>NC_048573.1:67355508-67698008 GCF_013265735.2 Oncorhynchus mykiss
AAAGAAAAGCACATTTTGTTGTCTATTAAAATAACAGAAATACAGAAATGCAGTGTAGACATTGTTAATGTTGTAAAAGACTATTGTTATAATGTTTCTGCCACCATATCTTACAGCAAAATAGAGCTTCTGGATATCAGGACAGCGAGCACTCACCTCGGATTAGACAAAGAGTTTTTCTTCAAAAAGCAGGACACAAAGGATGTACTTCGAACACCTGACAAGGCTAACATCCCCGTCATTGGGAAGAGAAAGAGACGCAGGTACAGAGGACACAGAGCGGGGTGCCTCGTAAGGACGCGCAGACGGTGAGTGGGAAAGCTGACGTTACCGTCAATATTACTTGCCAACATGCAATCATTGGACAATAAATTAGACGAGGTACGATCACGAATATCCTACCAAGGGGACATTGACAACTGTAATATCTTATGTTTCATGGAACTGTGGCTAAATTATGACATGGATATTCAGTTAGTGTGATATATGCCGCACTGGCTAGATAGAACAGCACACTCCGGAAAGACGAGGGGGGGGGGCATTCTGTGCATATTTGTAAACAACAGCTGGTGCGCGAAATCTAAGAAAATCTCTTGATTTTGCTCGCCTGAAGTAGAGTATCTTATGATAAGCTGTAGACCACACTACCGGGGACTTATTTAAATCATTTTTATCAATTTAAATCACCTTTACCTAATTTCTATCAACATGTTAAATGTGCAACCAGAGGGCAAAAAATGTAGATCACCTGTACTCCACACACAGACTGGAACATGTTGGAACACACAGAGACGCATACAAAGTTCTCCCTCGCCCTCCATTTGGTAAATCCAACCACAATTCTATCCTCCTGATTCCTGCTTACAAGCAAAAATTAAAGCAGGAAGCACCAGTGACTCAGTTTATAAAAAAATGGTCACATGAAGCAGATGCTAAGCTACAGGACTGTTTTGCTATCACAGACTGGAATATGTTCTGGGATTCCTCCGATGGCATTGAGGAGTACAACAGTCACTGACTTTATCAATAAGTGCATCGATGACGTCGTCCCCACAGTGACTGTATGTACAGTTGAAGTCATTTTTAAACCACTCCACAAGTCGGCAAGTCGGTTAGGACATCTACTTTGTGCATAACACAAGTAATTTTTCCAAAAATTGTTTAAAGACAGATTATTTCACTCAGCACAGCTGAAAACTGTTGTTCTGATTAAAGAAGCAATAAAACTGGCCTTCTTTAGACTAGTTGAGTATCTGGAGCATCAGCATTGGTGGATTTGAATTACAGGCTCAAAATGGCCAGAAACAAAGGACTTTCTTCTGAAACTCGTCAGTATTTTGTTGTTCTGAGAAATGCTAGAAATTGCCAAGAAGCTGAAGATCTCGTACAATGCTGTGTACTCCTCCCTTCACAGAACAGCGCAAACTGTCTATAACCAGAATAGAAAGAGGAGTGGGAGGCCCCGGTGCACAACTGAGCAAGAGGACAAGTACATTAGTGTCTAGTTTGAGAAACAGACGCCTCACAAGTCCTCAACTGGCAGCTTCATTAAATAGTACCTGCAAAACACCAGTCTCAACGTCAACAGTGAAGAGGAGACTCTGGGATGCTGGCCTTCTAGGCAGAGTTGAAAAAAGATTAAGATGGGCAAAATAACACATATACTGGACAGAGATATGGATTTTTCTTTTCAACTCTACCTAGAAGGCCAGTATCTCGGAGTCTCCTCTTCACAGTTGACATTGAGACGGGTGTTTGTCAGGTACTATTTAATGAAGCTGTCAGTTGAGGATGTGAGGCGTCTGTTTCTCAAACTAGACACTGTAATGTGTAATGTTTACTGTTCATTTTTATAGTTTATTTCACTTTTGTATATTATCTACTTCACTTGCTTTGGAAATGTTAACATATGATTCCCATGCCAATAAAGCCCCTTGAATTGAATTGAGAGAGAGATGATGTGGAGGGAGTGAGAGAGAAGCAGAGAGAGAGGGGGAGAAGCAGAGAGAGAGAGAATGTGAAGGGAGTGAGAGAGAAGCAGAGAGAGAGGGGGAGAAGCAGAGAGAGAGAGAGAATGTGAAGGGAGTGAGAGAGGGAGAGAGAAGCAGAGAGAGAGAGAATGTGAAGGGAGTGAGAGAGGGAGAGAGAAGCAGAGCGAGAGAGAGAGGGAGGATGTGGAAGGAGTGAGAGAGAGCGAGAGAGAGAGAGAGAGAGAGAGAGAGAGGGGGGGGGGGTGTGGAGGGACTGAGAGAGACAGAGAGAAGGAAAAGGCAGAGAGAAAAGCACTCAGTTCAACCCATTCCCTCTCATGTGTTTTTCATGCGTTTCACAGCTAGAAATCTCAATGAGTAACTACCATGCGAGTACCATTCATTCTTAGGAATACTGCATGGGAACATGGTAGAACATGAGAACATGGGGCATTCAGATATACTCTATACTGTTGACCCACAAAAATAAGAAAGCATATTTCGGTAAACAATTGTAATGGCTTGTGTAAGTGTGTGCTCCTCCTTGTGAATGTGTGTGTGTGTGTGTGTGTTTGTGTGTGTGTCATGCTTACATGCTTGTGTGTCTCTGTGTGTGTGTAGCCTACCTGTTGCTGGTTCTCTCTCTGCAGGTAGAGCCGGGCCTGGATGTACCCCCTGGTCTCCTGAAAGGCCTGTCTCTGAGACACCTCGGCAGGGTAGTGGGTACAGATACCTATCATGTTGGTACACAGGAAGACCAAAGCATTGGCACTCAGCTGGAGGAGTAAGATAGAGAGTGGGGGAGAGGAGAGAGAGAGAGTGGGGGAGAGGAGAGAGAGAGAGTGGGGGAGAGGAGAGAGAGAGAGAGTTGGGGAGATGAGAGAGAGAGAGTGGGGGAGAGGAGAGAGAGTGAGTGGGGGAGAGGAGAGAGAGAGAGTGGGGGAGAGGAGAGAGAGAGTGGGGGAGATGAGAGAGAGAGTGGGGGAGAGGAGAGAGAGAGTGGGGGAGAGGAGAGAGAGAGAGTGGGGGAGAGGAGAGAGAGAGAGTGGGGGAGAGGAGAGAGAGAGAGTGGGGGAGAGGAGAGAGAGAGTGGGGGAGATGACAAAGAGAGAGTGGGGGAGATGACAAAGAGAGAGTGGGGGAGAGGGGAGAGAGAGTGGGGGAGAGGAGAGAGAGAGAGTGGGGGAGAGGAGAGAGAGAGAGTGGGGGAGAGGAGAGAGAGAGTGGGGGAGAGGAGATAGAGAGAGTGGGGGAGAGGAGAGAGAGAGTGGGGGAGAGGGGAGAGAGAGAGAGAGAGTGGGGGAGAGGAGAGAGAGAGTGGGGGAGAGGAGAGAGAGAGAGTGGGGGAGAGGAGAGAGAGAGAGTGGGGGAGAGGAGAGAGAGAGTGGGGGAGAGGAGATAGAGAGAGTGGGGGAGAGGAGAGAGAGAGTGGGGGAGAGGAGATAGAGAGAGTGGGGGAGAGGAGAGAGAGAGAGTGGGGGAGAGGAGAGAGAGAGAGAGAGTTGGGGAGATGAGAGAGAGTGGGGGAGAGGAGAGAGAGTGAGTGGGGGAGAGGAGAGAGATAGAGTGGGGGAGAGGAGAGAGAGAGTGGGGGAGATGAGAGAGAGAGTGGGGGAGAGGAGAGAGAGAGAGTGGGGGAGAGGAGAGAGAGAGAGTGGGGGAGAGGAGAGAGAGAGTGGGGGAGAGGGAGAGAGAGAGTGGGGGAGAGGAGAGAGAGAGAGTGGGGGAGAGGAGAGAGAGAGTGGGGGAGATGAGAGAGAGAGAGTGGGGGAGAGGGGAGAGAGAGAGAGAGAGTGGGGGAGAGGAGAGAGAGAGAGTGGGGGAGAGGAGAGAGAGAGAGTGGGGGAGAGGAGAGAGAGAGAGTGGGGGAGAGGAGAGAGAGAGTGGGGGAGATGAGAGAGAGAGAGTGGGGGAGAGGAGAGAGAGTGAGTGGGGGAGAGGAGAGAGAGTGGGGGAGAGGAGAGAGAGAGGGGGAGATGAGAGAGAGAGTGGGGGAGAGGAGAGAGAGAGTGGGGGAGAGGAGAGAGAGAGAGTGGGGGAGAGGAGAGAGAGAGAGTGGGGGAGAGGAGAGAGAGAGAGTGGGGGAGAGGAGAGAGAGAGAGAGAGAGTGGGGGAGAGGAGAGAGAGAGAGTGGGGGAGAGGAGAGAGAGAGAGTGGGGGAGAGGAGAGAGAGAGAGTGGGGGAGAGGAGAGAGAGAGTGGGGGAGAGGAGATAGAGAGAGTGGGGGAGAGGAGAGAGAGAGTGGGGGAGAGGAGATAGAGAGAGTGGGGGAGAGGAGAGAGAGAGAGTGGGGGAGAGGAGAGAGAGAGAGAGAGTTGGGGAGATGAGAGAGAGAGAGTGGGGGAGAGGAGAGAGAGTGAGTGGGGGAGAGGAGAGAGATAGAGTGGGGGAGAGGAGAGAGAGAGTGGGGGAGATGAGAGAGAGAGTGGGGGAGAGGAGAGAGAGAGAGTGGGGGAGAGGAGAGAGAGAGAGTGGGGGAGAGGAGAGAGAGAGTGGGGGAGAGGAGAGAGAGAGAGTGGGGGAGAGGAGAGAGAGAGAGTGGGGGAGAGGAGAGAGAGAGTGGGGGAGATGAGAGAGAGAGAGTGGGGGAGAGGGGAGAGAGAGAGAGAGAGTGGGGGAGAGGAGAGAGAGAGAGTGGGGGAGAGGAGAGAGAGAGAGTGGGGGAGAGGAGAGAGAGAGAGTGGGGGAGAGGAGAGAGAGAGAGTGGGGGAGAGGAGAGAGAGAGTGGGGGAGAGGAGATAGAGAGAGTGGGGGAGAGGAGAGAGAGAGCGGGGGAGAGGAGATAGAGAGAGTGGGGGAGGAGAGAGAGAGAGTGGGGGAGAGGAGAGAGAGAGAGTTGGGGAGAGGAGAGAGAGGAGACAAATGTTACTTTATTGAGATACCCTTACATACTTAACTTCCCTTCATGAGAGAGAGAGAGAGAGAGGGGGGATAGAGAGAGAGAGAGAGAGAGAGAGAGAGAGAGAGAGATGGTTTTTCAAAAGTCATCATTCTTGAGATGTCTTATAGGCTATAAATTGGGATGTCTATACATTTCTCAGAAAATCTATACATTTCCTGGAATATCTATACACAATCTTCGCACTGGTAAATGTACAGATTAACAGGGAAATCTACTTTGAACAAAAATATAAACGTAATATATGGATTTCACATGACTGGGAATACAGATATGCATCTATTGGTCAAAAACAAGATAGGGGTGTGGATCAGAAAACCAGTCAGTATCTGGTGTGACCACCATTTGTCTCAAGCAATGCAACACATCTCCTTCACATAGAGTTGATCAGGCTGTTGATTGTGGCCTGTGGAATGTTGTCCCACTCCTCCTCAATAGCTGTGCGAAGTTGCTGGATATTTTAGTGGCAACTGGAACGTGCTGTTGTACACATCGATCCGGAGCATTCCAAATATGCTCAATGGGTGACATGTCTGGTGAGTATGCAGGCCATGCAAGAACTGGGACAAGAACTGGGACATTTTCAGCTTCCAGGAATTGTGTACAGATCCTTGCGGCATGGGGCCATGCATTAACATGACGTGATGGCAGCGGATGAACGGCGCGACAAATGGGCCTCAGGATCTCATCACGGTACCTCTGTGCATTAAATTGCCATAGATAGAATACAAATTGTGTTCGTTGTCCTGCCCATACCATAACCCCACCTTCACCATGGGGGTACTCTGTTCACAACATTTACATCAGCAAACCGCTTGCCCACACAACACCAGAAACGCTAATTGCACGCTCCCTCAAAACATGCACATTTTAGAGTGGCCTTTTATTGTTCCCTGCACAAGGTGCACCTGTGTAATGATCATGCTGTTTAATCATCTTCTTGATATGACACCTGTCAGGTGGATGGATTATGTTGGCAAAGGAGAAATGCTCACTAACAGGGATGTAAACAAATGTGGGCACAACATTTGAGAGAAACAAGCGTTTTGTGCGTTTGGAACATTTCTGGTATCTTTTACTTCAGCTCATGAAACATGGGACCAACACTTTACATGTTGCGTTTATATTTTTGTTCAGAATAAATATTGGGATGCAACCCAAGACTATCTCTGGTCTAGCCCTCCCTCCGTTTCTTATTCTGTTTCTAACATTAGTGTGAAAGGATTCAATAAAACAATGCCGTGGCCTAGTCTCTGCCTCTGGAGAACGTTGTACAATCAACTGCTTCCAACATGGCTTCTAATCCGGCCTACTGCTCTTTCAGCATTCTGTCTCCTACCATTCACCTCTATCCAATAAACAGACAAAATATATATCTTTTTTAAGATAATACAAAGACATGGGGACAGAGACAAACAGAGAAGGCCCAAGTTTCCTCCTTACTCCAGTATTCCTCCGTACAGAGAGACATTGGTGACAGATAGAGAAGGGGATCACTGATCCTTGCACTGTGCAGATACTCTTTAGCTTATATTTGTGGATGCTAATGCTAAGGCTTGTGTTTTGAGACACAGCAGTGGGGAAGAGACTAGGCCAATGCAAATTGTACACGAGCACATTGTAGCAACACGCCACAGAACAACACAACCACATTAAAGGCTTACTGTATATCCATTGGCTGGCTAAAATTAAGTGGAGTGGTTTAGCCTGCAGTTATCTTAGACTAACACAACAGCATTAGGCTAATATCCATGGGCTAGTGAAAGTTAAGTTTAGATATCTTGCAGTAAGTTTAGTGAGGTTGTTGACCTCTAGAACATTCCCTTCTTCCACACACACACCCACTCTCTCTCTTTCTCTTCCATTCAGGCAACAAGCCAGTGTCTGTTAGGGATTTTGTCCTTATTCAATGGTTTACACACAACACACACAATGACTACAGGGCTCTGGGTTTCCCCCTTTCCCTGCGTGTGTGTGCGCGCACACACACACCCACACATGCACGCACGCACACACGCACGCACGCACGCACACACACACACACCAAATCCTGGGAAAATAGCTTGACCCCTGACCAGTGGACAGACTGTTTCCTATGAAGATTATACCATCAATAATGAGAAAAGGACAGACTGAGTCTCATAGGCTGGATGAAGCACACCGTGTAACAGACAGATGGCCATGATGTTGTCTGATGGAGGTTTAATAACTAGGACATTACCTCTATTGACTGACTGGTGTGTTCTGCATTCTAGACCAGGTCCATAGAAGTTCTAAGGCCATTACTTCTACATAGATTGTGCTGTCCTTAGAACAACATTCCCCAACATGTAGCACTTATGCAACTAAATCAATCACACATGGATAACCAGTGGTGTTCTCTGTTCTCCTCAGACCAACATTCTAGAACAGTTGGTTTTAACAGACAAGGTTCCAGAACAGTTGGTTTTGCTTAAATATTTCAACTAAATAAATCAATCACACATGGAAGTACTGTATGTAGCACTCAATAACCAGGAATGCATTGTGCTCAAAGTTCAGAGTGTAATACAATACATTGCATTCCTCTTTAGATGGATGGATAGTATGCCTGCCTTACTTGACAAATTATCTCCAACTTCAATATCAGTACCAGCATATGTAAGTTGAAGCTGGTATGTGCCAAACCTGTGCGTGTATCTGTGCATTCGTCTGTGCATACACACACGTACACACACTCGAGTGTTTGTGTGAAGATGATAGGTTGGAGTGTTTGTGTAGATGGTAGGTTGGAGTGTTTGTGTGAAGATGATAGGTTGGAGTGTTTGTGTGAAGATGATAGGTTGGAGTGTTTGTGTGAAGATGATAGGTTGGAGTGTTTGTGTGAAGATGATAGGTTGGAGTGTTTGTGTGAAGATGATAGGTTGGAGTGCTTGTGTGAAGATGAAAGGTTGGAGTGTTTGAAGATGATAGGTTGAAGTGTTTGTGTGAAGATGATAGGTTGGAGTGTTTGTGTGAAGATGATAGGTTTGAGTGTTTGTGTGAAGATGGTAGGTTGGAGTGTTTGTGAAGATGGTAGGTTGGAGTGTTTGTGAAGATGATAGGTTGGAGTATTTGTGAAGATGGTAGGTTGGAGTGTTTGTGAAAATGATAGGTTGGAGTATTTGTGAAGATGATAGGTTGGAGTGTTTGTGAAGATTACAGGTTGGAGTGTTTGTGAAGATGATAGGTTGGAGTGTTTGTGAATATTATAGGTTGGAGTGTTTGTGTGAAGATGATAGGTTGGAGTGTTTGTGAAGATGGTAGGTTGGAGTGTTTGTGAATATTATAGGTTGGAGTGTTTGTGTGAAGATGATAGGTTGGAGTGTTTGTGAAGATGGTAGGTTGGAGTGTTTGTGAATATTATAGGTTGGAGTGTTTGTGTGAAGATGATAGGTTGGAGTGTTTGTGAAGATGGTAGGTTGGAGTGTTTGTGAAGATTACAGGTTGGAGTGTTTGTGAAGATGATAGGTTGAAGTGTTTGTGTGAAGCTGATAGGTTGGAGTGTTTGTGAAGATGATAGGTTGGAGTGTTTGTGAAAATGGTAGGTTGGAGTGTTTGTGAAGATGATAGGTTGAAGTGTTTGTGTGAAGCTGATAGGTTGGAGTGTTTGTGTGAAGATGATAGGTTGTAGTGTTTGTGAAGATGGCACGTTGGAGTGTTTGTGAAAATGGTAGGTTGGAGTGTTTGTGAAGATGATAGGTTGAAGTGTTTGTGTGAAGCTGATAGGTTGGAGTGTTTGTGTGAAGATGATAGGTTGTAGTGTTTGTGAAGATGGTAGGTTGGAGTATTTGTGAAGATGATAGGTTGGAGTGTTTGTGAAGATTACAGGTTGGAGTGTTTGTGAAGATGATAGGTTGGAGTGTTTGTGAAGATGATAGGTTGGAGTGTTTGTGAAGATGGTAGGTTGGAGTGTTTGTGAAGATGCATGTTGGAGTGTGTGTGAAGATGGTGGGTAGGAGTGTTTGTGAAGATGGTAGGTTGGAGTGTTTGTGAAGATGGCAGCTTGGAGTGTGTGTGAAGATGGTAGGTTGGAGTGTGTGTGAAGATGGTAGGTTGGAGTGTTTGTGAAGATGGCATGTTGGACTGTTTGTGAAGATGGTAGGTTGGACTGTTTGTGAAGATGGTAGGTTGGATTGTTTGTGAAGATGGCAGGCTGGAATGCTCTCCTCTCCACAGTGTCAGTAGATATGAAAGGAGGTTTACAGTGTATACATAGATACAGGACCTGTGTTTTGACTACAGACAGAGGCAGTCTAACAACCTGACCCTGTACTCTGAACCAAAGTGTGTATGTGTGCCCGTGCGTGTGTGTACAAAATATCTATCTACCATCTCAAAACAGTGTCAGCAACAACTCAACTCCAGTATTTAATTGCTGTACTATAGGTAACTGCCAAAATAAATGAAACACTTGAGTAAATGAGGGATACAAAGTATATTGAAAGCAGGTGCTTCCACACGTGTGATTCCTGAGTTAATTAAGCAATTAACATCCCATCACGCATAGGGTCATGTATGAAAATAACCAATTGCACATTATTTTGGCTACGATGGCTAGAAGAAGAGATGGCTAGAGTTCCAGACACAGTTACCTACATGTGTGAATGTTGAACCAAACAAATTATCTTCAGGACAATATACACATCAGTACACTATATACACTATATAAACATCAGTACACTATATACAATATACACATCAGTACACTATATACACATCAGTACACTATATACAATATACACATCAGTACACTATATACAATATACACATCAGTACACTATATACACTATACACATCAGTACACTATATACAATATACACATCAGTACACTATATACACATCAGTACACTATATACACTATACACATCAGTACACTATATAAACATCAGTACACTATACACATCAGTACACTATATACACATCAGTACACTATATAGACTATACACATCAGTACACTATATACACTATACACCTCAGTATACTATATACACTATACACATGAGTACACGATACACTATACACATCAATACACTATATACACGATATACACTATATACATCAGTATACTATATACACTATACACACCAGTACACTATATACACTATACACATCAGTACACTATATTCAATATACACATCAGTACACTATATACACTATACACCTCAGTACACTATATACACTATACACCTCAGTACACTATATACATCAGTATACTATATACAATATACACATCAGTACACTATATACAATATACACATCAGTACACTATATACACTATACACATAAGTACACTATATACACTATACACCTCAGTACACTATATACACTATACACATCAGTATACTATATACACTATATACATCAGTAGACTATATACACTATACACATCAGTACACTATATACACTATACACATCAATATACTATATACACTATACACAGCAGTACACTATATACACTATATACATCAGTACACTATAGACAATATACATATCAGTACACTATATACACTATATACATATCAGTACACTATATACACTATACACATCAGTACACTATATACACTATACACATCAGTATACTATATACACTATATACATCAGTACACTATATACACTATACACCTCAGTATACTATATACACTATATACATCAGTACACTATAGACAATATACATATCAGTACACTATATACACTATATACATATCAGTACACTATATACACTATACACATCAGTACACTATATACACTATACACATCAGTATACTATATACACTATATACATCAGTACACTATATACACTATACACCTCAGTATACTATATACACTATATACATCATTACACTATATACAATATACATATCAGTACACTATATACACTATATACATATCAGTACACTATATACACTATATACATCAGTACACTATATACACTATACACATCAGTATACTATATACACTATACACATCAGTATACTATATACACTATATACATCAGTAGACTATATACACTATACACATCAGTACACTATATACACTATACACATCAATATACTATATACACTATACACAGCAGTACACTATATACACTATACACAGCAGTACACTATATACACTATACACATCAGTATACTATATACACTATATACATCAGTACACTATATACACTATACACCTCAGTATACTATATACACTATATACATCAGTACACTATATACACTATACATATCAGTACACTATATACACTATACACATCAGTATTCTCTGTCAACTAGCTGTAGGCTAAACATTCATGAGCCTTACCGCCGCTGGGACAAAGTATCGTTTGGCTCTATTTCTCTGGTGCCATGTAAGATCTCCTGTAGGGGTGAAGCTCAAACTCCATCAGTACCTTGCAGGCTTTTGTGATGGCTCTTATATCATAAAAGACCTCTAGACTGGTCTGCTTGAACCCTAGCATCTAGCAATTCTTCTCAACATATTTCTCTGAGAGACATTAGCATTGACTATTGTTACATTTTTCCTTACATTTTTCCTGAAGTCGATGTGCATCTCTTTGGTCTTTTCTGTGTTGAGCACTAAGTGAGAGTCATCACACCACTTCACAAATTCCTCCAAGACTGACCAGTGCTCCTCCTCCTCCTCATGCTGGATTAGACTGTCCCGTGCTCCTCCTCCTCATGCTGGAGTAGACTGACCAGTGCTCTTCCTCATGCTGGATTAGACTGTCCCGTGCTCCTCCTCCTCATGCTGGAGTAGACTGACCAGTGCTCCTCCTCATGCTGGAGTAGACTGACCAGTGCTCCTCCTCATGCTGGAGTAGACTGACCAGTGCTCCTCCTCATGCTGGAGTAGACTGACCAGTGCTCCTCCTCATGCTGGAGTAGACTGACCAGTGCTCTTCCTCATGCTGGAGTAGACTGACCAGTGCTCTTCCTCATGCTGGAGTAGACTGACCAGTGCTCCTCCTCATGCTGGAGTAGACTGACCAGTGCTCTTCCTCATGCTGGAGTAGACTGACCAGTGCTCCTCCTCATGCTGGAGTAGACTGACCAGTGCTCCTCCTCATGCTGGAGTAGACTGACCAGTGCTCTTCCTCATGCTGGAGTAGACTGACCAGTGCTCCTCCTCATGCTGGAGTAGACTGACCAGTGCTCCTCCTCATGCTGGAGTAGACTGACCAGTGCTCCTCCTCATGCTGGAGTAGACTGACCAGTGCTCCTCCTCCTCATGCTGGAGTAGACTGACCAGTGCTCTTCCTCATGCTGGAGTAGACTGACCAGTGCTCTTCCTCATGCTGGAGTAGACTGACCAGTGCTCCTCCTCATGATGGAGTAGACTGACCAGTGCTCTTCCTCATGCTGGAGTAGACTGACCAGTGCTCCTCCTCATGCTGGAGTAGACTGACCAGTGCTCCTCCTCATGCTGGAGTAGACTGACCGGTGCTCCTCCTCATGCTGGAGTAGACTGACCAGTGCTCCTCCTCATGCTGGAGTAGACTGACCAGTGCTCCTCCTCATGCTGGAGTAGACTGACCAGTGCTCCTCCTCATGCTGGAGTAGACTGACCGGTGCTGTGTTGTCTGAAAACTTTATCAGGTGTCTACCAGGGCAGGAGCTTTTACAGTCATTGGTGATGTACAACAATGTAGAAATCACACAGCCTTGAGGAGATTCCATGCTAGTGGTGTGCTTGTCCGACATCCACTGCCCCACCTTGACCTGCTGTGTCCTATTGCTAAGGAAATCAAGGATCCACAGCGCCAGGCCTCCATCTAATGATAATTGTACATCAGTCTCTGGGCTAAGGTGGAGGTCTGGATTGTATTAAATGTTGAAGAGACATCAACAAATACATGGCATCTGGCTCCCTCTAAGCCAGTGGTCACCGACCGGTCGATCGCGATCAGATGGTCAATCTCCAAGGCATTCCTAGTTGGTCACCAAACATTTCTGTTAAAAAACTATGATAAAGCCTTGCATTCCTATTTTTTGATTGAATATTTGCGCTGTTGTATTCCCATTTTGTGTTCCCATGTTTGAAGGTAGAACTCTGCCTATCCTGCAGGACCAGAAAGCAAATCCTCGAGCCATAGACTGTAAAAAGAAGCTTTGAACGCACATCAAAGTTGATACTGTGAGATTTCAAAACTTTTAAAACCATGACTAGAAAGAGACTCAACAAATACAGCAAAGAACTGCTGTTTTTATAAGTAGTGTAAGTTCATGTTTAAGTTGTTATTCAGCATTGTCAACACTTGGTTCAAAACTTTTATAAGTCATAAAATTTGTGTTCTCCCTACTTCCACTCAAGCTACAACCAGCACTGCTGCTGCAATGAATGAGTATAGCAAACGTTTTCAGATAAGCTTGAGTTGCCTTTTTTAATATCATTGAATATTTAACTTTCTCTGGTCATAGGAGTAACAACATGAATTGGTGCATAAGGCAGAACTAATGCAGTGCGACTTGAGTTTCGATGTAAGCTGGAAGACTGTGTCCCCTCTTCTCAGTGGAGGGAAGTAGAGCAGAGGGACAGTGAGTCGGGTGAGAGGCAGCCTAACCGATTTTGAAAAGGTTGGTGACCACTGCTCTAGGTGCTTGTAGATAAGGATCAGTTGAGTAAGGATGGCATCATCAACCTTGTAGATAAGGTTCAGTGGAATAAGGACAGCATCATCAGTAGAGTAAGGATGGCATCATCAACCTTGTAGATAAGGTTCAGTAGAGTAAGGATGGCATCATCAACCTTGTAGATAAGGTTCAGTAGAGTAAGGATGGCATCATCAACTTTGTAGATAAGGTTCAGTAGAGTAAGGATGGCATCATCAACCTTGTAGATAAGGTTCAGTAGAGTAAGGATGGCATCATCAACTTTGTAGATAAGGTTCAGTAGAGTAAGGATGGCATCATCAACCCCCCTGCCAGTCGTATAGGCAAACTGAAGGGGATCAAGGTGCTGCTGGGTAGAGTGAAGGAGGAGTTTTTTTGACAATCTTCTCAAAGCACTTCATAAGCAGGGATGTTAATTACAGATGGGTTTGTTGAGGTAGGGATTTGCTTTTCCATAACATAGGTGCATGTTGCTGATCCAAAGTAAATAAAATAGAAAATAGCAGCCAGTTGCTCTGCACAGTAAGTAATTTGCAAGTAATTTGCCATGTTAAGTCCCGAGCCTGGGCTCGAACCCAGAACCTCTAGTGGTACAGCTAGCACTTAGACCACTGCACCACTCAGGAGGCCCATGCAGTCTCCTCGGAACAGTTGATGTTGAGATGTGTCTGTTACTTGAACTTCATGCAGCATTTATTGGGCTGCAATTTCTGAGGCTGATAATTCTAATGAACTTATCCTCTGCAGCAGAGGTAACTCTGGGTCTTCCTTTCCTGTGGCAGTCCTCATGAAAGTCAGTTTCATCACAGCCTAGAAGGCCAGCATCCCGGAGTCGCCTCTTCACTGTTGACGTTGAGACTGGTGTTTTGCGGGTACTATTTAATGAAGCTGCCAGTTGAGAACTACTCTAATGTACTTGTCTTCTTGCTCAGTTGTGCACCGGGGCCAGTTTGCGCTGTTCTGTGAAGGGAGTAGTACACAGCGTTGTACCAGCTCTTTAGTTTCTTGGCAATTTCTAGCATGGAATAGCCTTAATTTCTCAGAACAAGAATAGAGTTTCTGAAGAAAGTTATTTGTTTCTGCCCATTTTGAGCCTGTAATCGAATCCACAAATGCTGATGCTCCAGATACTCAACTAGTCTAAAGAAGGCAAGTTGTATTGCTTCTTTAATCAGAACAACAGCTTTCAGCTGTGCTAACATAATTGCAAAAGGGTTTTCTAATTTTTTTAAAACGATAAACTTGGATTAGCTAACACAATTTGCCATTGGAACACAGGAGTGATGGTTGCTGATAATAGGCCTCTGTACGCCTATCTAGATATTCCATAGGAAAAAAATGCCCGTTTTCAGCTACAATAGTCATTTACAACATTACCAATGTCTATACTGTATTTTTGATCAATATGATGCTATTTTAAATGGTCAAAAAATGTGCTTTTCTTTAAAAAACAAAGATATTTCTAAGTTACCCCACACTTTTGAACGGAAGTGTATATACAGTGCCTTGCGAAAGTATTCGGCCCCCTTGAACTTTGCAACCTTTTGCCACATTTCAGGCTTCAAACATAAAGATATAAAACTGTATTTTTTTGTAAAGAATCAACAAGAAGTGGGACACAATCATGAAGTGGAACGACATTTATTGGATATTTCAAACTTTTTTAACAAATCAAAAACTGAAAAATTGGGCGTGCAAAATTATTCAGCTCCCTTAAGTTAATACTTTGTAGCGCCACCTTTTGCTGCGATTACAGCTGTAAGTCGCTTGGGGTATGTCTCTATCAGTTTTGCACATCGAGAGACTGCATTATTTACCCATTCCTCCTTGCAAAACAGCTCGAGCTCAGTGAGGTTGGATGGAGAGCATTTGTGAACAGCAGTTTTCAGTTCTTTCCACAGATTCTTGATTGGATTCAGGTCTGGACTTTGACTTGGCCATTCTAACACCTGGATATGTTTATTTTTGAACCATTCCATTGTAGATTTTGCTTTATGTTTTGGATCATTGTCTTGTTGGAAGACAAATCTCCGTCCCAGTCTCAGGTCTTTTGCAGACTCCATCAGGTTTTCTTCCAGAATGGTCCTGTATTTGGCTCCATCCATCTTCCCATCAATTTTAACCATCTTCCCTGTCCCTGCTGAAGAAAAGCAGGCACAAACCATGATGCTGCCACCACCATGTTTGACAGTGGGGATGGTGTGTTCAGCTGTGTTGCTTTTATGCCAAACATAACGTTTTGCATTGTTGCCAAAAAGTTCAAATTTGGTTTCATCTGACCAGAGCACCTTCTTCCACATGTTTGGTGTGTCTCCCAGGTGGCTTGTGGCAAACTTTAAACAACACTTTTTATGGATATCTTTAAGAAATGGCTTTCTTCTTGCCACTCTTCCATAAAGGCCAGATTTGTGCAATATACGACTGATTGTTGTCCTATGGACAGAGTCTCCCACCTCAGCTGTAGATCTCTGCAGTTCATCCAGAGTGATCATGGGCCTCTTGGCTGCATCTCTGATCAGTCTTCTCCTTGTATGAGCTGAAAGTTTAGAGGGACGGCCAGGTCTTGGTAGATTTGCAGTGGTCTGATACTCCTTCCATTTCAATATTATCGCTTGCGCAGTGCTCCTTGGGATGTTTAAAGCTTGGGAAATCTTTTTGTATCCAAATCCGGCTTTAAACTTCTTCACAACAGTATCTCGTACCTGCCTGGTGTGTTCCTTGTTCTTCATGATGCTCTCTGCGCTTATAACGGACCTCTGAGACTATCACAGTGCAGGTGCATTTATACGGAGACTTGATTACACACAGGTGGATTGTATTTATCATCATTAGTCATTTAGGTCAACATTGGATCATTCAGAGATCCTCACTGAACTTCTGGAGAGAGTTTGCTGCACTGAAAGTAAAGGGGCTGAATAATTTTGCACGCCCAATTTTTCAGTTTTTGATTTGTTAAAAAAGTTTGAAATATCCAATAAATGTCGTTCCACTTCATGATTGTGTCCCACTTGTTGTTGATTTTTCACAAAAAAATACAGTTTTATATCTTTATGTTTGAAGCCTGAAATGTGGCAAAAGGTCGCAAAGTTCAAGGGGGCCGAATACTTTCGCAAGGCACTGTATAAACAATTCGTGAGGCATGTAAAAGGGTTAGCAGGTCAACGTCTGTAGTTCAAGGGGCGCTCTCTTACCACAACGGATTTGCACTACTGGTCCCTGATAAGTAAACAGACACCTCCATCGTTATGTTTCCAGTAGCAGGGAAATCCTGTCTGATCATAGTGAAACCAGCGGGCTCCTCTTTGCTGTTAGGCACTCGATGATCCAGCCAGGACGCAGGCATCCTGTACTCATACAGGTAGTGCCGGTTATCCATCAGCTAGTCCGCTTTCACCCTCAAGGATTGGGCGTTGATTAGCAGAGTAGTCAGTAAGGGAAGTTTATTCCTCATCGCTTTCAATCTCCTCCAGATACCCCTCACTTCCCTCGCTTGTGTTTGAAAGTTGTCTTGTGATTTGTTATTTCAGGAAGTCTTGAATAAAATCCACCACTGGGCTATCCAGCCAGTATCTCTGCTATAGTCCTGGACCCTGCTCCCTCCAGCATTTCCATAGTTGAGTCCATTTGGGCTTGCAAAAATGCTTAAAATTATCAGGATCATTCCATAGCTCTACAACTTTGTTGCTATAATTAAACATTGGCGATCAAGTAGAGAGGATAAAACATCACACTAAAAACACTAAAAAAAACAAGACGACAAATGCACACACATAAGTCGTGGGTCACCGCTGCCCGGAAGAACGTATCAACTCTTCTCTCAAGTCTTAGATGAAAGTTGTTTAACTCAAGGGTCGGGCATTTGAAAATAATTTAAACATTAGCATAAAGTGAGGAGCTCCACAGGAGAGTATGATATATACCATTATAATATATACCATAATGAATTAAACCATAATAATATATACCATTATATATATACCATTATATATATATATATATATACCATTATATATATATATACCATTACATATATACACCATTATAATATATACCATTATAATATATACCATAATGAATTAAACCATAATAATATATACCATTATATATATATACCATTATATATATATATATACCATTACATATATACACCATTAGAATATATACCATTATAATATATACCATTATAAAATATACCATTATATATATATACCATTACATATATACACCATTATACTATTTACCACAATGAATTAAACCATTATAATATATACCATTATATATATATATATATATATACCATTATAATATATACCATAATGAATTAAACCATTATAACATATACCATTATGATATATACCATTATGATGTATGCCATTATGATAAATACCATTATAATAGACACCATTATAATATATACCATTATGATATATACCATTATGATAAATACCATTATAATATATACCATTATGATAAATACCATTATAATATATACCATTATGATATATACCATTATGATAAATACCATTATAATACACTGCTCAAAAAAATAAAGGGAACACTAAAATAACACATCCTAGATCTGAATGAATGAAATGTTCTTATTAAATACTTTTTTCTTTACATAGTTGAATGTGCTGACAACAAAACCACACAAAAATGATCAATGGAAATAAAATGTATCAACCCATGGCGGTCTGGATTTGGCGTCACACTCAAAATTAAAGTGGAAAACCACACTACAGGCTGATCCAACTTTGATGTAATGTCCTTAAAACAAGTCAAAATTAGGCTCAGTAGTGTGTGTGGCTTCCACGTGCCTGTATGACCTCCCCACAACGCCTGGGCATGCTCCTGATGAGGTGGCGGATGGTCTCCTAAGGAATCTCCTCCCAGACCTGGACTAAAGCATCCGCCAACTCCTGGACAGTCTGTGATGCAACGTGGCGTTGGTGGATGGAGTGAGACATGATGTCCCAGATGTGCTCAATTGGATTCAGGTTTGGGGAACAGGCCAGTCCATAGCATCAATGCCTTCCTCTTGCAGGAACTACTGACACACTCCAGCCACATGAGGTCTAGCATTGTCTTGCATTAGGAGGAACCCAGGGCCAACCACACCAGCTTATGGTCTCACAAGTGGATCTCATCTCGGTACCTAATGGCAGTCAGGCTACCTCTGGCGAGCACATGGAGGGCTGTGCGGGCTCCCAAAGAAATGCCACCCCACACCATGACTGACCCACCGCCAAACCAGTCATGCTGGAGGATGTTGCAGGAAGCAGAACGTTCTCCACGGCGTCTCCAGACTCTGTCACGTCTGTCACATGTGCTCAGTGTGAACCTGCTTTCATCTGTGAAGAGCACAGGGCGCCAGTGGCGAATTTGCCAATCTTGGTGTTCTCTGGCAAATGCCAAACGTCCTGCACGGTGTTGGGCTATAAGCACAACCCCCATCATAATTGGTCGACCTCTAGTTAGGACATCTACTTTGTGCACGGCACAAGTCATTTTTACTACAATTGTTTACAGACAGATTATTTCACTTATAACTAACTCACTATATCACAATTCCAGTGGGTCAGAAGTTTACATACACTAAGGCGACTGTGCCTTTAAAGAGCTTGAAAAATTGCAGAAAATTATTTAATGGCTTTAGAATCTTCTGATAGGCTAATTGGCATAATTTGAGTCAATTGGAGGTGTACTTGTGGATGTATTTCAAGGTCTACCTTTAAACTCAGTGCCCCTTTGCTTGACATCATGAGAAAATCAAAAGAAATCAGCCAAGACCTCAGACATTTTTTTGTAGACCTCCACAAGTCTGGTTCATCCTTCGGACCAATTTCCAATCTCCTTGGGAGCAATTGCTCAGAAAGGAGACGCGCTCTGTCTCCTAGAGATGAAGTACTTTGGTGCGAAAAGTGCAAATCAATCCCAGAACAACAGCAAAGGACCTTGTGAACATGCTGGAGGAAACAGCTACAAAAATATGTATATCCACAGTAAAACGAGTCATATATCGACATAACCTGAAAGGCCGCTCAGAAAGGAAGAAGCCACTGCTCCAAAACCGCCATAAAAAAGCCAGACTACGGTTTGCATCTGTACATGGGTACTTTTTGGAGAAATGTCCTCTGGTTTGATGAAACAAAAATAGACCTGTTTGGCCATAATGACCATCGTTATGTTTGGAGGAAAAAGGGGGGGGGGCTTGCAAGCCGGAGAACACCATCCCAACCGTGAAGCACGGGGGTGGCAGCATCATGTTGTGGGGGTGCTTTGCTGCAGTAGGGACTGGTGCACTTCACAAAATAGATGGCTTCATGAGGTAGGACAATTATGTGGATATATTGAAGCAACATCTCAACACATCAGTCAGGAAGTTAAAGCTTGGTCGCAAATGGGTCTTCCAAATAGACAATGACCCCAAGCATACTTCCAAAGTTGTGGAAAAATGGCTTAAGGACAACAAAGTCAAGGTATTGGAGTGGCCATCACAAAGCCCTGACCTCAATCCTATAGAAAATGTGTGTGCAGGACTGAAAAAGCGTGTGCGATTAAGGAGGCCTACAAACCTGACTCAGTTACACCAGCTCTGTCAGGAGGAATGGGCCAAAATTCACCCAACTTATTGTGGGAAGCTTGTGGAAGGCTACCTGAAACGTTTGACCCAAGGCAATTGCTACCAAAAAAATGCTACCAAATACTATTTGAGTGTATGTAAACTTCTGACCCCCTGGGAATGTGATGAAAGAAATCAAATCTGAAATAAATAATTCCCTCTACTATTATTCTGTTTCACATTCTTAAAATAAAGAGGTGATTTTAACTGACCTAAGACAGGGAATTTTTATTAGGATTACATGTCAGGAATTGTGAAAAACTGAGTTGAAATGTATGTGGCTAAGGTGTATGCAAATTTCCAACTTCAACTGCACCATTATAATATATACCATTATATATATACCATTATAGCAGACACCTTTAATCTAAAGCAACTTAGTCATGCGTGCATACATATTTACCTATGGGTGGTTCTGGGAATGGAACCCATAGCAAGCGCCATGCTCTACTAACTGAGCTAAGGAGGACCTATGATATGACACTGATAAACTACACATCCTTCCAGAGCAGTGGGTCTTCATAAGAGGAACCCAACAGCAGACTCACTTTGGGTTTGTTCATTGCAGTGGTAATGTTAATGTAGCAATAGAGTGTTTCCATAGCTAGGGCTGACACCGGAGACTTGCGAAGAGCAGAATCAACAACCTCTGCATCATCAACACATTTGCTTTGTGTGTTAACCCATGTTCACAGTTAGCCATTGTTATGTAAATGCAAGCTGAAAAGTACCAATGGCCTCTCTTGGCCCCAAGTGAGAGCATGTCCAGAGTCCATGGCTCAGTGAGACCCCGGGAACCGGGCCGTGGAGGTGGAAGCACAAAATAATGGGCCTTTTTGGTAAAACACTGGGGTGAATCCTTAGTAGATATACATCACTACTACTGTACTGTATATCAGGCTCTGTGGTTATACTCTATACTGAACCATCTGTCACAAGAGCTACATAACACTATCATAGCCATGACATAACAGATGACATAGTCATGACACAATCCATAATGAGCTAGCCTTAAGCTCAGCCAGTCAGCTGATCCAGACGTGGGTTATGTCATGACAGAGAGTCACTACATTATGTGCAGACTCCAGACCTGGAGTGGTATTAAAACGTTTTCAGCGTTTCTCCCATCCCACCCAAATCGAATGAAACAACCAACCTTCAAATCAGTACATTTTGATTTTAACATCAACAAATAACCTTAAATTCATTACATTGTCATTACATATGATCTTATTAAGAGAACCAATAAAGACATGCATTTTGGTCAATAAAGTTTATTTTTAAAATTATCTTTCTTACTCCCAT
This sequence comes from Oncorhynchus mykiss, assembly GCF_013265735.2. Lineage (NCBI taxonomy): Eukaryota > Metazoa > Chordata > Actinopteri > Salmoniformes > Salmonidae > Oncorhynchus > Oncorhynchus mykiss. The sequence continues at coordinate 67,376,935 of NC_048573.1, forward strand.
TAGAGGTTGCAACCCTGGCTTTGAATAGCACTGGTTTATTAGGAGGGAGATTCACTGGTTTATTGGGAGGGAGGTTCACTGGTTTATTAGGAGGGAGATTCAGTGGGTTTATTAGAAGGGAGATTCAGTAGTTTATTGGGAGGGAGATGCAGTGGTTTATTAGGAGGGAGATTCAGTGGTTTATTGGGAGGGAGATTCAGTGGGTTTATTAGGAGGGAGATTCAGTGGTTTATTAGAAGGGAGATGCAGTGGTTTATTAGGAGGGAGATTCAGTGGGTTTATTAGGAGGGAGATTCAGTGGTTTATTAGGAGGGAGATTCACTGGTTTATTGGGAGGGAGATTCAGTGGTTTATTAGAAGGGAGATTCAGTAGTTTATTGGGAGGGAGATGCAGTGGTTTATTAGGAGGGAGATTCAGTGGTTTATTGGGAGGGAGATTCAGTGGGTTTATTAGGAGGGAGATTCAGTGGTTTATTAGAAGGGAGATGCAGTGGTTTATTAGGAGGGAGATTCAGTGGTTTATTAGAAGGGAGATGCAGTGGTTTATTAGGAGGGAGATTCAGTGGTTTATTAGAAGGGATTTTCAGTGGTTTATTAGGAGGGAGGTTCACTGGTTTATTAGGAGGGAGATTCAGTGGGTTTATTAGGAGGGAGATTCAGTGGTTTATTAGGAGGGAGATTCACTGGTTTATTGGGAGGGAGATTCAGTGGTTTATTAGAAGGGAGATTCAGTAGTTTATTGGGAGGGAGATGCAGTGGTTTATTAGGAGGGAGATTCAGTGGTTTATTGGGAGGGAGATTCAGTGGGTTTATTAGGATGGAGATTCAGTGGTTTATTAGAAGGGAGATGCAGTGGTTTATTAGGAGGGAGATTCAGTGGTTTATTAAGAGGGAGATTCAGTGGCTTATTAGGAGGGAGGTTCACTGGTTTATTAGGAGGGAGATTCAGTGGTTTATTAGAAGGGATTTTCAGTGGTTTATTAGGAGGGAGGTTCACTGGTTTATTAGGAGGGAGATTCAGTGGTTTATTGGGAGGGAGATTCAGTGGTTTATTGGGAGGGAGATTCAGTGGTTTATTGGGAGGGAGATTCAGTGGGTTTATTAGGAGGGAGATTCAGTGGTTTATTAGAAGGGAGATGCAGTGGTTTATTCGGAGGGAGATTCAGTGGTTTATTAGAAGGGAGATGCAGTGGTTTATTAGGAGGGAGATTCAGTGGTTTATTAGAAGGGATTTTCAGTGGTTTATTAGGAGGGAGGCTCACTGGTTTATTAGGAGGGAGATTCAGTGGGTTTATTAGGAGGGAGATTCAGTGGTTTATTAGGAGGGAGATTCACTGGTTTATTGGGAGGGAGATTCAGTGGTTTATTAGAAGGGAGATTCAGTAGTTTATTGGGAGGGAGATGCAGTGGTTTATTAGGAGGGAGATTCAGTGGTTTATTGGGAGGGAGATTCAGTGGGTTTATTAGGAGGGAGATTCAGTGGTTTATTAGACGGGAGATGCAGTGGTTTATTAGGAGGGAGATTCAGTGGTTTATTAGAAGGGAGATGCAGTGGTTTATTAGGAGGGAGATTCAGTGGTTTATTAGAAGGGATTTTCAGTGGTTTATTAGGAGGGAGGTTCACTGGTTTATTAGGAGGGAGATTCAGTGGGTTTATTAGGAGGGAGATTCAGTGGTATATTAGGAGGGAGATTCACTGGTTTATTGGGAGGGAGATTCAGTGGTTTATTAGAAGGGAGATTCAGTAGTTTATTGGGAGGGAGATGCAGTGGTTTATTAGGAGGGAGATTCAGTGGTTTATTGGGAGGGAGATTCAGTGGGTTTATTAGGAGGGAGATTCAGTGGTTTATTAGGAGGGAGATTCAGTGGTTTATTAGGAGGGAGATTCAGTGGTTTATTAAGAGGGAGATTCAGTGGTTTATTGGGAGGGAGATTCAGTGAACCAGGGTCAATCTCTCAAACCTCAGTCCCTACATGGAACCAAGAGGAAAGGCCTTGGTGCTATCCCCCTCCGAAGCGCGCGTACACACACACACACACACACACACACACACACACACACACACACACACACACACACACACACACACACTCTAACTGGGGACACGGAGGCTGATCTTCAACAGCTGACCTTTTGGAGGCATCTGGAACTTTTGGAATCTAGTAAAGATATGAATGTCAGAGTCGCTCATTTCTGATTAGTCAGGAGGTCATAGTTCCTTATTTATGATTGGTCAGTCGGGAGGAGGCAGACCCTACTGTCTGGTGAGAAGGGCTGGTCAAAGCTGACCTATCCAAACCTAAGGAGGAAATGTTTTTTTCCCCCCAGGCTTGTTTAACAGACGTTTTACGATGATGTCCAACAGAATTCATTCAGAACAATACATCCACTAGGATGACAGTTATCAGCATATTATATTGACAGCAAGCTGAAAATAGAGAGAGAAAGAGAGATATAGAAAAGGAGAGAGAGAGAGAGAGAGAGAGAGAAAAAGAGGGGAGGATGAGAGGTAGAGAGAGACAGAGGAGGATGAGAGAAACAGAGAGAGAAATAGAGGAGGATGAAATAGAGAGAGAGAGAGAGAGAGAGAGGAGGATGAGAGAGAGAAAGTGAGTGAAAGTGAGAGAGAGAGAGAGAGAGAGAGAGAGAGAGAGAGAGAGAGAGAGAGAGGAGGATGCGAGAAACAGAGAGAGAGAGAGAGAGAGAGGAGGATGAGAGAAACAGAGAGAGAGAGAGAGAGGAGGATGAGAGAGAGAGGAGGATGAGAGAGAGATAGAGGAGGATGAGAGAAACAGAGAGAGAGAGATGTTAACACATGTTTCCCATGCCAATAAATGCCATGCCAATAAAGCCCTTGAATTGAATTGAATTGAGAGAGAGAGGAGAATGAGAGAGAGAAAGTGAGTGAGTAAGAGTGAGAGTGAGGGGGAGGATGAGAGAGAGAGAGGAGGATGAGAGAGATAGAGAGAGAGGAGGATGAGAGAAACAGAGAGGAGGATGAGAGAGAGGAGGATGAGAGAAACACAGAGAGAGAGAGAGAGAGAGGGGAGGATGAGAGAAACAGAGAGAGAGAGGGGAGGATGAGAGAGAGAGAGAGAGAGAGAGAGAGAGAGAGAGAGAGAGAGAGAGAGAGAGCGAGAGAGAGAGAGAGAGAGAGAGAGAGAGAGAGGAGGATGAGAGAGAGAAAGTGAGTGAGAGTGAGAGTGAGAGCGAGGAGGATGATGAAAGAGACCAGGCCCATCCATCTTTGCCAACTGGATGCTGGGCTCTATGTGTCATGGCTTGGGCCAAACCAAAATTGGTCTATGAGGCCATGGAGTAATCTGGTGTTTGCGTGTGTGCGTGTGTCTCTCTCTTGGAGTACGTGTGTGCCTGAATGCATGTGAACGCCTGTGTGTCCATGCGCGCCTGTGCACGCTGTGTCTGTGTGTGTAGATTCCACCAAACTTAACAGGTTTGGGCAGGAGCCATACAGCTGTCAGAAAAACAGAAGGAATATATATCAAACGTTTTGAAAACATGGAGGCAAATCTTCCCCAGCTATTCAGGGATTGAACACCACCACGATCCCCTTTTTAATACATTATACACATTTATTATGAATCAGAGGGATTCAACTGCAGGGATTTTGTTTATCCTTTTCTCCAATATCACATTACCTCATTCTGCCTCTCACCTGCCTAAAGTTAATCAAACACATTTCTAGTCTAAACTTAACCAATGTTCTAGGCAAAGATGGAATAATGAAACTGTGGAGAAACTCATGCGGAACCTAAAGAGAAAAATATTAGATCTGTCCGTTCCTCTCACAGCTGTGGTATCCTGCTGTGGACTCTTCATGAACAAGCTTAATGCTAACCCTTCACACACAGGACACACACACACACAAGAAGCACACACATACACACTAGGCTTGGGCGGTATACCGTATACTGGGGTATTTGGAAAAAGCCATGTTTTTTTCAATACTGTCAAAACTATTTGAAGTTTTTCAATACATTTTAATATAGCTACTTTTTAAGTAAATACCTGCAGTGAACTTGTGCAATACATTAGGAGATAAAGCAGATGACATTCTTCATTTCACCTGTCACACATCATTTTAAATGATAAAGCTTACAGTAGGTCCCCAGAACAGTTGAGCCAGTCACGCGTTTGTTTGTAAATAACGGGAGAAAGCAGGAGCTGTTGAGTCCAGCAGTGTATCTGGTTTAACTTGCTAGTACTGGAAATGGCTGAATTAATACGGTTGCATCATACAGTGTTAACTTTCTGCCTTGTTTGAGAAGTCAAAGAACTTTGGATGTGTTATCTTTACACCTGCCATGTTGATTTCCTTGAGTTTATTTTTACTTCTCTGTTCTTGGCCCGTCTGCTCCTCCCCCATCTTCTCCGAGCAAAGCAGACAGGCCCGTTGGTCTAGCGACTCCAGACTCCACCCAGACACAGCATGTACACATGCTGCTCCAGTGCCAGTACTGTTCTTCCTTCAGACAAGCATGTGTCAAAACTTTGTTCATTTGCACAATGTCTCTCATTCACATTCGCTTGTAAATGTCCAGAATCACCAAACATGACATTCGGTAGCTCCTACCTTTATATGTACAACTTTATGAGCTGGATTGCCAGTCTTTCTTTTCATTTGCACTTGTTTTCTTGTTGTTGTTTTTTTTAAGGGGTGGATCTGCTTAATATTGCAGAAAGAATATTGGTTCCATCAATGTAATTGTCTGCATAATTTCCAATCCCCCATATATGTTTTTGGGTAAATATATATATCCATACACGCATGCATACATATACACATATATACATACACATACCTATATAGACATACATATACACATATATACATACACATACCTATATAGACATACATATACACATATATACATACACATACCTATATAGACACATATATACACATACAGTGCCTTGCGAAAGTATTCGGCCCACTTGAACTTTGCGACCTTTTGCCACATTTCAGGCTTCAAACATAAAGATATAAAACTGTATTTTTTTGTGAAGAATCAACAACAAGTGGGACACAATCATGAAGTGGAACGACATTTATTGGATATTTCAAACTTTTTTAACAAATCAAAAACTGAAAAATTGGGAGTGCAAAATTATTCAGCCCCTTTACTTTCAGTGCAGCAAACTCTCTCCAGAAGTTCAGTGAGGATCTCTGAATGATCCAATGTTGACCTAAATGACTAATGATGATAAATACAATCCACTTGTGTGTAATCAAGTCTCCGTATAAATGCACCTGCACTGTGATAGTCTCAGAGGTCCGTTAAAAGCGCAGAGACCATCATGAAGAACAAGGAACACACCAGGCAGGTCCGAGAAACTGTTGTGAAGAAGTTTAAAGCCGGATTTGGATACAAAAAGATTTCCCAAGCTTTAAACATCCCAAGGAGCACTGTGCAAGCGATAATATTGAAATGGAAGGAGTATCAGACCACTGCAAATCTACCACGACCTGGCCGTCCCTCTAAACTTTCAGCTCATACATGGAGAAGACTGATCAGAGATGCAGCCAAGAGGCCCATGATCACTCTGGATGAACTGCAGAGATCTACAGCTGAGGTGGGAGACTCTGTCCATAGGACAACAATCAGTCGTATATTGCACAAATCTGGCCTTTATGGAAGAGTGGCAAGAAGAAAGCCATTTCTTAAAGATATCCATAAAAAGTGTTGTTTAAAGTTTGCCACAAGCCACCTGGGAGACACACCAAACATGTGGAAGAAGGTGCTCTGGTCAGATGAAACCAAAATTGAACTTTTTGGCAACAATGCAAAACGTTATGTTTGGCGTAAAAGCAACACAGCTGAACACACCATCCCCACTGTCAAACATGGTGGTGGCAGCACCATGGTTTGGGCCTGCTTTTCTTCAGCAGGGACAGGGAAGATGGTTAAAATTGATGGGGAGATGGATGGAGCCAAATACAGGACCATTCTGGAAGAAAACCTGATGGAGTCTGCAAAAGACCTGAGACTGGGACGGAGATTTGTCTTCCAACAAGACAATGATCCAAAACATAAAGCAAAATCTACAATGGAATGGTTCAAAAATAAACATATCCAGGTGTTAGAATGGCCAAGTCAAAGTCCAGACCTGAATCCAATCGAGAATCTGTGGAAAGAACTGAAAACTGCTGTTCACAAATGCTCTCCATCCAACCTCACTGAGCTCGAGCTGTTTTGCAAGGAGGAATGGGAAAAAATTTCAGTCTCTCGATGTGCAAAACTGATAGAGACATACCCCAAGCGACTTACAGCTGTAATCGCAGCAAAAGGTGGCGCTACAAAGTATTAACTTAAGGGGGCTGAATAATTTTGTACGCCCAATTTTTCAGTTTTTGATTTGTTAAAAAAGTTTGAAATATCCAATAAATGTCGTTCCACTTCATGATTGTGTCCCACTTGTTGTTGATTCTTCACAAAAAAATACAGTTTTATAGCTTTATGTTTGAAGCCTGAAATGTGGCAAAAGGTCGCAAAGTTCAAGGGGGCCGAATACTTTCGCAAGGCACTGTATATACATACACATACCTATATAGACATACATACTTTTTTAAAGAATATACCTTTATTACTATTCCCCGCAAACCCTTCCACCGATCCCCCAATTGGAGTAAACTAATAAACACTTCGGCTTTTACCTTCAATTTATACCGTGGAATGGGTACATCGAAAATCTCTTCCCAACTATTTTGCCATTTCATATGGCACAGCTGTCCGTTTTTTGGTCCTTAAATGACATTGGTAAATGTTTTTATTTATCACACTTTTCTTTAACCATTTATGTTCTTTAATACAGGGCCGACATACAAGTTCCTTACTTTTTCCCCTTCTACTTGCCTCTTCCATTTTTGTGGTAATGCTGCAATTAATTGGTTGTAATTTTGGGTAGAGCAGACATTTCCATATGTCTGTGTTAGCTGCATGTGTGACATAACATGCAGCTAACACCAGTCCTATTTATGATATCATTCACTAAAATTATACCTTTTTTAAAAAGTTATTCGAAAAATACAGTTTTTTTAATCAATTAGTATATATCAATTTAACCACAATATTTGTCGTTTGCACTTGTTAGCGTACTTAGCTAGCAGCCTCTAAAATTCCCTATTAGTTTGTGCTAATGTTGTGAGCATTCTGGTAATGCATGCTTTTTTTGCGTCTTTAGCGCCCCTTTGTGTACTAAGACGGTAAAACCGTAAATCCCAGGATGAGAGAAGGATGGCACAACGATATGAAAATGTGGATACCGCCCCACTCTAACACACACAAACAATACTAACCGTAGCCCTTCACTAAGGCACACTCTCCCTCCGTGAAGTTGACAGATGAAGCATCATGCTGCTAAACACTCGATAAGAAGTTGTTCCCCTAATAATAAACATGCTATGTCTCAGGGACACCTGACCACCACAGTTCCCGGTCCCTGTGACTGAGACACAGCTGTAACACAGTGTGTAATACCGGAACATGAACTAGAGTCACTACAAATGGTCATGGTGTTACATTGTTGACTGTAGGACCATCTGTTTTATCCAGACACCAACCCCCCACCATTTGTATCATTCTCCAAAGGGCAGCCTGTAGAGGTCCACTTGGAGGACCAGCTGGGCCTCAGAGCATCAATCTCACAGAGCCAGCTGTGTGTGTGTGTGTCTCTCTCAGCTGTCTTGGTTCCTCAGTGGTCCTGGAGGGACTGAGTGTGAGTGTGAGTGTGTGTGTGTGTGTGTGTGTGTGTGTGTGTGTGTGTGTGTGTTGGAGTGAGCAGGCAGTGTATGGGGTTAGTGGAGGACACTTGCTGCTGGAAGTGCACAAATGGTAAAGGTGCCTTGGGTCGTGGCTGTGCTGCCTCACAGGCTGATGTTTATGCAACTTCTTTCCCATCAGCCAATCAAAGTCAAGTTGCAGACGGAGGGACAGCAAGAACCCTTTTTAAATCTTTCATGCAGTGGTGCCTAACTGATGCAACTGAAAAAAGGTAAGCACATTGCATCCCAAAATACTGAAATATCAAGACTACCTGTATTTTCAAAGACTATTTCCAATGTATACCGACTGATATAGATTAGCTTTCTGCTTTGCTGGTTAGTTATTTTTTAAATGAGCTAACTTACTGTAGCTTGCTAGAAACTGTGGCTAGCTTGCTGCATATGGCTGGCTATTTGGCTAATGTTCTTTAATCTAAAAAACTGCTTATGTACCCATTTTCTCTGAAGCAATTAGCTAAATCGCAAGCTGTAACTTAGCTATTCAATTCAGGCTCCTCCCAGGCTTGTCAGTCCACTTCGAGGTCTTAAAGGCTGGTACAAGGAGCTTGACCAAGAGATCCAAATAAGTGTCCATAGTGTGAACAGAGAAGAATTTATGCAGTCACATATGGCTTCAGTTGAAGGACAAGGGAGATGTATACGTTTAAATGTATATGTTGAAATTAAATGTTCCCAAGGATGAACCAGTATATGTTTATATGTTTTAGTTTTAATTGTCGTTTTTTTGTGTGGTACATGTCACCACTTTCTGACAGATAATGTATGTACCAGCTGGGCCTCAGTCCGGTCTGAGGACGGAGGAGAGGACGTGAGGAATTGAGTTCCTAACAGTTGAGAAAGGCCCTAAGTCTCCTCTTCCTCTAAACGGGGTCATGTTCCTGCTACACACTTACACAGGCAGAGAGCTATGCAGACGTGAATAACGTCTTCCCCACTGTGACAGCGGGAGTCAGTTATCTACACATACCGTGAGATGTTGGTAACAGCCTGACTCTGAGAAGACTACAGCCAGTAAGGCCTTCAAGACTGGCGCATGGACACTCAAGCCCTGTTCATACCTGGTTCCAACCTGCGCCCTTTGTCCTGAACTTGTCCACATTCGGAGGTGTGCCCACATTTTTAGTCAAGTTAAAAAAATCTGATCTAATTGTAAACAGACAAGATCGGCTCAAGATCAGGACGCATGTTAACGGCAGGTATAGACAGGGCTTCTGACAGTCGTATGCACATTCTGTTTTTAGGCCGTATTACCTTATTACCTTACAGAAACCGAGTAAAGTCAGAGATATTTGTGGGTAGCCTAGTGGTTAGAGCATTGGGCCAGTAACTGAAAGGTTGCTGGCTCGAATCCCTGAGCTGACAAGGTAAAAATCTGTTGTTCTGCCACTGAGCAAGGCAGTTAACCCACTGTTCCCCAGGCGCTGAAGATGTGGATTTTGATTATGGCAGCCCCACAAAACCTCTCTGATTCAGAGGGGTTGGGTTAAATACGGAAGACACATTTCAGTTGAATGCTTTCAGTTGTACAACTGACTAGGTTTTCCCTTCCCTAAAGTTATTACTGCCACATACAAAACATTTTCAACACAGTGGCCTTGTGATTAGAGTGTCTGCCCTGAAAGGATGGGAGTTCAAACCCTCAACCGAGTCGTACCAAAAGAGTATGTGTCTCTGCTTGGCACTTAGCATTAAGGAGAATGACGGGGGGGGGGGGGTAAGGCCCTGTGAAAGACTAGCATCCTGTCCAGGACGTGTCTAGAAAATAATTATTTGACTTATTACCATTTACTGGCATTGTAAGAGACAAAAAGGTGCTTTTTATTTGATAGTGCTGTATACTCAAATGAGATATGATGCAGGAGAAGGAAGGAAAAAAGGTACAAATGTGTAACAATTGATAATACCTGTACAGTATATTGACTATCCGGCTCAGAGATAAGTACCATTATTGGTATGTGCGCATCAGGGATAGGGTTCCACAAATTCAATTATAATTACATTCTCTTCCCTTGTAAATTCCACTTATTCAATTAAAATTCCAAGTCAGTCTTTGAATTCAGAGTTAATTCAATTCCTCTGAATTCCAATGTAAGGTAAATTCCAAGAACTCAATATTATCCCCAACAATACCACAAATTCTAATTCAATTCCCTCAGACTTTCAGTCTGATCGTGTCACTGTTCAGAAAGCCTAGTTATACTGGAAATATAGGAATGCAGGTTGAAATTATTAAAAACAAATCCTACAGTAAATGTGTGATACTATGTACATTAATTCCATTTTAACTGGGAAATGTACAAATATTGAATCCCAATTCAATTAAAATCCAAAAGATTAAATGTTTTCACAATTCCAATACTTTATGTTTTTAATTCAAATATTATTCAAAGTAAATTCTCCACTTCATGAGTGAATTCAAGAATTTAATAGGAATTTCACATTTAATTTGAATTGACCCAAACCCTGGTGCAATACTATAAATATAATAAAATAAAAACATTGAGAAAATAAAATTGGAGTCTGACGGTTTATAAAAATCTATTTATGTAACAAATTATTCGAATTTTTTGAAAATCAACTACAATTTCAGTACATGTCGCAATATAAATAAACAAAAACAGAAAGATCGACTACTTTAGTAAGGAACTCCCTGAAAATATGAAGTTTAATTCCAAATGTTTGAATAAATTATGAAAGAGGTTAGTGCATTTTTTCACTATCACATTATGGAATGGAATTGTTCAATGACAAACATGTATTTGTTTAAAATCTAATTTAAAATTTGGCTTCATTTCATTTTTTGCCCTCAGAGAAATAAGTAGTACTGCTAGGTTTTATGCAGTCAATGTCTTTTTGATAAAGAACTGTACAAATGACACATTTGTGAAATGAATATTTGAAAAATGCTTTAATACAGTCATGTGAGTTATGTAAAACATTTACATTTGACATTTTAGTAATTTGCTGACGTTCTTATGCAGAGCAACTTACAGTTAGTGCATTCATCTTAAGATAGCTAGGTGGGACACCACATATCACCGTCAAACTAACCCTAACCCTAACCCTAACCCTAACCGTCAAATTCCAGCTAAACAATGGACATATCGCAGTTAGCAAAAACACTCAAATATCAAATCTGTGAATGAAACATCTGAGAACAGTAATATTTTACACACATGAACGCAATCATGTCTGATGAAAAAACACACATTTTAAAAATGTATGGATATAGCGTTTTGGAAATAAACTCTTCAATATAACATAACCAACAAACATAAACACTAAGGCAATACAGATCAGAAAACCTTGACCCTCTACACCAGAACCCTTTTCTTGTAGCCCTCGTCTTCTCCTTACCTGAAAAACAAAGGAAGTAGTATTAAAACACCACACTTAAACATAAAAGGAAAGAGCCACATGAAATTAAACTATCCACGTCCTACTAACATTTTCAGTGCTGTAATTTATGCATTAGCACACAGCATAAATAGAGCTTAACATGAGCATATAAAAATCACAAAACTGGTTTTAAAAACGTCCCTATTTCAGTGTCTTTTTTAAGCTATTACAATGAGCAATGAGTAGTCTGATCGTTTTGCAAAACAATTTACGTATAGACCAGCTTGTAAAGGCCTTTATTTACTCAGCCTGTGAGGATCCTGTATTATAGACCAGCCTCCAAGGCCCCTATTTACACTGACCAGCCTCCGAGGACCCTTTTTACACTGACCAGCCCTGGAGGAGCCTTTATTATAGTCCAGCCTCCAAGGACCCTATTTACACTGACCAGCCTCCAAGGACCCTATTTACACTGACCAGCCCTGGAGGATCCTTCAATATGCCTATTTACTCTGATCAGCCTCCAAGGACCCTATTTACACTGACCAGCCCTGGAGGATCTTGTATTATAGACCAGCCTCCAAGACCCCTATTTACACTGACCAGCCTCCAAGGACCCTATTTACACTGACCAGCCCTGGAGGATTGTTTATTATAGACCAGCCTCCAAGGCCCCTATTTACACTGACCAGCCCTGGAGGATTGTTTATTATAGACCAGCCTCCAAGGACCATATTTACACTGACCAGCCTCCAAGGCCCCTATTTACACTGACCAGCCCTGGAGGATCCTATATTATAGACCAGGCTCCAAGGACCCTATTTACACTGACCAGCCCTGGAGGATCCTATATTATAGACCAGCCTCCAAGGACCCTATTTACACTGACCAGCCTCCAAGGACACTATTTACACTGACCAGCCTCCAAGGCCCCTATTTACACTGACCAGCCCTGGAGGATCCTATATTATAGACCAGCCTCCAAGGCCCCTATTTACACTGACCAGCCCTGGAGGATCCTGTATTATAGACCAGCCTCCAAGGCCCCTATTTACACTGACCAGCCCTGGAGGATTGTTTATTATAGACCAGCCTCCAAGGCCCCTATTTACACTGACCAGCCCTGGAGGATTGTTTATTATAGACCAGCCTCCAAGGACCATATTTACACTGACCAGCCTCCAAGGACCCTATTTACACTGACCAGCCCTGGAGGATCCTGTATTATAGACCAGCCTCCAAGGACCCTATTTACACTGACCAGCCTCCAAGGACCCTATTTCCACTGACCAGCCCTGGAGGATCCTATACTATAGACCAGCCTCCAAGGCCCCTATTTACACTGACCAGCCCTGGAGGATCCTATATTATAGACCAGCCTCCAAGGACCCTATTTACACTGAAAAGCCTCCAAGGCCCCTATTTACACTGACCAGCCTCCAAGGACCCTATTTACACTGACCAGCCCTGGAGGATCCTATATTATAGACCAGCCTCCAAGGCCCCTATTTACACTGACCAGCCCAGGAGGATCCTATATTACAGACCAGCCTCCAAGGACCCTATTTAGACTGACCAGCCCTGGAGGATCTTATATTATAGACCAGCCTCCAAGGACCCTATTTACACTGACCAGCCCAGGAGGAGCCTTTATTATAGACCAGCCTCCAAGGATCCTATTTACACTGACCAGCCTCCAAGGCCCCTATTTACACTGACCAGCCTCCAAGGACCCTATTTACACTGACCAGCCCTGGAGGATCCTATATTATAGACCAGCCTCCAAGGCACCTATTTACACTGACCACCCCAGGAGGATCCTATATTATAGACCAGCCTCCAAGGACCCTATTTACACTGACCAGCCCTGTAGGAGCCTTTATTATAGACCAGCCTCCAAGGATCCTATTTACACTGACCAGCCCTGGAGGATCCTATTTACACTGACCAGCCATGGAGGATCCTATATTATAGACCAGCCTCCAAGGACCCTATTTACACTGACCAGCCCTGGAGGAGCCTTTATTATAGACCAGCCTCCAAGGACCCTATTTACACTGACCAGCCCTGGAGGATCCTTCAATATGCCTATTTACACTGACCAGCTTCCAAGGACCCTATTTACACTGACCAGGCCTGGAGGATCCTGTATTATAGACCAGCCTCCAAGGACCCTATTTACACTGACCAGCCTCCAAGGACCCTATTTACACTGACCAGCCCTGGAGGATCCTATTTACACTGACCAGCCATGGAGGATCCTATATTATAGACCAGCCTCCAAGGACCCTATTTACACTGACCAGCCCTGGAGGAGCCTTTATTATAGACCAGCCTCCAAGGATCCTATTTACACTGACCAGCCTCCAAGGCCCCTATTTACACTGACCAGCCTCCAAGGACCCTATTTACACTGACCAGCCCTGGAGGATCCTATATTATAGACCAGCCTCCAAGGCACCTATTTACACTGACCAGCCCAGGAGGATCCTATATTATAGACCAGCCTCCAAGGACCCTATTTACACTGACCAGCCCTGGAGGATTGTTTATTATAGACCAGCCTCCAAGGACCCTATTTACACTGACCAGCCTCCAAGGCCCCTATTTACACTGACCAGCCCTGGAGGATCCTTCAATATGCCTATTTACACTGACCAGCCTCCAAGGACCCTATTTACACTGACCAGCCCTGGAGGATCCTATTTACACTGACCAGCCATGGAGGATCCTATATTATAGACCAGCCTCCAAGGACCCTATTTACACTGACCAGCCCTGGAGGAGCCTTTATTATAGACCAGCCTCCAAGGACCCTATTTACACTGACCAGCCCTGGAGGATCCTTCAATATGCCTATTTACACTGACCGGCTTCCAAGGACCCTATTTACACTGACCAACCCTGGAGGATGCTGTATTATAGACCAGCCTCCAATGACCCTATTTACACTGACCAGCCTCCAAGGATCCTATTTACACTGACCAGCCCTGGAGGATTGTTTATTATAGACCAGCCTCCAAGGACCCTATTTACACTGACCAGCCCTGGAGGAGCCTTTATTATAGACCAGCCTCCAAGGACCCTATTTACACTGACCAGCCCTGGAGGATCCTTCAATATGCCTATTTACACTGACCAGCCTCCAAGGACCCTATTTACACTGACCAGCCCTGGAGGATCCTGTATTATAGACCAGCCTCCAAGGACCCTATTTACACTGACCAGCCTCCAAGGATCCTATTTACACTGACCAGCCCTGGGGGATTGTTTATTATAGACCAGCCTCCAAGGACCCTATTTACACTGACCAGCCTCCAAGGCCCCTATTTACACTGACCAGCCCTGGAGGATCCTTCAATATGCCTATTTACACTGACCAGCCTCCAAAGACCCTATTTACACTGACCAGCCCTGGAGGATCCTATTTACACTGACCAGCCATGGAGGATCCTATATTATAGACCAGCCTCCAAGGACCCTATTTACACTGACCAGCCCTGGAGGAGCCTTTATTATAGACCAGCCTCCAAGGACCCTATTTACACTGACCAGCCCTGGAGGATCCTTCAATATGCCTATTTACACTGACCGGCTTCCAAGGACCCTATTTACACTGACCAGCCCTGGAGGATGCTGTATTATAGACCAGCCTCCAATGACCCTATTTACACTGACCAGCCTCCAAGGATCCTATTTACACTGACCAGCCCTGGAGGATTGTTTATTATAGACCAGCCTCCAAGGACCCTATTTACACTGACCAGCCCTGGAGGAGCCTTTATTATAGACCAGCCTCCAAGGACCCTATTTACACTGACCAGCCCTGGAGGATCCTTCAATATGCCTATTTACACTGACCAGCCTCCAAGGACCCTATTTACACTGACCAGCCTCCAAGGATCCTATTTACACTGACCAGCCCTGGGGGATTGTTTATTATAGACCAGCCTCCAAGGACCCTATTTACACTGACCAGCCTCCAAGGCCCCTATTTACACTGACCAGCCCTGGAGGATCCTTCAATATGCCTATTTACACTGACCAGCCTCCAAGGACCCTATTTACACTGACCAGCCCTGGAGGATCCTATTTACACTGACCAGCCATGGAGGATCCTATATTATAGACCAGCCTCCAAGGACCCTATTTACACTGACCAGCCCTGGAGGAGCCTTTATTATAGACCAGCCTCCAAGGACCCTATTTACACTGACCAGCCCTGGAGGATCCTTCAATATGCCTATTTACACTGACCGGCTTCCAAGGACCCTATTTACACTGACCAACCCTGGAGGATGCTGTATTATAGACCAGCCTCCAATGACCCTATTTACACTGACCAGCCTCCAAGGATCCTATTTACACTGACCAGCCCTGGAGGATTGTTTATTATAGACCAGCCTCCAAGGACCCTATTTACACTGACCAGCCCTGGAGGAGCCTTTATTATAGACCAGCCTCCAAGGACCCTATTTACACTGACCAGCCCTGGAGGATCCTTCAATATGCCTATTTACACTGACCAGCCTCCAAGGACCCTATTTACACTGACCAGCCCTGGAGGATCCTGTATTATAGACCAGCCTCCAAGGACCCTATTTACACTGACCAGCCTCCAAGGATCCTATTTACACTGACCAGCCCTGGGGGATTGTTTATTATAGACCAGCCTCCAAGGACCCTATTTACACTGACCAGCCTCCAAGGCCCCTATTTACACTGACCAGCCCTGGAGGATCCTTCAATATGCCTATTTACACTGACCAGCCTCCAAGGACCCTATTTACACTGACCAGCCCTGGAGGATCCTATTTACACTGACCAGCCATGGAGGATCCTATATTATAGACCAGCCTCCAAGGACCCTATTTACACTGACCAGCCCTGGAGGAGCCTTTATTATAGACCAGCCTCCAAGGACCCTATTTACACTGACCAGCCCTGGAGGATCCTTCAATATGCCTATTTACACTGACCGGCTTCCAAGGACCCTATTTACACTGACCAGCCCTGGAGGATGCTGTATTATAGACCAGCCTCCAATGACCCTATTTACACTGACCAGCCTCCAAGGATCCTATTTACACTGACCAGCCCTGGAGGATTGTTTATTATAGACCAGCCTCCAAGGACCCTATTTACACTGACCAGCCCTGGAGGAGCCTTTATTATAGACCAGCCTCCAAGGACCCTATTTACACTGACCAGCCCTGGAGGATCCTTCAATATGCCTATTTACACTGACCAGCCTCCAAGGACCCTATTTACACTGACCAGCCCTGGAGGATCCTGTATTATAGACCAGCCTCCAAGGACCCTATTTACACTGACCAGCCTCCAAGGATCCTATTTACACTGACCAGCCCTGGGGGATTGTTTATTATAGACCAGCCTCCAAGGACCCTATTTACACTGACCAGCCTCCAAGGCCCCTATTTACACTGACCAGCCCTGGAGGATCCTATATTATAGACCAGCCTCCAAGGACCCTATTTACACTGAGCAGCCCTGGAGGATCTTGTATTATAGACCAGCCTCCAAGACCCCTATTTACACTGACCAGCCTCCAAGGACCCTATTTACACTGACCAGCCCTGGAGGATTGTTTATTATAGACCAGCCTCCAAGGCCCCTATTTACACTGACCAGCCCTGGAGGATTGTTTATTATAGACCAGCCTCCAAGGACCATATTTACACTGACCAGCCTCCAAGGCCCCTATTTACACTGACCAGCCCTGGAGGATCCTATATTATAGACCAGGCTCCAAGGACCCTATTTACACTGACCAGCCCTGGAGGATCCTATATTATAGACCAGCCTCCAAGGACCCTATTTACACTGACCAGCCTCCAACGACACTATTTACACTGACCAGCCTCCAAGGCCCCTATTTACACTGACCAGCCCTGGAGGATCCTATATTATAGACCAGCCTCCAAGGCCCCTATTTACACTGACCAGCCCTGGAGGATCCTGTATTATAGACCAGCCTCCAAGGCCCCTATTTACACTGACCAGCCCTGGAGGATTGTTTATTATAGACCAGCCTCCAAGGCCCCTATTTACACTGACCAGCCCTGGAGGATTGTTTATTATAGACCAGCCTCCAAGGACCATATTTACACTGACCAGCCTCCAAGGACCCTATTTACACTGACCAGCCCTGGAGGATCCTGTATTATAGACCAGCCTCCAAGGACCCTATTTACACTGACCAGCCTCCAAGGACCCTATTTCCACTGACCAGCCCTGGAGGATCCTATACTATAGACCAGCCTCCAAGGCCCCTATTTACACTGACCAGCCCTGGAGGATCCTATATTATAGACCAGCCTCCAAGGACCCTATTTACACTGAAAAGCCTCCAAGGCCCCTATTTACACTGACCAGCCTCCAAGGACCCTATTTACACTGACCAGCCCTGGAGGATCCTATATTATAGACCAGCCTCCAAGGCCCCTATTTACACTGACCAGCCCAGGAGGATCCTATATTACAGACCAGCCTCCAAGGACCCTATTTAGACTGACCAGCCCTGGAGGATCTTATATTATAGACCAGCCTCCAAGGACCCTATTTACACTGACCAGCCCAGGAGGAGCCTTTATTATAGACCAGCCTCCAAGGATCCTATTTACACTGACCAGCCTCCAAGGCCCCTATTTACACTGACCAGCCTCCAAGGACCCTATTTACACTGACCAGCCCTGGAGGATCCTATATTATAGACCAGCCTCCAAGGCACCTATTTACACTGACCACCCCAGGAGGATCCTATATTATAGACCAGCCTCCAAGGACCCTATTTACACTGACCAGCCCTGTAGGAGCCTTTATTATAGACCAGCCTCCAAGGATCCTATTTACACTGACCAGCCCTGGAGGATCCTATTTACACTGACCAGCCATGGAGGATCCTATATTATAGACCAGCCTCCAAGGACCCTATTTACACTGACCAGCCCTGGAGGAGCCTTTATTATAGACCAGCCTCCAAGGACCCTATTTACACTGACCAGCCCTGGAGGATCCTTCAATATGCCTATTTACACTGACCAGCTTCCAAGGACCCTATTTACACTGACCAGCCCTGGAGGATCCTGTATTATAGACCAGCCTCCAAGGACCCTATTTACACTGACCAGCCTCCAAGGACCCTATTTACACTGACCAGCCCTGGAGGATCCTATTTACACTGACCAGCCATGGAGGATCCTATATTATAGACCAGCCTCCAAGGACCCTATTTACACTGACCAGCCCTGGAGGAGCCTTTATTATAGACCAGCCTCCAAGGATCCTATTTACACTGACCAGCCTCCAAGGCCCCTATTTACACTGACCAGCCTCCAAGGACCCTATTTACACTGACCAGCCCTGGAGGATCCTATATTATAGACCAGCCTCCAAGGCACCTATTTACACTGACCAGCCCAGGAGGATCCTATATTATAGACCAGCCTCCAAGGACCCTATTTACACTGACCAGCCCTGGAGGATTGTTTATTATAGACCAGCCTCCAAGGACCCTATTTACACTGACCAGCCTCCAAGGCCCCTATTTACACTGACCAGCCCTGGAGGATCCTTCAATATGCCTATTTACACTGACCAGCCTCCAAGGACCCTATTTACACTGACCAGCCCTGGAGGATCCTATTTACACTGACCAGCCATGGAGGATCCTATATTATAGACCAGCCTCCAAGGACCCTATTTACACTGACCAGCCCTGGAGGAGCCTTTATTATAGACCAGCCTCCAAGGACCCTATTTACACTGACCAGCCCTGGAGGATCCTTCAATATGCCTATTTACACTGACCGGCTTCCAAGGACCCTATTTACACTGACCAGCCCTGGAGGATGCTGTATTATAGACCAGCCTCCAATGACCCTATTTACACTGACCAGCCTCCAAGGATCCTATTTACACTGACCAGCCCTGGAGGATTGTTTATTATAGACCAGCCTCCAAGGACCCTATTTACACTGACCAGCCCTGGAGGAGCCTTTATTATAGACCAGCCTCCAAGGACCCTATTTACACTGACCAGCCCTGGAGGATCCTTCAATATGCCTACTTACACTGACCAGCCTCCAAGGACCCTATTTACACTGACCAGCCCTGGAGGATCCTGTATTATAGACCAGCCTCCAAGGACCCTATTTACACTGACCAGCCTCCAAGGATCCTATTTACACTGACCAGCCCTGGGGGATTGTTTATTATAGACCAGCCTCCAAGGACCCTATTTACACTGACCAGCCTCCAAGGCCCCTATTTACACTGACCAGCCCTGGAGGATCCTATATTATAGACCAGCCTCCAAGGACCCTATTTACACTGAGCAGCCCTGGAGGAGCCTTTATTATAGACCAGCCTCCAAGGACCCTATTTAAACTGACCAGCCTCCAAGGACCCTATTTACACTGACCAGCCCTGGAGGATCCTTCAATATGCCCATTTACTCTGATCAGCCTCCGAGAAGCATTGCACATAGACCAGACCCAGGCATTGAGACCCACCAGCTTTTAAGACCTCTAAGTAGACTGACAAGCATGGGAGGAGCCCGCATTGTGTTAATTAGATGCAAGCCAGCAAAATAACAGCTTGCGATTAGCTAATTGCTTCAGAGAAAATAGGTAGCTAAGCAGTTTGTAACAGCTGTAACTACACTTGCTGCATTATGTAGACCAGTCGATCTCCAAGGCATTCCTAGTCGATCGGCAAAATTGTAAAAACCAAACAATAAGCCTGGCGTTCCTATTTAATTTTTATTTGTTCCACAGGATAGGCGACGGGTTCCAATTTTGTAAATTCAGACATATGAAGTGCTTCAAACTCTGCCTTCGCGGAGGGCCCGGGGGGAGCAAATCAAGTGCACCATGGGCCTACCGCTGGTCAATCAGATGGCTCAGACTACCGTATCTGCAGTAAAGACGTAAAAGAAAGCTACAACAAAGTTGATACTGTTTCTAAACGTTTAAAACCATAACTAGAGAGAGACTGTCAACGAATTCAGTAAAGAGCTGCTGTTTTTATGACTGAGTTCATGTTTAAGTTCTTACTCAGCACTGTCAACACTTTGTATTCAACACTTTGTATTCAACACTTTGTATTCAACACTTTTATAAGACATAAAATGTGTGTTCTCCCTACTTCCACACAGCGCTACAACAAGCACTGCAGCAGTAATGAATGAGTAGGAAAGTCTATCTATAGGCGTTGTTGTTATTAAATTAATTTGTGAGTTTGGCCATCAGCTGGAAGACTGTGTCCCTTTTTGGTCAGAGTCAGCGGAGGACAGGGATTGTGAAGGGGCGTTGAGAGTCAGACCCTGAGTCTGCTGCCCTGCCCATCCGATGCAGGCTCCATCAGCGCAGTAAAATAAAATAAAACGAATTATAAAAATGTGAGGCACAGCTGAGTGAACATACAAGTAATACACCAAATGATCTGAGAAGAACAACAATGCATTGGGCAGGGCAATTCAAACAAAGCCAATATGTGGTGAGGATGTTTTGGGCCTTTAGCCTACTGCACAAACCTCATTACTAAAGAACTGTTTCTAATAGGTTCATGTTGCAAAGCCATGTATTTTTTAAGTCATGTCAAAAAAATTATAAGAATCTGAACGGTAGATATCGGTTTTCATTTTGACTAAGAAAATGATCTTGACGCAAAAAAAAACCCGTATTGACCACTGATGTAGACAACTAGCCAGCTAGCTAGTTGCATATGGTTGGCTATTTTAGATAACTTGACAAAATAACTAACCAGCAAAGCTGCTAGCTAATCTACATGGGAAATAGTCCTTGCAAATAGTGTAGATATTTCAGTGTTTTGGGATGCAATGTGCTTACCTTTTTTCAGTTGCATCAGTTAGGCACCACTGCATGAAAGATTTAAAAAGGGTTCTCGTTGTCCCTCCGTCTGTAACTTGACTTTGATTGGCTGATGGGAAAGAAGTTGCATTAACATCAGCCTGTGAGGCAGCACAGCCACGACCCAAGGCACCTTTACCATTTGTGCACTTCCAGCAGCAAGTGTCCTCCACTAACCCCATACACTGCCTGCTCACTCCAACACACACACACACACACACACACACACACACACACACACACACACACACACACACACACACACACACACACACACACACACACACACACACACACACACACACACACACACACACCTCCCCTCAGGGTTCAGCTGCAATTACAGTACTGTCCTATATAGACGGCAGGAAACAAGATTTCAATAATTATCCCCACAAACCTGATTAGTGATTAGATTCTCGGTTCTCTTCACTGTCTGAGGTAGCCTATGCCTTCAACTTTACAATGTGCAGTACCAGCCAGACCACAATGATCTAAGGCACAGGTGTCAAACTCAGTCCACGGAGAGCTTAGTGTCTGTGCGTTTTCGCTCCTCCCCTGTCCTTGATGAATTAAGGTCACTAATTAGTAAGGAACTCCTCACACCTGGAGACACTAAAACCTGCAGACACTAGGCCTCCATGGAATGAGTTTGACACCACTGCTCTGAGGAATTTACATTTTCAATAGCAGTTGCTATATCACAAACTATATAATATGAATACAAGGTCATTTATGTGTCATACCTCCAGGCATGGATTAAACAGTCAGTCATGATGAAGTCTTAATAAAAACACAAGCTATATGAATAGAACCGTATTGATCAACTTGATGGATATAAATTATATGAATGGTAAAATCTGCAAAAAACTCTCAGGGCCGATTTCCCGGAAACACATTCAACTTAGTCTTAGATTTAGAAGCACTTTCAATGGTGAATCTCCATTGAACATGATTAAACTGTGTCCAGGAAACCAGCCCTCAATCTCTTACTTAGACAAATAACACTAACTTATTGCATGTGTTTGTTGTTACTAAAGTCAGATAGTGGTACAGTGACTGTGTTTGACATACATTAGGAAAACAAACACTAAAGAGAAACAAAACTAAAGAGAGGTGACACAGACAGAGGGAATAAGTAGAGGAGGGACAGAGGTAATAAGGAGAGGAGAGACAGATGTAATAAGGAGAGGACAGACAGAGGTAATAAGGAGAGGAGAGACAGAGGTAATAAGGAGAGGAGAGACAGATGTAATAAGGAGAGGACAGACAGAGGTAATAAGGAGAGGAGAGACAGATGTAATAAGGAGAGGACAGACAGAGGTAATAAGGAGAGGAGAGACAGAGGTAATAAGGAGAGGAGAGACAGATGTAATAAGGAGAGGACAGACAGAGGTAATAAGGAGAGGAGAGACAGATGTAATAAGGAGAGGACAGACAGAGGTAATAAGGAGAGGAGAGACAGAGGTAATAAGGAGAGGAGAGACAGATGTAATAAGGAGAGGACAGACAGAGGTAATAAGGAGAGGAGGGACAGAGGTAATAAGGAGAGGAGAGACAGGTAATAAGGAGAGGCGGGACAGAGGTAATAAGGAGAGGAGGGACAGAGGTAATAAGGAGAGGAGGGACAGAGGTAATAAGGAGAAGAGAGACAGAGGTAATAAGGAGAGGAGTGACAGAGGTAATAAGGAGAGGAGAGACAGATGTAATAAGGAGAGGACAGACAGAGGTAATAAGGAGAGGAGAGACAGAGGTAATAAGGAGAGGAGAGACAGATGTAATAAGGAGAGGACAGACAGAGGTAATAAGGAGAGGAGGGACAGAGGTAATAAGGAGAGGAGAGACAGGTAATAAGGAGAGGCGGGACAGAGGTAATAAGGAGAGGAGGGACAGAGGTAATAAGGAGAGGAGGAACAGAGGTAATAAGGAGAGGAGAGACAGAGGTAATAAGGAGAGGAGGGACAGAGGTAATAAGGAGAGGAGGGACAGATGTAATAAGGAGAGGACAGACAGAGGTAATAAGGAGAGGAGGGACAGAGGTAATAAGGAGAGGAGGGACAGAGGTAATAAGGAGAGGAGAGAGAGGTAATAAGGAGAGGAGAGACAGAGGTAATAAGGAGAGGAGGGACAGAAACTACATCAAAGGAAACGTGGGCCAAAGGCTGAGTTACTGGGAACACATGGGTGAGTGAGTGAGAAGGAAGCAAAAAGAGGGAGACATAAGGAGAAAGGGAGTGGGTGAGTGAGTGAGAAGGAAGCAAAAAGAGAGAGACATAAGGAGAAAGGGAGTGGGTGAGTGAGTGAGAAGGAAGCAAAAGAGGGAGACATAAGGAGAAAGGGAGTGGGTGAGTGAGTGAGAAGGAAGCAAAAGAGGGAGACATAAGGAGAAAGGGAGTGGGTGAGTGAGTGAAAAGGAAGCAAAAAGAGGGGAGACATAAGGAGAAAGGGAGTGGGAGAGGTAGATAGAGTGAATTAAAGAGAGATAGAAGAAGAGATAAGAAAAGAGAGAAGGAGAGATCTGGTTTATCTAAGAACTTCCATAAGCATGAGACAGAGCACCACCACCCTCTCTCTCTTCCCTTCTCCAGATCTACATCAACTACAGTTCTCTCTCCTCATATCTCCCAAATCAGGCACAATATTGACACAGTTTAAAAGTCAATAGAGAGCAGGCCAGTGAAACAGGTTATACAGTTGCGGTCAAATAAATTGGCAGCCTTGTAATAATGGAGTGCAATGACTGGAGCAGAGTGTTCCATTATGTCTTTTCAAAACTGGTTGAATGGCTAATTCCCCCCCCTCTAGGCACCTGCAATTTACCACAGGTGACATACACTAACACAGTAAACGAGAATCACTTGCCTCTAACCAAAATATTTTAACATAGTCCATTTTTTATTTTATTACTTTGAAGGGAAAAATCTACATTTCTAATCAAATAGCCTAGACGACCAGCACACATTAGATTTGGTTCTGGTTTACGATATTATTCAGTGCATGACATAAACTACTAGCTACGAGACAGATCCTCCTCATCCCGACACTTCAGAGGTAACATTAGGTTACATCACTGCCACTGGCTGGGCAACATCTTGATAGATTTCAAGATAACATAAAACATAGCTTGTAAAGAAAGCAATGAACCAAGAAGAAGAGTCAGTCCTGATCTTTATCTATCCAGGTATGTAATTGTTATTGCAACTTGTCACAGACACCTGCAAAACAATATTGGCATGCTACAAAAGCAACAGCATAGTACTCTGCAGTGTTTCTGTTTTACTGCTAATTGTTGGTAATCTATTGATGATTAGTGTGGTTTTAAAATAAGCATAAGATGGGAAACTATTGGAAATGGATTCCAGATCCATCAAGTAATGAAAGCAGTTTTCAACAAACGTGTAATATCCACAAGTGGCCGTCAAGATTTATTTCTGTGGGATTTGACAGAATGTTTGAAGCCTGAAGAACATGTAGTGGCCAAAATCATTCTGTAGGAAAACAACCATTCTACTGGAACACCTAACCATTCTGTTGGAAAACAACCATTCTAGTGGAACACCTAACCATTATGTTTCAAAACAACCATTCTATTGGAACACCTAACCATTATGTTGGAAAACAACCATTCTCTTGGAACACCTAACCATTCTGTTTCAAAACAACCATTCTATTGGAACACCTAACCATTCTGTTGGAAAACAACCATTCTCTTAGAACACCTAACCATTCTGTTGTAAAACAACCATTCTACTGGAACACCTAACCATTCTGTTGGAAAACAACCATTCTACTGGAACACCTAACCATTCTATTGGAAAACAGCCATTCTACTGGAACACCTAACCATTCTGTTGGAAAACAACCATTCTACTGGAACACCTAACCATTCTGTTGGAAAACAACCATTCTACTGGAACACCTAACCATTCTGTTGGAAAATAACCATTCTATTGGAACACCTAACCATTCTGTTGGAAAACAACCATTCTACTGGAACACCTAACCATTCTGTTGGAAAACAACCATTCTCTTGGAACACCTAACCATTCTGTTTCAAAACAACCATTCTATTGGAACACCTAACCATTCTGTTGTAAAACAACCATTCTACTGGAACACCTAACCATTCTGTTGGAAAACAACCATTCTACTGGAACACCTAACCATTCTATTGGAAAACAACCATTCTACTGGAACACCTAACCATTCTGTTGGAAAACAACCATTCTACTGGAACACCTAACCATTCTCTTGAAAAACAACCATTCTATTGGAACACCTAACCATTCTGTTGAAAAACAACCATTCTACTGGAACACCTAACCATTCTGTTGGAAAATAACCATTCTATTGGAACACCTAACCATTCTGTTGAAAAACAACCATTATATTAGAACACCTAACCATTATGTTGGAAAACAACCATTCTAGTGGAACACCTAACCATTATGTTGAAAAACAACCATTCTACTGGAACACCTAACCATTCTGTTGGAAAACAACCATTCTATTAGAACACCTAACCATTATGTTGGAAAACAACCATTCTAGTGGAACACCTAACCATTATGTTGAAAAACAACCATTCTACTGGAACACCTAACCATTATGTTGGAAAACAACCATTCTAGTGGAACACCTAACCATTCTGTTGGAAAACAACCATTCTACTGGAACACCTAACCATTCTGTTGGAAAACAACCATTCTATTGGAACACCTAACCATTATGTTGAAAAACAACCATTCTACTGGAACACCTAACCATTCTCTTGAAAAACAACCATTCTATTGGAACACCTAACCATTCTCTTGAAAAACAACCATTCTATTAGAACACCTAACCATTCTGTAGGAAAACACCCATTCTATTGGAACACCTAACCATTCTGTTGGAAAAAAAACATTCTACTGGAACACCTAACCATTCTGTTAGAAAACAACCATTCTACTGGAACACCTAACCATTCTGTTGGAAAACACCCATTCTATTGGAACACCTAACCATTCTGTTGGAAAACAACCATTCTATTGGAACACCTAACCATTCTGTTGGAATACAACCATTCTACTGGAACACCTAACCATTCTGTTAGAAAACAACCATTCTACTGGAACACCTAACCATTCTGTTGGAATACAACCATTCTACTGGAACACCTAACCATTCTGTTGGAATACAACCATTCTACTGGAACATCAAAAGACCCTCATGGCAAATCCCATGTCATCTAGCTGAGGGAAAACAATCTACAAATCCCATGTCATCTAGCTGAGGGAAAACAGTCTACAAATCCCATGTCATCTAGCTGAGGGAAAACAGTCTACAAATCCCATGTCATCTAGCTGAGGGAAAACAGTCTACAAATCCCATGTCATCTAGCTGAGGGAAAACAGTCTACAAATCCCCATGTCATCTAGCTGAGGGAAAACAGTCTACAAATCCCATGTCATCTAGCTGAGGGAAAACAGTCTACAAATCCCCATGTCATCTAGCTGAGGGAAAACAGTCTACAAATCCCATGTCATCTAGCTGAGGGAAAACAGTCTACAAATCCCCATGTCATCTAGCTGAGGGAAAACAGTCTACAAATCCCCATGTCATCTAGCTGAGGGAAAACAGTCTACAAATCCCCATGTCATCTAGCTGAGGGAAAACAGTCTACACGTCAAGTTCCAGCCTTCAACATTAAATAGTTCTATAAAACCAGCCTTAATAAGCAGTCAAAATCTATTTCCTTTTCAATAAATTGTAAAATAACTAACTGTTATGAATTAGTGTGACTCCAACAATGGTCTGATTGAGAGTGGAAGGCTCTGGAGCATTTTGTAGAGGTAATGAAAGCTTGGTTAAAGATGACAGCGTGGTTAAAGATGACAGCCTGGTTAAAGATGACAGCCTGGTTAAAGATGACAGCTTGGTTAAAGATTAAAAATTGGTTAAAGATGACAGCTTGGTTAAAGATGACAGCTTGGTTAAAGATTAAAAATTGGTTAAAGATGACAGCTTGGTTAAAGATGACAGCTTGTTTAAAGATGACAGCTTGGTTAAAGATGACAGCTTGGTTAAAGATGACAGCTTGGTTAAAGATGACAGCTTGGTTAAAGATGACAGCCTGGTTAAAGATGACAGCTTGGTTAAAGTTGACAGCCTGGTTAAAGATGACAGCCTGGTTAAAGATGACAGCCTGGTTAAAGATGAAAGCTTGGTTAAAGATGACAGCTTGTTTAAAGATGACAGCTTGGTTAAAGATGACAGCCTGGTTAAAGATGACAGCCTGGTTAAAGATTAAAAATTGGTTAAAGATGACAGCTTGGTTAAAGATGACAGCCTGGTTAAAGATGAAAGCTTGGTTAAAGATGACAGCTTGTTTAGTTTTGGAAAGAAAACACTCTGAAGTTTCAGAATCTGCAAAGATTTTGTCTGTAAGTGCCCCAGAACTCATTCTACAGGCGAAACCAAGATGATACGTCAAACAGGAAATGAGCAGAATTTCTGAAGCTCTGTTTTCTAATGTCTCCTTATATGGCTGTGAATGCGACAGAAATAAGCTTAGACCTTCTGCCGTTTCCCCAAGATGTCGGCAGCATTGTGACGTATTTGTAGGCATATCATTGGAAGATTGACCATAAGAGACTACATTTTCCAAGTGTCCGCCTGGTGTCCTGCGTCGAAACTGGTGCGCAAAGCCATGTGCAAGTATTTTTCCATTTGATTGAGAGGGGAAACCATGCTTCCACGAACGATATATCATCGAAGAGATATGTGGAAAACACCTTGAGGATTGATTCTAAACAACGTTTGCCATGTTTTCAGTCGATATTATGGAGTTAATTTGGAAAAAAGTTCGCGTTTTGAGGACTGAATTTTCGGTTTTTTTTGGTAGCCAAATGTGATGTACAAAACGGAGCTATTTCTAATACACAAAGAATGTTTTTGGAAAAACTGAGCATCTGCTATCTAACAGAGTCTCCTCATTGAAAACATCTGAAGTTCTTCAAAGGTAAATAAAATCTTCAAAGGTTCAAATAAAATCATTTGAAGGCTTTTATGTTTTTGTTGAAATGTTGCGTGCTGGATGCTAACGCTAATGCTAACGCTAAATGCTACGCTAGCTAGCTACTTTTACACAAATGATTGTTTTCCTATGGTTGAGAAGCATATTTTGAAAATCTGAGATGACAGTGTTGTTTACAAAAGGCTAAGCTTGAGAGATGGCATATTTATTTTATTTCATTTGCGATTTTCATGAATAGTTAACGTTGCGTTATGGTAATGAGCTTGAGTCTGTATTCACGATCCCGGATCCGGGATGGGGAGATCAGAAAGGTTAAAGATGACAGTTTGGTTAAAGATGAAAAATTGGTTAAAGATGACAGCCTGGTTAAAGATGACAGTTTGGTTAAAAAAACATATTTTGGATAGAGGGCAGCATTTTTGGATGAATAGCGTGCCCAGAGTGAACTGCCTCCTACTCAGTCCCAGATGCTAATATATGTATATTATTATTAGTATTGGATAGAAAACACTCAGAAGTTTCTAAAACCTGAGAAAAAATCCAAACAGGAAGTGGGAAATCTGAGGTTTGTAGTTTTTGAACTCACCTCTATCGAATACACAGTGGGATATGGGTTATTTTGCACTTCCTAAGGCTTCCACTAGATGTCAAAACAAAACATACATGTATTGTGTAACATGAAGTCCTATGAGTCCTATGAGTGTCATCTGATGAAGATCATCAAAGGTTAGTGATTAATTTTATCTCTATTTGTGCTTTTTGTGACTCGTCTCTTTGGCTGGAAAAATTGCTGGGTTTTTCTGTGGCTTGATGGTGACCTAACATAATCGTTTGTGGAGCTTTTGCTGTAAAGCATTTTTTAAATCAGACACTGTGGTTGGATTAACGAGAATTGTATCTTTAAAATGGTGCCTAATACTTGTATATTAGAGAAATTTGATTTATGAGATTTCTGTTGATTTGTATTTGGCGCCCTGCAATTTCATTTGCTGTACGCTAGCGGAACCCCAGTCCTAGACAGGTTAAAGATGACAGCCTGGTTAAAGATGACAGCCTGGTTAAAGATGAGAGCTTGGTTAAAGATGACAGTTTGGTTAATCTGGATTAAACCAGAACGAGACCAATGAAATCATGAGACTAATGTCATTAAAGGCCCACTGACAAACATTGCTGACTGTCAACGAAGACCAAGAGACCAAGAGGACTGCTTTAGCACTGTGTTAAAGACATGCTCTGGTATTTTTGCGACTAAACAAGTATTTTTTTAAATCTCCCGATTTGGGCTGGATGTGTCAGTGTGTAGTTCATACAGTCTTCCCCTGCCATTCACATCTAAACCTCTCTATTTACTATAGTACAGGGGCCAGGGGCGGTCAGGGGCCTGGGGCGGTCAGGGGCCAGGGGCAGTCATTTCAGCGTCTGTCAGACCTTGATTCAAATACAATTCAAATACTTGGAGGGTTTGCACTTTGGGGGAGTGCTCTATTGGTTACATTGCACCAGACAAGTTCAATCAAGCTGGGGTAAATTATTTGAAGAAAACAATTACTACTTGAACCCATGACTGGTGTCTGTTTTTTTAGAAGCCTCAGCGGTGTTCACCTTTCCTCACTCAAATGACTATTCTATTCTTAGCCCTGGCTATTATGAACTCTTACCACTGGTGTTATTTTCAGAGCAATTTTTCTATTATTGCTAATCCTGCTAATCCTCCCAAGTGACACGCTATAGGCTATATGTCGCACCACTTCAGACCAGCGCCACATGGGCCATGGTCAAATGAATACAACAGGTGTAGATTTTAACGTGAAATGCTTACTTATTAAAAAGTAAGATTTGTCAAAAATAATAGAAAATAGTAACACAATAAATAACAATAACAAGGCTATACACACGGAGTACCAGTACCGAGTCAATGTGCAGGGGTACGAGGTAATATGTACATACATGTAGGTAGGGTTAAAGTGACTAGGTAATCAGGATAGATAACAGAGTAGCAGCAGCGTATGTGGAGTGTGAGTGTGTGGCGCCAATATGCATGTTTGTGTGTGAGTGTATATGTTGGCATGTCAGTGTAAGTATGTGTGAGTGTGTGGATAGAGTCCAGTGAATGTGCATAGAGTCAGTGTAAGAGAGTCAGTGCTAAAAAGGGTCAATGTTATAGTCTGGGTAGCCATTTGATTAACTGTTCAGGAGCCTTCTGGTCCCAGACTTCACGCTCAAATCAAGTCAGGTGTGGTCTAACAGTGGAAGTCTTACTTACGGGCCCTTCTCAACAACGCAGAGAGAAATAAAATAGAGAAATAATAGAGAAGTAATACAAGTATTAAAGATACAGTAAGGATAACTTGGCTATACATGGGGTGCCAGTACCGAGTCCATGTTCAGGTGTACGAGGTTAATCGAGGTAGATATGTACAGTGCCTTGCGAAAGTATTCGGCTCCCTTGAACTTTGCGACCTTTTGCCACATTTCAGGCTTCAAACATAAAGATATAACACTGTATTTTTTTGTGAAGAATCAACAACAAGTGGGACACAATCATGAAGTGGAACGACATTTAATAGATATTTCAAACTTTTTTAACAAATCAAAAACTGAAAAATTGGGCGTGCAAAATTATTCAGCCCCTTTACTTTCAGTGCAGCAAACTCTCTCCAGAAGTTCAGTGAGGATCTCTGAATGATCCAATGTTGACCTAAATGACTAATGATGATAAATACAATCCACCTGTGTGTAATCAAGTCTCCGTATAAATGCACCTGCACTGTGATAGTCTCAGAGGTCCGTTAAAAGCGCAGAGAGCATCATGAAGAACAAGGAACACACCAGGCAGGTCCGAGATACTGTTGTGAAGAAGTTTAAAGCCGGATTTGGATACAAAAATATTTCCCAAGCTTTAAACATCCCAAGGAGCACTGTGCAAGCGATAATATTGAAATGGAAGGAGTATCAGACCACTGCAAATCTACCAAGACTTGGCCGTCCCTCTAAACTTTCAGCTCATACAAGGAGAAGACTGATCAGAGATGCAGCCAAGAGGCCCATGATCACTCTGGATGAACTGCAGAGATCTACAGCTGAGGTGGGAGACTCTGTCCATAGGACAACAATCAGTCGTATATTGCACAAATCTGGCCTTTATGGAAGAGTGGCAAGAAGAAAGCCATTTCTTAAAGATATCCATAAAAAGTGTTGTTTAAAGTTTGCCACAAGCCACCTGGGAGACCCACCAAACATGTGGAAGAAGGTGCTCTGGTCAGATGAAACCAAAATTGAACTTTTTGGCAACAATGCAAAACGTTATGTTTGGCGTAAAAGCAACACAGCTGAACACACCATCCCCACTGTCAAACATGGTGGTGGCAGCATCATGGTTTGGGCCTGCTTTTCTTCAGCAGGGACAGGGAAGATGGTTAAAATTGATGGGAAGATGGATGGAGCCAAATACAGGACCATTCTGGAAGAACCTGATGGAGTCTGCAAAAGACCTGAGACTGGGACGGAGATTTGTCTTCCAACAAGACAATGATCCAAAACATAAAGCAAAATCTACAATGGAATGGTTCAAAAATAAACATATCCAGGTGTTAGAATGGCCAAGTCAAAGTCCAGACCTGAATCCAATCGAGAATCTGTGGAAAGAACTGAAAACTGCTGTTCACAAATGCTCTCCATCCAACCTCACTGAGCTCGAGCTGTTTTGCAAGGAGGAATGGGAAAAAATTTCAGTCTCTCGATGTGCAAAACTGATAGAGACATACCCCAAGCGACTTACAGCTGTAATCGCAGCAAAAGGTGGCGCTACAAAGTATTAACTTAAGGGGGCTGAATAATTTTGCACGCCCAATTTTTCAGTTTTTGATTTGTTAAAAAAGTTTGAAATATCCAATAAATGTCGTTCCACTTCATGATTGTGTTCCACTTGTTGTTGATTCTTCACAAAAAAATACAGTTTTATATCTTTATGTTTGAAGCCTGAAATGTGGCAAAAGGTCGCAAAGTTCAAGGGGGCCGAATACTTTCGCAAGGCACTGTAGCAGCAGCGTATGTGAGAAGTCAAAAAAGTTAAAGGCTTAATGCAGATAGTTAAATAGTTAACCAAATAGATACCCAGACTAACTATTTAGCAGTCTTATGGCTTGGGGGTAGAAGATGTTCAGGGTCCTCTTGGTTCCAGACTTGGTGCATCGGTACCGTTTGCCATGCGGTAGCAGAGAGAACAGTCTGACTTTGGTGGCTGAAGACTTTAACAATTTCTAGGGCCTTTCTCTGACACCGCCTGGTATAGAGGTCCTGGATGTCAGGAAGCTTGACCCCAGTGATATATTGGGCCGTACGCGTTGCGGTCGGATGACAAGGAGTTGCTGTACCAAATGAGGATGCAGCCAGTCAAGAGGCTCTCAATGGTGCAGCTGTAGAACCTTTTGAGGATCTGAGGGACCATGCCAAATCTTTTCAACCTCCTGAGGGGGAAGAAGCGCTGTCATGCTTTCTTCACGACTTTGCTGGTGTGGGAGGACCATGTTAAGTCCTTAGTGATGTGGACACCGAAGAACTTGAAGCTCTCGACCCATTCCACTACAGCCCTGTCGATGTGGATGGGGCCGTGCTCGCCCCTCCATTTCCTGTAGTCCATGATCTGCTTCGTTGAGGCACCACACTGCCAGGTCTATGACCTCCCTGTAGGCTGTATCATCGCCATAGGTGATCAGGCCTACCACCAGTCTGTAGTCAACAAACATAATGATAGTGTTGGGAGTCGTGCACGGCAACTCAGTCATGGGTGAATCGGCAGTATAGGAGGGAGTTAAGCATGCACCCTTGAGGGGCCCCCATGTTGAAGGTCAGCATGGCAGATGTGTTGTTACCTATCCGCACCACCTGGGGACGGCCCGTCAGAAAGTCCAGGAACCAGTTGCAGAGGGAGTTGTTCAGTTCCAGGGTCCCGAGCTTGGTGATGAGCGTATAGGGGACTATGGTGTTGAACACTGAGCTGTAGTCAATGAACAGCATTCTCACATAGGTATTCCTCTTGTCCAGATGGGAGAGAGCAGTTTGACAAAATAGAGTGAGATCACACAGTCATCCGGGACAACTGGGGCTCTCATGCCTGGCCCTGTGTTGTCTCTCTCGAAGCGAGCATAGAAAGCATTCAGTTCGTCTGTGAGGTTTGCGGCACTGGGCAACTCAAGGGTGGGTTTCCCTTTGTAATCCATAACAGTTTGCAAACCCTGCCACATCCGACGGACGTCAGAGTCGGTGTAGTAGGATTTTATCTTAGTCCTATATTGACCTTTTCCATGTTTGATGGCTCATCGGAGGTCATAGCGGGCTTTCTTGTAAGCGTCCATGTCCATTTCTATGAAAGCGGTAGCTCTAGCCTTTAGCCCGGCGCTCATACTGCCTGTAATTCTTGGCTTTTGGTTAGGGTACGTACTGTCACCGTACTGTACGTACGGGACGATGTTGATGCACTTATTGATGAAACCTGTGACTGGTGTGTTACTCAATGTTATCGGATGAATCTCTGAACATATTCCAGTCTTTGCTAGCGAAGCAATCTTGAAGCTTAGCGTCCTCTTCATTGGACCACTTCCTTACTGAGTGCATCACTGGTACTTCCTGTTTGAATTTTTGCTTGTAAACAGGGAACAGGAGGATGCAGTCCTGGTCTGACTTGCCGAAGAGAGGGCGAGGGAGGGCCTTGTATGCATTTCTGTGGGTAGAGCAAAAGTGGTCGAGAGTGTTAGCGCCTTGTGGCATAGGAGAGACGTGTTGGTAAAAGTGGAGTAAAACGTATTTCAGTCTCCCTGTGTTAAAGTCTCTGCCCACTAGAAGCTCTGCCTCTGAGTGAGCGTTTTCTTGTTTGTTTATGGCCGTCAATTAGTGCCATTCTAGTTTTGTGGTGGGATAGAGACAGCAGTGATGATTACACATAAACTCTCTTGGTAGATTAAAAAGGTCTGCAATTTAACGAGGTATTCCTTCACACTTGAAGCGGTGCACCAGTTGTTGTTTACAAAAGAGGCACACCCCACCCCCTTTGGTTTCGCCCGAGTCTGCTATCCAGTCACGACGAAGCATAGAGATTTTGGTTGAATGCATTCAGTTGTGCAACTGACTAGATTTTCCCTTTCCCATCTGGGATGCATCCCACCCACTGCTATGGTGTAGAGTTATTCATTGTAGTATTACTATAGGATGACCCCTCCAGGCTAACACAATGACGGATGAGTCATTGTGTGTGTGTGTGTGTGTCTCTCTCCATATCTCTGTCTGTCTCACACTACCTCCCCCTATCTATCTCCCTCTCCACTGGGCTCCTGTGTTTCCATCATATGAGCCAGTGTATTGTTTGACCTCCAGGTTGAACTCTGCCTTTCCCCATGGACATGTCTAATGAAGAATTCTCACCATCCACTCACTATCAGCCAAGTGCGTTGTTCTGCATGTAGACAGACAGTGATCCCCAAACCCAAACTTTTCACTCTACTGAGCAGGACCAAGCTATCCTATGCTGGCCTGGTTCTGATCACGCATGGCCCCAGTAGGACCCTGAAGAGCAGAGTGAGCTAAACAACAATATTGACCTGCATCTAATGGCAATGAAGCTCTCCTGAGCTGTGCTGTGCTGACTGCTAACTCTGTAAGGCTGCCCTCATTCCCTCTGACTGGAGTAAATGTCAGTGGGGCACGCGTCACAGACCGGTCTACCTCATACAATTAGAATGAATAGATGTGCCGGTCCACCCATTATGGCATCATTGATTTGAATGGGTCCCCGTTCAACTCATTCTAATTCATTGGCTCCCTAACACTATTACCTCAGAGTGTGAGCAATATACGCAGAGGTGACGTGCTATTTTCCAAGCAGAAAGGGTGGCTAATCAGTCTAAGGTTAAGGTAGAGTGTGTGGTGATGGCTGGTGGTTGGTTGCCAAGCGGTTTGTTACATAAGGAAAACATTCTGCCCTAAATGCATTATGGAAACTGCTAGACTGTGACAACTCATTGATTGGGATCTTGTTCACCACTGGTGTGAAGAACTGGGTTAACAAAGTATTCGATACGGCTGAGCGTTTGCTTTAGCCTGCCTGGAGTGCCAAGTGGGCAGAGTTTGCACTTTTGGGACTTTTTGGTTCCTTGTTCAACAGGCAATCGCAATACAGCTCAGCTAAAGCATTCGATATGATTTTAAAATCATATTTCAACACAAGTTACTTTGCACCAGGAAGAGCAGTATGTTGTGTTTCCACCTGCAGACAGTGAGTTGAGTTGACTGACTACTAGGGCTGACCCCATTTAGTCGACTGGTCGACTGTTCGGTCAATAGGCTGTTGGTCAACCGAGACTTCTTTAGTCGAGCAGTAGCAAAAAAATATTAAAATCACAGTGTACAAGACCTGTCTGATTCGTGACTGTCTGAGTGACTCTCTGAGTGGACTGATCCACTGTGGAGAACGTTGGGATGGCACAGTGCATCACTAAGAAATGACATTGTATATGGATATATTATGTAAGAACAAAGGTGCAACACAAAAAAATAGATATATATTTTATAACAAATGCGTTTTCTCCAATGTTGGATGAAGTTCGCTGTCCACAGTTCTGAAACACATCGGTGCGCTGTTGAATTGGAGCCTTTTCCTAGACCATGTTGATATGTGCATAAGAGCACAGTTAGCATATTGGTTTTGAGAACAAGTCAGTGGAGGCAGCAGCAGAATGAGGAGGAGAAAACAGCCCTTACCTTAATTGTCTGAAAAAAGTCAGGAGAGAGAAAATCCCAACTTAATTAGGTCTAGAATCAATAACCTAACTATTAAATGTGCCTGGCTTTATAAATCATCCTCATACAGTACCTGTCAAAAGTTTGGACACACCTTCTCATTCAAGGGTTTTTCTTTATTTTTACTATTTTCTACATTGTAGAATAATAGTGAAGACATCAAAACTATGAAATAACACATATGGAATCATGTAGTAACCAAACAAAGTGTTAAACAAATCAAAATATATTTCATATTTTAAATTCTTCAAAGTAGCCACCCTTTGCCTTAATGATAGCTTTGCAAACTTGGCATTCTCTCAACCAGCTTCACCTGGAATGCTTTACCAACAGTCTTGAAGGAGTTCCCACATATGCTGAGCACTTGATTTTCCTTCACTCTGCAGTCCAACTCATCCCAAACCAACACAGCCTGGAGGAGTGTTGGGTTATTGTCCTGTTGAAAAACAAACAACAGTCGCACTAAGCGCAAATCAGATGGGATGGTCTATTGCTGCAGAATGCACTGGTAGTCATGCTGGTTAAGTGTGCCTAGACTTCTAAATAAATAACTGACAGTGTCACCAGCAAAACACACCCACACCTCCTCCTCCATGCTTCATGGTGGGAACCACACATGCAGAGATCTTCCGTTCACCTACTCTGCATCTCACAAAGACATGGCGGTTGGAACCAAAAATCTCACATTTGGACTCATCAGACCAAAGGACAGATTTCCAATGTTCTAATGTCCATTGCTCGTGTTTCTTGGCCGAAACAAGTCTCTTCTTCTTATTGGGGTCCTTAAGTAGTTATTTCTTTGCAGAAATTCAACCATGAAGGCCTGATTTACACAGTCTCCTCTGGACAGTTGATGTTGAGATGTGTCTGTTACTTGAACTCTGTGAAACATTTATTTGGGCTGCAATCTGAGGTGCAGTTAACTCTAATGAACTTATCCTCTGCAGCAGAGGAAACTCTGGGTCTTCCTTTCCTGTGGCGGTCCTCATGAGAGCCAGCTTCATCATAGCGCTTGATGCTTTTTGCGACTGCACTTGAAAAAACTTTCAAAGTTCTTGACATTTTCTGCATTGACTGACCTTCATGTCTTAATTAGGGCGCATGAACCGCTAGCAGGACACCTACGACAACATCCGGTGAAATTCAAAATACAAAATCGTAATATCCATGAAAATACAAGTGTCATACACATCTTGTTAATCCAACAGCGTTGTCTGATTTCAAAAAGGCTTTATGGCGAACGAAACCATGCAATTATCTAAGAACAGAGCCCCACATCAAAATACTTTTTCAACCAGCACAGGCGTCACAAAATCACAAATAGCGATTAAATAAATCACTTACCTTTGAAGATCTTCCTCTGTTTGCAATCCCAAGGGTCCCAGCTACACAATGAATGGTTGTTTTGTTTGATAAAGTACTTCTTTATATTGAAAAAAGTCAGTTAGTTTGCGCCAATGATCTCAGTAATCCACTCGTTCAACATGCATACAAACAAATCCAAAAAGTTACCGGTAAAGTTCGTCCAAACAAGTCAAACGATGTTTCTAATTAATCCTCAGGTACCTCAAAATCTAAATAAATTATAATATTTAAGACGGAGAATAGTATGTTCAATAGGGAAGGTAAATAACGAAGTGCGCGCACCTCATTCATGCGCCAACAAGACTACTTTTCTAATGAGAGACACCTTGGAAAAACTACAACTACTTGCTAATTTAAAAAAAACAAGTCTGAAACAATTTCTAAAGACTGTTGACATCTAGTGGAAGCCATAGGAACTGCAATCTGGGAGGGATTATTTTGTATATCCCATAGGCTAGCATTGAAATGGCCTGTGACCTCAAAAAAAAAAATCCAGACCGATTTTTCTCAGGTTTTCACCTGCCATATCAGTTCTGTTATACTCACAGACATTATTTTAGGAACTTCAGTTTTAGAAACTTCAGAGTGTTTTGTATCCAATGCTACTAATTATATGCATATCCTAGCTTCTGGGCATGAGTAACAGGTAGTTTACCTTGGGCACGTCAGTCATCAGAAATGTCAAACAATAACCAGTATGCTAAAGAAGTAATGATGGACTGTTGTTTCTCTTTGCTTATTTGAGCTGTTCTTGCCATAATATGGACTTGGTATTTTACCAAATAGTTCTATCTTCTGTATACCACCCCTACCTTGTCACAACACAACTGATTGGCTCAAACGCATTAAGGAAAGAAATACCACAAATGAACTTTTAACAAGGTACACCTGTTAATTGAAATGCCTTCCAGATGACTACCTCATGAAGCTGGCTGAGAGAATGCCAAGGGTGTGCAAAGCTGTCAAGGCAAAAGGGTGGCTATAATATATATTTTGATTTGTTTACCACTTTTCTGGTTACTACATGAGTCCATGTGTTATTTAATAGTTTTGATGTCTTCTATATTATTCAACAAAGTAGAAAATAGTAAAAATAAAGATAAACCCTGTGATGAGTAGGTGCCCAAACCTTTGACAGGTACTGTATACAGTGCCTTGCGAAAGTATTCGGCCCCCTTGAACTTTGCGACCTTTTGCCACATTTCAGGCTTCAAACATAAAGATATAAAACTGTATTTTTTGTGAAGAATCAAGTGGGACACAATCATGAAGTGGAACGACATTTATTGGATATTTCAAACTTTTTTAACAAATCAAAAACTGAAAAATTAAGTTAATACTTTGTAGCGCCACCTTTTGCTGCGATTACAGCTGTAAGTCGCTTGGGGTTTGTCTCTATCAGTTTTGCACATCGAGAGACTGACATTTTTACATACAAAATACTTTTAAACTGGAAGAACTTGGTGTTTTTAAATCAAAGATGAAGGATTTTGAGACTGATTCCTTGACTTGTCAATGTTTTTAATTTGCTGTTTTATGATTTGTTATACTCTTGTGAATTCTATGGTTTTTATGAGATTACTTGTGGTTTTTCACATGTTGTCGGTCTGTAATTGTGTAATGACTTGGTGTTGCCTATCTTGGCTGGGACGCTCTTGAAAAATAGATTTCAAATCTCAATGTGCCCTTCCTGGTTAAATAAAGATGAAATAAATGTAAAAAATAAAAATGATTTATAATTTATTTAGTCTTGTTTACACTGTTTCAAATTGTCAGGAAAATTACATATATAATAATAACCCTCCCTTTTCCCATTATCTCGTTCTTATTACTATTATGATTATTATTATTATCATCATTATTATAATAATAAGTCATCATCATTAGTAGGCAGGGTATAGCAGCCTTGTATAACCACCATCGATCTGTAGGCCTGTTTAGTCTTAACACCGTAACTTACTTAGGACTATATTTCAATACTTATATAGGCTACTGTATCATTCTATCACTAATTCATTAATGTCATCACACAGTATACGAGTCATTCATGATTTGAAATGCAATCAAACATTTTAGTTTTAAAATTAAATAAAGCAACCATTGAATAATCAAATCAAAGTTTATTTGTCACGTGGCCGAGTACAACAGGTGTAGTAGACCTTACAGTGAAATGCTTACTGACAGGCTCTAACCAAAAAAGGTGTTAGGTGAACAATAGGTAAGTAAAGAAATAAAACAACAGTAAAAAGACAGGCTATATACATTTGCGAGGCTGCATACAGACACCGCTTAGTCAGGCTGATTGAGGTAGTTTATGTACATTTGATATGGTTAAAGTGATTGCATATATGATGAACAGAGAGTAGCAGTAGCGTAAAAAGAGGGTTTGGTGGGTGGCAGGACACAATGAAGATAGCCCAGTTGGCCAATGTGGCACTGGTTGGTCGGCCCAATTGAGGTAGTATGTATTACCTGTTCAGGAGTCTTATGGCTTGGGGGTAAAAACTGTTGAGAGGCCTTTTTGTCCTAGACTTTGAACTCCGGTACTGCTTGCCATGCGGTAGTAGAGAGAACAGTCTATGACTGCGGTGGCTGGGGTATTTGACAATTCTTAGGGCCTTCCTCTGACACCGCCTGGTGTAGAGTTCCTGGATGGCAGGAAGCGTAGCCCCAGTGATGTACTGGGCCGTACGCACTACCCTCCGTAGTGCCTTGCGGTCAGAGGCCGAGCAATTGCCATACCAGGCAGTGATGCAACGATGGTACAGCTGTAGAACCTTTTGAG
This sequence comes from Oncorhynchus mykiss, assembly GCF_013265735.2. NCBI lineage: Eukaryota > Metazoa > Chordata > Actinopteri > Salmoniformes > Salmonidae > Oncorhynchus > Oncorhynchus mykiss. The sequence continues at coordinate 67,416,931 of NC_048573.1, forward strand.
GATCTGAGGACCCATGCCAAATCTTTCAGTCTTCTGAGGGGGAATAGGTTTTGTCGTGCCCTCTTCACGACTGTCTTGGTGTGTTTGGACCATTCTAGTTTGTTGTTGATGTGGACACCAAGGAACTTGAAGCTCTTAACCTGCTCCACTAAAGCCCCGTCGAAGAGAATGGGGGAGTGCCCGGTGCTCCTTTTAAGGTAGTCCACAATTGTCACGCCCTGACCTTAGAGAGCCTTTTTATGTATCTATTTGGTTTGGTCAGGGTGTGATTTGAGTGGGCATTCTATGTTCTTTATTTCTGGCTGAGTGTGGTTCCCAATCAGAGGCAGCTGTCTATCGTTGTCTCTGATTGGGGATCATACTTAGGCAGGCCTTTTTCCCACCTGTTATTGTGGGTAGTTGTCTATGTGTAGTGGCCTGCGAGCACTATGTAGCTTCACGGTCGTTTGTTATTTCTTGTTTTGTTGGCGACATTCTAAATAAAAGTATAATGTACGCTCACCACACTGTACCTTGGTCCGGTCATTTCCACGACGACGTCCGTGACAACAATAATCTCCTTAGTCTTGGTTACGTTGAGGGATAAGTTGTAATTATGGCATAATTAGCGCAAACAATAAATTTAATTTCAATTTTACCTTTATTTAACTAGGCAAGTCAGTTAAGAACAAATTCTTATTTTCAATGACAGCCTAGGAACAGTGAGTTAACTGCCTGTTCAGGGGCAGAATGACAGATTTGTACCTTGTCAGCTCGGGGGTTTGAACTTGCAACGTTCCGGTTACTTGTCCAACACTCTAACCACTAGGCTACCCTGCCGCTCTAACCACTAGGTCTAAACCATTCGATTTCGAAAATTTAATTCACGATTGAATGCGACTGTTTTAGTCTTTGCTGTAATAAAGGCTTCACACAAAATAAAACATTACAACAGACTCTCTGGTACGCTAATAATTGATTTTGTGTTGTTTACATTGTTCCAAACGGTCAGAAAAATGACATTAATCTAACAGCACCTGTTTGGCACATAATAATAATAATAACATAATATGCACACAGTGTTTTCTCCTTACCTTTATTTTTCTTGATCTGAACTATTTTCCACAACCAACTTCTCCTTTACCTCCTGAGCAACCAGTAAACATTCTCCCATTTCCAGTTTGTAACATGTGTTGCGGCGTTCAGAGTTTGTTATAACCTATTTATTGATGTGATTATGACATGCAATAGGTCAGGCCCCCTTGGTCATGTGCATGAGATGCATATATGTGTCACATATATAGAGCAAAGGGAATGTTTTCCTAAACAAATTAGGGATTTCAGTAAGACAACTTTTCAGTCAGAAACTACTGTAATTAATGTTGCAATTTCAGCAACACGGACAGCACACACTGTTGATGTTTTGTGGTGGTCGCTGCAGCAGGGAGAAGAGAGAGACAACAGTTACTGGATGTCTTGTTTTTTAACACACAGCACAGCAAGTCTGAACCAGGCCTGGCACAATCAAATCAATTGTGGTCGGACTCACTCTAGTCATTTATGTGTCTTAATTATTTAATCAAACAGTTCGCTTAAAGCATCAGACAAGCTCAGTGCATATAGTTGATTTGATTAAAACACATGGGATGTGTCAACCAATCGAAAGAACATAACATTTTGGGGGGGGTTGGGGACAGCCCTATTGGCTACACAACATGCTAATGCCACAGAAACAGGTTTCCACTAGCAGCAGCACCAGGTCTAAACAGACACACAGCATATAGACTAGATGTACTAAAGTACTACGACGGACTACCATGGAAATGTCAATGAGTTCCTATTACTGGACCCAATAAGTGTGTAGTGACTGTTACTGCCATATACACCAGCCACTACAACATGAGTAAGTGACTGTTACTGCCATATAGACCAGCCATTGCAACATGAGTAAGTGACTGTTACTACCATATACACCAGCCACTGCAACATGAGTAAGTGACTGTTACTACCATATACACCAGCCACTGCAACATGAGTACGTGACTGTTACTACCATATACACCAGCCACTGCAACATGAGTAAATGACTGTTACTGCCATATACACCAGCCACTGCAACATGAGTAAGTGACTGTTACTACCATATACACCAGCCACTGCAACATGAGTAAGTGACTGTTAGTACCATATACACCAGCCACTGCAACATGAGTAAGTGACTGTTACTACCATATACACCAGCCACTGCAACATGAGTACGTGACTGTTACTACCATATACACCAGCCACTGCAACATGAGTAAATGACTGTTACTGCCATATACACCAGCCACTACAACATGAGTAAGTGACTGTTACTACCATATACACCAGCCACTGCAACATGAGTAAGTGACTGTTACTACCATATACACCAGCCACTGCAACATGAGTAAGTGACTGTTACTACCATATACACCAGCCACTGCAACATGAGTAAGTGACTGTTACTACCATATACACCAGCCACTGCAACATGAGTAAGTGACTGTTACTACCATATACACCAGCCACTGCAACATGAGTAAGTGACTGTTACTACCATATACACCAGCCACTGCAACATGAGTAAGTGACAGTTACTACCATATACACCAGCCACTGCAACATGAGTAAGTGACTGTTACTACCATATACACCAGCCACTGCAACATGAGTACGTGACTGTTACTACCATATACACCAGCCACTGCAACATGAGTAAGTGACTGTTACTACCATATACACCAGCCACTGCAACATGAGTAAGTGACTGTTACTACCATATACACCAGCCACTGCAACATGAGTAAGTGACTGTTACTACCATATACACCAGCCACTGCAACATGAGTAAGTGACTGTTACTACCATATACACCAGCCACTGCAACATGAGTAAGTGACTGTTACTACCATATACACCAGCCACTGCAACATGAGTAAGTGACTGTTACTACCATATACACCAGCCACTGCAACATGAGTAAGTGAGTGTTAGAAAAGGGCTGTACAGAATCAGGGTTAAGATGAATACATTCATATTATCGATCTAAATATACAGTGCATTCAGTAAGTATTCAGTCCCCTTCCCTTTTTACATGTTTTGTTACATTACAGCCTTGTTCTAAAATGGATAGAATCTTTAAAAATCCCCCATAATGACAAAGCAAAAACAGGTTTCTAGAAATGTTTGCAAATGTATTTAAAAAAATGAAAACCAGAAATACCTTATTTACCAGAGTATTCAGACGCTTTGCTAGGAGACTCGAAATTGAGCTCAGATGCATCCTGCTTCTATTGTTCATCCTTGAGGTGTTTCTACAACGTGATTGGAGTCCACCTGTGGTAAATTCAATTGATTGGACATGTTTTGGAAAGGCACACACCTGTCTTTATAAGGTCTCACAGTTGACAATGCATGTCAGAGCAAAAACCAAGCCATGAGTTCTAAGGAATTGTCCATAGAGCTCCGGATTGTGTCGAGGCACAGATCTAGGGAAGGGTACCAAAAAATGTCTGCAGCATTGAAGATCCCCAAGAACACAGTGGCCTCCATCATTCCAAAATGGAAGTAGTTTGGAACCACCAAGACTCTTCCTAGAGCTGGCTTCCCGGCCAAACTGAGCAATCAGGGGAGAAGGGCCTTGGTCAGGTAGGTGACCAAGAACCCGATGGTCACTCTGACAGAGCTCCAGAGTTCCTCTGTGGAGATGGGAGAACCTTCCAGAAGGACAACCATCTCTGCAGCACTCCACCAATCAGGCCTTTATGGTAGAGTGGCCAGACGGAAGCCACTCCTCAGTAAAAAGGGACATGACAGTCCACTTGGAGTTTGCCAAAAGGCACCTAAAGACTCTCAGACCATGAAGAACAAGATTCTCTGGTCTGATGAAACCCAGATTGAACTCTTTGGCCTGAATGCCAAGCGTCACGTCTGGAGGAAACCAGGCACCGCTCATCACCTGGCTAATGTCATCCCTACGGTGAAGCTTGACGGTGGCAGCAACATACTATGGGACTGTTTTTCAGAGGCAGGGACTGGGATACTAGTCAGGATGGAGGCAAAGATGATCAGAACGAAGTACAGAGAGATCGTTGATGAAAACCTGCTCCAGAGCTCTCAGTACCTCAGACTGGGGTGAAGGTTCACCTTCCAACAGGACAATATCCCTAAGCACACAGCAAAGACAACGCAGGAGTAGCTTTGGGACAAGTCACAATGTCCTCGAGTGGCCAGCTAAAGCCCGGAATTGAAGCCGATCTAACATCTCTGGAGAGACCTGAAAATAACTGTGCAGCAACGCTCCCCATTCAACCTGACAGAGCTTGAGAGGATCTGCAGAGAAGAATGAGATAAACATCCCAAATACAGGTGTGCCAAGCTTGTAGCGTCATACCCAAGAAGATGAGGCTGTAATCGCTGCCAAAGGTGCTTCAACAAAGTACTGAGTAAAGGGTCTGAATACTTATGCAAGTTCATATCTATGTTTTTTCTAAATTTGTCTTAAAGCAATTTTTTGAGAGGGGGTATGATATTTGTGCATCTCTAACTTTCTCACTCATCATTCACGATTTATTCAAGATTCATTCAAGGTTATCCTTAATCATGGCAGCATCCACATTAACGTAAACGTGTTTAGAAACCTATGCTATTCTTATTTACAATAAAAGTGACTCCAAAATTACACAATCAATTATTTACCATTAATTTCTAAATACTTACATTTTTACTACTTTAATACACATTAAGTGAAATTGTCCCAATAGTCTTGGTCCCCTAAAATTGGGGGACTATGTACAAATAGTTCTGTCATTTCTAAACAGTTCACCCGATATGGAAGAAAACACCCTCAAATTAAAACGGTCAGTCTGCATTTTAACCTCATAGTCATTATATCATTTCAACTCAAACGCGCTGGACTACAGAGCCAACAATTCACTGTCCCAGTATCTCTGGAGCTCCCTTTATACATGTCACCACAACAACATGGAGAATAACTACAACTAAGCAATAGCTGATACAGTATATCAACATATAACCCCCTTCATGAGCTACTTGGTCTCTGTGGCTGTCTAACACTGTCTGTGGTGTGACTGTGTAAAGAACACACCGGACGCCTGTCTGTCTGTCTGAATGAGGTGTGTGTGTGTGTGTGCACACATGTTTGTCCCAGCCTCAGTCTGAGCACACGGCGCCAGCCACCAGGCCAGGTAAGGCCACAGCAGTCGATACTCAGAAAGCCCCACATCGTCTGACAATGACCAGGACATATATTGTATATCTATCTATATCTGCATCCTAAATGGCATCCTATTCACTATATAGTGCACTACTTTAGACCAGTGCTCAGCACCCTATTCCCTACACTACTTTAGACGAGAACTAGGCACCCTATTCACTATATAGTGCACTACTTTAGACCAATGCCAATAGGGATCTGGTCATGAGCAATGTTCCCTCTAATTTATTTCAACACTGAGCAAATTTCAGGTCTTCTGGGCGCAAAACTACCAGAGCGGCCTACCATCAACAACAATGGAGAAAATGCATCCCATCACATTTTAACATGGAAATAGCTGTTCTATCATTCAGCCTAAAGCAGCAGCCAATGTGTGGTGTTCAATGTAGACCTGCATTCCATGAGACTTAAAAAAACATGCAGGACTTGACATTAACCTGTTAATCCACTTGTCCTTCAGACAAAGTGACTAAACATGTTGTTGTGTGGTTTGATTCAAGAAACAAATATTATTCCCATACCATTATTACAGAGAATCAGACAAATGCTACTGTCTGCCTATGGGCTTCTTAGCTCATTCAAGCCTGTCTCATAATACAACACCGCCCCTTTAAGACAAAAACATTTAATCTCTTTACCTGACTATATGGTCTATAACTGGGCTTTTAACTCATTAAATAGCAAAGGATATGAACAAAATGTGCACACGTGGCTACAAATCAAATCAAATGTATTTGTTACATACACATGGTTAGCAGATGTTAATGCGAGTGTAGTGAAATGCTTGTGCTTCTAGTTCCGACAATGCAGTAATAACCAACGAGTAATCTAGCTAACAATTCCAAACTACTACCTTATACACACAAGTGTAAAGGGATAAAGAATATGTACATAAAGATATATGAATGAGTGATGGTACAGAGCGGCATAGGCAAGATGCAGTAGATGGTATCGAGTACAGTATATACAGTGCCTTGCGAAATTATTCGGCCCCCTTGAACTTTGCGACCTTTTGCCACATTTCAGGCTTCAAACATAAAGCTATAAAACTGTATTTTTTTTGTGAAGAATCAACAACAAGTGGGACACAATCATGAAGTGGAACGACATTTATTGGATATTTCAAACTTTTTTAACAAATCAAAAACTGAAAAATTGGGCGTGCAAAATTATTCAGCCCCTTTACTTTCAGTGCAGCAAACTCTCTCCAGAAGTTCAGTGAGGATCTCTGAATGATCCAATGTTGACCTAAATGACTAATGATGATAAATACAATCCACCTGTGTGTAATCAAGTCTCCGTATAAATGCACCTGCACTGTGATAGTCTCAGAGGTCCGTTAAAGGCGCAGAGAGCATCATGAAGAACAAGGAACACACCAGGCAGGTCCAAGATACTGTTGTGAAGAATTTTAAAGCCGGATTTGGATACAAAAAGATTTCCCAAGCTTTAAACATCCCAAGGAGCACTGTGCAAGCGATAATATTGAAATGGAAGGAGTATCAGACCACTGCAAATCTACCAAGACCTGGCCGTCCCTCTAAACTTTCAGCTCATACAAGGAGAAGACTGATCAGAGATGCAGCCAAGAGGCCCATGATCACTCTGGATGAACTGCAGAGATCTACAGCTGAGGTGGGAGACTCTGTCCATAGGACAACAATCAGTCGTATATTGCACAAATCTGGCCTTTATGGAAGAGTGGCAAGAAGAAAGCCATTTCTTAAAGATATCCATAAAAAGTGTCGTTTAAAGTTTGCCACAAGCCACCTGGGAGACACACCAAACATGTGGAAGAATGTGCTCTGGTCAGATGAAACCAAATTGAACTTTTTGGCAACAATGCAAAACGTTATGTTTGGCGTAAAAGTAACACAGCCCATCACACTGAACACACCATCCCAACTCTCAAACATGGTGGTGGCAGCATCATGGTTTGGGCCTGCTTTTCTTCAGCAGGGACAGGGAAGATGGTTAAAATTGATGGGAAGATGGATGGAGCCAAATACAGGACCATTCTGGAAGAAAACCTGATGGAGTCTGCAAAAGACCTGAGACTGGGACGGAGATTTGTCTTCCAACAAGACAATGATCCAAAACATAAAGCAAAATCTACAATGGAATGGTTCAAAAATAAACATATCCAGGTGTTAGAATGGCCAAGTCAAAGTCCAGACCTGAATCCAATCGAGAATCTGTGGAAAGAACTGAAAACTGCTGTTCACAAATGCTCTCCATCCAACCTCACTGAGCGAGCTGTTTTGCAAGGAGGAATGGGAAAAAATTTCAGTCTCTCAATGTGCAAAACTGATAGAGACATACCCCAAGCGACTTACAGCTGTAATCGCAGCAAAAGGTAGCGCTACAAAGTATTAACTTAAGGGGGCTGAATAATTTTGCACACCCAATTTTTCAGTTTTTGATTTGTTAAAAAAGTTTGAAATATCCAATAAATGTCGTTCCACTTCATGATTGTGTCCCACTTGTTGTTGGTTCTATATACAGTTTTACAGTATATAGAATAGTATATATAAATACAGTTTTATATCTTTATGTTTGAAGCCCGAAATGTGGCAAAAGGTCGCAAAGCTCAAGGGGGCCGAATACTTTCGCAAGGCACTGTACATATGAGATGAGTATGTAAACACAGTGGCATAGTTTAAAGTGGCTAGTGATACATGTATTACATAAAGATGCAGTAGATGATATAGAGTACAGTATATACGTATATACACTGCTCAAAAAAATAAAGGGAACACTAAAATAACACATCCTAGATCTGAATGAATAAAACATTCTTATTAAATACTTTTTTCTTTACATAGTTGAATGTGCTGACAACAAAATCACACAAAAGTTATCAATGGAAATCAAATTTATCAACACATGGAGGTCTGGATTTGGAGTCACACTCAAAATCAAAGTGGAAAACCACACTACAGGCTGATCCAACTTTGATGTAATGTCCTTAAAACAAGTCAAAATGAGGCTCAGTAGTGTGTGTGGCCTCCACGTGCCTGTATGACCTCCCTACAATGCCTGGGCATGCTCTTGATGAGGTGGACTAAAGCATCCGCCAACTTCTGGACAGTCTGTGGTGGATGGAGCGAGACATGATGTCCCAGATGTGCTCAATTGGATTCAGGTCTGGGGAACGGGCGGGCCAGTCCATAGCATCAATGCCTTCCTCTTGCAGGAACTGCTGACACACTCCAGCCACATGAGGTCTAGCATTGTATTGCAGTAGGAGGAACCCAGGGCCAACCACACCAGCATATGGTCTCACAAGGGGTCTGAGGATCTCATCTTGGTACCTAATGGCAGTCAGGCTACCTCTGGCGAGCACATGGAGGGCTGTGCGGCCCCCCAAAGAAATGCCACCCCACACCATGACTGACCCACCGCCAAACCGGTCATGCTGGAGGATGTTGCAGGCAGCAGAACGTTCTCCACGGCGTCTCCAGACTCTGTCACGTCTTGTCACATGTGCTCAGTGTGAACCTGCTTTCATCTGTGAAGAGCACAGGGCGCCAGTGGCGAATTTGCCAATCTTGGTGTTCTCTGGTAAATGCCAAACGTCCTGCACGGTGTTTGGCTGTAAGCACAACCCCCACCTGTTGACGTCGGACTCTCATACCACCTTCATGGAGTCTGTTTCTGACCGTTTGAGCAGATACATGCACATTTGTGGCCTGCTGTGCAGGGCTCTGGCAGTGGTCCTCCTTGCACAAAGGCGGAGGTAGCGGTCCTGCTGCTGGGTTGTTGCCCTCCTACGGCCTCCTCCACGTCTCCTGATGTACTGGCCTGTCTCCTGGTATCGCCTCCATGCTCTGGACACTACGCTGACAGACACAGCAAACCTTCTTGCCATATCTCGCATTGATGTGCCATCCTGGATGAGCTGCACTACCTGAGCCAATTGTGTGAGTTGAAGACTCCGTCTCATGCTACCACTAGAGTCAAAGCACCGGCAGCATTCAAAAGTGACCAAAACATCAGCCAGGAAGCATAGGAACTGAGAAGTGGTCTGTGGTCCCCACCTGTAGAACCACTCCTTTATTGGAGGTGTCTTGCTAAATGTCTATAATTTCTACCTGTTGTCTATTCCATTTGCACAACAGCATGTGAAATTTATTGTCAATCAGTGTTGCTTCCTAAGTGGACAGTTTGATTTCACAGAAGTGTGATTGACTTGGAGTTACATTGTGTTGTTTAAGTGTTCCCTTTATTTTTTTTGAGCAGTGTATATGAGATAAATAATGTAGGGTATGTAAACATTATATTAAGTAGCATTGTTTAAAGTGGCTAGTGATATATTTTACATCAATTCCCATCAATTCCCATTATTAAAGTGGCTGGAGTTGAGTCATTGTGTTGGCAGCAGCCACTCAATGTTAGTGGTGGCTGTTTAACAGTCTGATGGCCTTGAGATAGAAGCTGTTTTTCAGTCTCTCGGTCCCTGCTTTGATGCACCTGTACTGACCTCGCCTTCTGGATGATAGCGGGGTGAACAGGCAGTGGCTCGGGTGGTTGTTGTCCTTGATGATCTTTATGGCCTTCTTGTGACATCGGGTGGTGTAGGTGTCCTGGAGGGCAGGTAGTTTGCCCCCAGTGATGCGTTGTGCAGACCTCACTACCCTCTGGAGAGCCTTATGGTTGTGGGCGGAGCAGTTGCCGTACCAGGCTGTGATACAGCCCGACAGGATGCTCTCGATTGTGCATCTGTAGAAGTTTGTGAGTGCTTTTGGTGACAAGCCGAATTTCTTCAGCCTCCTGAGGTTGAAGAGGCGCTGCTGCGCCTTCTTCACGGTGCTGTCTGTGTGGGTGGACCAATTCAGTTTGTCTGTGATGTGTACGCCAAGGAACTTAAAACTTACTACCCTCTCCACTACTGTTCCATCGATGTGGATAGGGGGGTGTTCCCTCTGCTGTTTCCTGAAGTCCACAATCATCTCCTTAGTTTTGTTGACGTTGAATGTGAGGTTATTTTCCTGACACTTCACTCCGAGGGCCCTCACCTCCTCCCTGTAGGCCGTCTCGTCATTGTTGGTAATCAAGCCTACCACTGTTGTGTCGTCCGCAAACTTGCTTTGATCTCAAAACAAGCACAACTACTCATGACCGCCCATGCTGTAAAAACAGTCCAGTTTAAAGTAAATGGCACAGATCCAAAAATGCCAATGGTCTATTTGCATATAGGCCTACTGCAGCTCAGATTGTTTATGCCACAATGGTCTGTGAGGAGTACGGGCTGAGTAGTGCAGACTGTGTGGAGTACGGGATGAGTAGTGCAGACTGTGTAGAGTACGGGATGAGTAGTGCAGACTGTGTGGAGTACAGGCCGAGTAGTGCAGACTGTGTAGAGTACGGGCCGAGCAGTGCAGTCTGTGTAGAGTACAGGCTGAGTAGTGCAGTCTGTGTAGAGTACGGGCTGAGTAGTGCAGTCTGTGTAGAGTACAGTCTGAGTAGTACAGTCTGTGTAGAGTACAGGCTGAGTAGTGCAGTCTGTGTAGAGTACGGGCTGAGTAGTGCAGTCTGTGTAGAGTACAGGCTGAGTAGTGCAGTCTGTGTAGAGTACAGGCCGAGTAGTGCAGTCTGTGTAGAGTACAGGCTGAGTAGTGCAGACTGTGTGGAGTACAGGCCGAGTAGTGCAGTCTGTGTAGAGTACAGGCCGAGTAGTGCAGTCTGTGTAGAGTACAGGCTGAGTAGTGCAGTCTGTGTAGAGTACGGGCTGAGTAGTGCAGTCTGTGTAGAGTACAGGCTGAGTAGTGCAGTCTGTGTAGAGTACAGGCTGAGTAGTGCAGTCTGTGTAGAGTACAGGCTGAGTAGTGCAGACTGTGTGGAGTACAGGCCGAGTAGTGCAGTCTGTGTAGAGTACAGGCTGAGTAGTGCAGACTGTGTGGAGTACAGGCTGAGTAGTACAGTCTGTGTAGAGTACAGGCTGAGTAGTGCAGTCTGTGTAGAGTACGGGCTGAGTAGTGCAGTCTGTGTAGAGTACGGGCTGAGTAGTGCAGTCTGTGTAGAGTACGGGCTGAGTAGTGCAGACTGTGTAGAGTACAGGCTGAGGAGTGCAGACTGTGTGGAGTACGGGCCGAGCAGTGCAGTCTGTGTAGAGTACAGGCCGAGTAGTGCAGTCTGTGTAGAGTACAGGCTGAGTAGTGCAGTCTGTGTAGAGTACAGGCTGAGTAGTGCAGACTGTGTGGAGTACAGGCCGAGTAGTGCAGACTGTGTAGAGTACGGGCCGAGCAGTGCAGTCTGTGTAGAGTACAGGCCGAGTAGTGCAGTCTGTGTAGAGTACAGGCTGAGTAGTGCAGTCTGTGTAGAGTACAGGCCGAGTAGTGCAGTCTGTGTAGAGTACGGGCTGAGTAGTGCAGTCTGTGTAGAGTACGGTCTGTGTAGAGTACAGTCTGTGTAGAGTACGGGCCGAGTAGTGCAGTCTGTGTAGAGTACAGGCTGAGTAGTGCAGTCTGTGTAGAGTACAGGCCGAGTAGTGCAGTCTGTGTAGAGTACGGGCTGAGTAGTGCAGTCTGTGTAGAGTACAGGCCGAGTAGTGCAGTCTGTGTAGAGTACAGGCCGAGTAGTGCAGTCTGTGTAGAGTACAGGCTGAGTAGTGCAGTCTGTGTAGAGTACAGGCCGAGTAGTGCAGTCTGTGTAGAGTACGGGCTGAGTAGTGCAGTCTGTGTAGAGTACGGGCTGAGTAGTGCAGTCTGTGTAGAGTACGGTCTGTGTAGAGTACAGTCTGTGTAGAGTACAGGCCGAGTAGTGCAGTCTGTGTAGAGTACGGGCCGAGTAGTGCAGTCTGTGTAGAGTACGGGCTGAGTAGTGCAGTCTGTGTAGAGTACAGTCTGTGTAGAGTACAGTCTGTGTAGAGTACAGTCTGTGTAGAGTACAGTCTGTGTAGAGTACGGGCTGAGCAGTGCAGTCTGTGTAGAGTATGGGCTGAACAGTGCAGTCTGTGTAGAGTACGGTCTGTGTAGAGTACAGTCTAAGTAGAGTACAGGCAGAGTAGTGCAGTCTGTGTAGAGTACAGTCTGTGTAGAGCACAGTATGTGTAGAGCGCAGTCTGTGTGTAGTGCAGTCTGTGTAGAGTACAGTCTGTATAGAGTACAGTCTGTGTAGAGTACAGTCTGTGTAGAGTACATTCTGTGTAGAGTACAGTCTGTGTAGAGTACGGGCTGAGCAGTGCAGTCTGTGTAGAGTACAGTCTGTGTAGAGTACAGGCTGAGTAGTGCAGTCTGTGTAGAGTACAGTCTGTGTAGAGTACAATCTGTGTAGAGTACAGTCTGTGTAGAGTACAGTCTGTGTAGAGTACAGTCTGTGTAGAGTATAGTCTGTGTAGAGTACAGTCTGTGTAGAGTACGGTCTGTGTAGAGTACGGGCTGAGCAGTACAGTCTGTGTAGAGTACAGTCTGTGTAGAGTACAGTCTGTGTAGAGTACAGTCTGTGTAGAGTATAGTCTGTGTAGAGTACAGTCTGTGTAGAGTATAGTCTGTGTAGAGTACAGTCTGTGTAGAGTACAGTCTGTGTAGAGTACAGTCTGTGTAGAGTATAGTCTGTGTAGAGTACAGTCTGTGTAGAGTACAGTCTGTGTAGAGTACAGTCTGTGTAGAGTACGGGCTGAGCAGTACATTCTGTGTAGAGTACAGTCTGTGTAGAGTATAGTCTGTGTAGAGTACAGTCTGTGTAGAGTACAGTCTGTGTAGAGTATAGTCTGTGTAGAGTACAGTCTGTGTAGAGTACAGTCTGTGTAGAGTATAGTCTGTGTAGAGTACAGTCTGTGTAGAGTACAGTCTGTGTAGAGTACAGTCTGTGTAGAGTACGGTCTGTGTAGAGTACGGTCTGTGTAGAGTACAGTCTGTGTAGAGTACGGTCTGTGTAGAGTACAGTCTGTGTAGAGTACAGTCTGTGTAGAGTACGGTCTGTGTAGAGTACAGTCTGTGTAGAGTACGGTCTGTGTAGAGTATAGTCTGTGTAGAGTACAGTCTGTGTAGAGTACGGTTTGTGTAGAGTACGGTCTGTGTAGAGTATAGTCTGTGTAGAGTACAGTGTGTAGAGTACGGTCTGTGTAGAGTACAGTCTGTGTAGAGTACAGTCTGTGTAGAGTACGGTCTGTGTAGAGTACAGTCTGTGTAGAGTACGGTCTGTGTAGAGTACAGTCTGTGTAGAGTACAGTCTGTGTAGAGTACGGTCTGTGTAGAGTACAGTCTGTGTAGAGTACAGTCTGTGTAGAGTACGGTCTGTGTAGAGTACAGTCTGTGTAGAGTACGGTCTGTGTAGAGTACAGTCTGTGTAGAGTACAGTCTGTGTAGAGTACGGTCTGTGTAGAGTACAGTCTGTGTAGAGTACAGTCTGTGTAGAGTACAGTCTGTGTAGAGTATAGTCTGTGTAGAGTACAGTCTGTGTAGAGTACAGGCTGTGTAGAGTACAGGCTGTGTAGAGTACAGTCTGTGTAGAGTACGGGCTGAGCAGTGCGTGTCAATTCAATAGAATCCTACTCCGACGCGTTCTGCCTACAACAACATCTCTTGCATAGTTAGTTGTATTTCGGTATGTTGCATTGAAAGTGGCTAATATTACGTGTCACAATTTCCTCAGTAAAGGGAAATGTTAATGGTGTTTACAGGGAAAACTCTAGAACAGTGATCACCAACCTTTTCTGAGTCAAGATCACTTTGAGTCAAAATGCAAGCCGAGATCTACTGCTCAGATTTTTTTGGACTTGGCTTATAAAACGTAAGTCTATGCAACATTAACCAATTATAAACAGTACTGTAGCAATTAGGTTTGTGCAGTAAGCTATAGGCCCAATACATTATCACCATATATTGGCTTTGATTGAATTTCTCTGCCAATGTATTGTTCGGGCCATTTATATACAATTATTTTTCAAAGGTATGATCACACCGGTAATAGATCCGTTGCTGTATTACTTTTGAGGCATAGCTGAGTGAGTATACATTTAAATAATGGCCTTTTTATTTTACTGGGCTGATGGTGCCTGTATCTGATGTTCAGTCTCAGCGGAGGGAGAGAGCAGCAGACCGAGGGTCCACCTGTCAACATCCCTCCAGTCTCCATTTCCTCCACTCACACTGACCAAAAAGTGACGGTCTTCCAGCTGATGGCCAAACTCAAGTCGCACAGCATTATTTCTGCCTCATGCACAAATTCATGTTGTTACTCCTTTGAACAGAGAAAGTGAAATATTCCTCGATATTAAAAAAGACCCAAGCCGGTAATAATAACATCAACGCTAGCCTAAAGATACACTTTCCTACTCATTCATTACTGCTGCAGTGCTTGTTGTAGCGCTGTGTGGAAGTAGGGAGAACACACGTTTTATGTCTTATAAAAGTGTTGAATACAAAGTGTTGAATACAAAGTGTTGAATACAAAGTGTTGACAGTGCTGAGTAAGAACTTAAACATGAACTCAGTCATAAAAACAGCAGCTCTTTACTGAATTCGTTGACAGTCTCTCTCTAGTTGTGGTTTTAAACACTTTGAAATCTCACAGTATCAACTTTGCTGAGCTTTCTTTTATGCCTGCTAGGTTACTGTAGACACGTTCATCTGAGACATCCGATTGGCCAGCGGTAGGCTTATAGTACACTTGATTTGCTCTCTGGGCCCACTGTGAAGGCACAGTACCTCCAGACACATGAAATGGTTCAAAATGGCAACAGTTGGACTACCCAGCGCAGGGCAGCTGCATCAGGTGCACCTACTGCCAACAGATTGAGATGAATAAAATACCTGAGGTTCAGACATTTTTCACGATCGACAAAGAAGGCCTTGGAGATCGACTGGTTGGTGACCACTGCTCTAGAAAGTTGAGAAGTTCAATCTCATGCTTCTCTCTGTAGGGTGATGTTTCTTCAGCGAGGCAGTCCCGGAGAGCTGCACGCGCACACTGTAGAGGGAACATTGTTCATAAGTAGTGTGCGATGTAGGGAATAGGGTGCCATTTGGGACACAGATGGTGATTCTGGGACACGACAGGTACAGGTGGCCCAAAACAATCATCAATTAAATATCCATCATGTCACGTTTAATACTGACATGTAGACTGAGATCAGATGTAGTGAGATGTAATCAGATGTCGGCCTATGTATGTACATTCAGATGTCGGCCTATCTATGTACATTCAGCTTCCACCTCCATCCATAGTCAGTGGCCAGGTCAACATCATTTGGTGAGTGGGGGCACAGAGAAATTGTAGATATGTAGATATGCCTCGATATCAATTTAGTTTCACACTTCAAAACATGAATAATTAGCCACAACTATTCAGCGTGTAGCATTCATTCTGTTTTTTGCATGACAAATGGCAGTAGAGTTTCCTGTTTGTGATTCTGAGCCCTCCAATCTCTCTAAATAGTTTTTCCAGAGCACCAGAACCTCTGAACCTTAGCACTTAACTTGCGTGAAGTGTCAATGAGGCTCTGCATGACAGAGAAGCATGGACAGAGACAGAACAAATGTGTGTCTCCTGAGAGCCTGTCTGCTTTCATCGTGGTGCAGCTGTGGCAGCCAGGCCACGGTTTAGCCAGGATAAATCAAGATGTCGCGTCTTAGATCGAGCGAGGCGAGACCAAAAAACAGAACAATCTAGATGTAGCCTCCTAAACCGAACGAGGGGAGCCCAGAACCAAGAACAATCAAGTTGTAGCCTCCTAGACCGAGCAATACGAGCACAGAAACGAGAACAATCAAGTTGTAGCCTCCTAGACCGAGCAATACGAGCTCAGAACATTCAAGATGAGCCCCCTAGCCCGAGCAAGTTGAGCCCAGAACAGAGAACAATCAAGATGTAGCATCCTAGACCGAGCAAGACGAGCCCAGAACAGAGAACAATCAATATGTAGCCTCCTAGACCGAGCAAGACGAGCCCAGAACAGAGAACAATCAAGATGTAGCCTCCTAGACCGAGCAAGACGAGCCCAGAACAGAGAACAATCAAGATGTAGCCTCCTAGACCGAGCAAGACGAGCCCAGAACAGAGAACAATCAATATGTAGCCTCCTAGCCCGAGCAAGATGAGCCCAGAACAGAGAACAATCAAGATGTAGCCTCCTAGACCGAGCAAGACGAGCCCAGAACAGAGAACAATCAAGATGTAGCCTCCTAGACCGAGCAAGACGAGCCCAGAACAGAGAACAATCAAGATGTAGCCTCCTAGACCGAGCAAGACAAGCTCAGAACATTCAAGATGAGCATCCTAGACCGAGCAAGACGAGCTCAGAACATAGAACAATCAAGATGTAGCCTCCTAGACCGAGCAAGACGAGCCCAGAACAGAGAACAATCCAGATGTAGCCTCGTAGACCGAGCAAGACGAGCTCAGAACATTCCAGATGAGCCTCCTAGACCGAGCAAGACAAGCTCAGAATAGAGAACAATGAAGATTTAGCCTCCTAGACCGAGCAAGACGAGCTCAGAACAGAGAACAATCAAGATGAGCCTCCTAGACCAAGCAAGACGAGCCCAGAACAGAGAACAATCAAGATGAGCCTCCTAGACCAAGCACAGAACAAAGAACAGGACACAGATCTATTGGAAACTATCACCACTAGTTCCGTGAGCTCAATCTCAGTCTCAGCCTAGCCAGGGCAAGAACTAAAAGGCCACCATGTAAGGGGGTCTTTGTGGAGAATAGAATTGTGACTCAGAGAGGGAGAGATAGAGAGGGGGGTGGGGCAAAGAACAAAAAGAGATGTGCTGTCTTTTTTCAGCTGGATACTTCAGCCGCGTGCAATTTCACGCTCTCTCCATCCCTCCATCTCTCTCTCGATCGTCATGGAGGTCCCTAACAAAGACTTCTTTTGTCCCTCCAATCATCAGTCCCACATCACTCTCGGTTCCTGATACTTCATGTCTGTGTCCATCTCCAGAGGGAAAATATAAATAAGGCATACAGGGGAAGACAAAGGAGGGAAAGAGTGGACAGAGAGAGAGAGAGAGAGAGAGAGGGAGAGAGGGAGACAGACAGAGAGAGAGAGGGGGAGACAGACAGAGAGACCGAGAGAGACAGAGAGACAGAAAGAGAGAGAGAGACCGAGAGAGATAGACCGAGAGAGAGACAGAAATAGCGAGACAGAGGCAGAGAGAGAAACAGAAAGAGAGAGAGAAACAGAGAAACAGAGAGAAACAGAAAGAGAGAGAAACAGAGAGACAGAAATAGCGAGAATGTGCCAACGAATTGGCGAGGGCACTAGAAAAGTCTGCGGCACCCAGCCTCTCCCTACTAGAATCAGAGGTCAAATGCCTACTGTTCACGAATGATCTGGTGCTTCTGTCACCAACCAAGGAGGGCCTACAGCAGCACCTAGATCATCTGCACAGATTCTGCCAGACCTGGACCCTGACTGTAAATCCCATTAAGACAAAAATAATGGTGTTCCAAAAAAGGTCCAGTCGCCAGGACCACAAATACAAATTCCATCGACACCGTTGGCCTAGAGCACACAAATACTATACATACCTCGGCCTGAACATCAGCACCACAGGTAACTTCCACAAAGCTGTGAACAATCTAAGAGACAAGGCAAGAAGGGCCTTTTATGCTATCAAAAGGAACATAAAATTCGACATACCAATTAGGATCTGGCTAAAAATACTTAATAATCAGTTATAGAACCCATTGCCCTTTAAGGTTGTGAGGTCTGGGGTCCGCTCACCAACCAATAATTCACAAAATGGGACAAACACCAAATTGAGACTCTGCATGCAGAATTCTGCAAAAATATCCTCCGTGTGCAACGTAAAACACAAAATAATGAATGCAGAGTAGAATTAGGCCGATGCCCGCTAATTATAAAAATCCAGAAAAGAGACTTTAAATTCTACAACCACCTAAAAGGAAGCGAATCCCTTATCTTCCATAACAATGCCATCACTTACAGAGAGATGAACCTGGAGAAGAGTCCCCTAAGCAAGCTGGTCCTGGGGCTCTGTTCACAAATACAAACAGAGCCCCAGAACAGCAGCACAATTAGACCCAACCAAATCATGAGAAAACAAAACGATAATTAATTACTTGACACATTAGAAAGAATTAACAACAAAAAACAGAGCGAACTAGAATGCTATTTGGCCGTACACAGAGAGTACACAGTGGCAGAATACCTGACCACTGTGACTGACCAAAACTTAAAGAAAGCTTTGACTATGTACAGACTCAGTGAGCATAGCCTTGCTATTGAGAAAGGCCACCGTAGGCAGACCTGGCTCTCAAGAGAAGACAGGCTATGTGCACACTGCCCACAAAATGAGGTGGAAACTGAGCTGCACTTCCTAACCTCCTGCTAAATGTATGACCATATTAGAGGCACACATTTCCCTCAGATTACACAGATCCAAAAATAATTCGGAAACAAACCCAATTTTGATAAACTCCCATATCTATTGGGTGAAATACCAGTGTGCCATCACAGCAGCAACATTTGTGACCTGTTGCCACAAGAAAAGGTCAACCAGTGGAGAACAAACACCATTGTAAATACAACCCATATTTATGTTTATTTATTTCCCTTTTGTACTTTAACCATTTGCACATTGTTACAACACCGTATATATACATAATATGACATTTGTAATGTCTTTATTCTTTTGGAACTTTTATTTTTTTATTGTTTATTTCACATTTGTATATCATCTACTTCACTTACTTTGGCAATGTTAACATATATTTCCCATACCAATAAAGCCCTTTGAATTGAAAGAGAGAGAGAGAGAGAGAAATAGAGAGAGGGAGAAATTGAGAGAGGGAGAAATAGAGAGAGGGAGAAATAGAGAGAATAACAGAGAGAGAGACATAAATAGAGAGGGAAATAGAGAGAAACAGAGAGAGAGAGAGAAACAGAGATAGAGAGAGAGAAACAGAGAGAGAAACAGAGAAACAGAGAGAGAAACAGAGAAACAGAGAGAGAGAGAAACAGAGAGAGAAACAGAGAGAGAGAGAGAAAAAAAAGAGAGACAAAGAGAGAGAGAGACACAGAGAGAGAGAGAGCAAAGAGCAGGAGGAGAGGGCAAGAGAGAGTGAGGGCAAGAGAAAGAGTGAGAGAGAAAGAGAGCCTCTCTGTCTCTCTCCCTCCCTCCATCCATCCATCCATCCAGGCTGGCTAAAGTGAATGGGGCTCTACGGTTCATTCAAACTCACTGTTGGCTAGGGTTGCAAAGGGTTGGAAACTTTCCATGGAAGTTAAGCCCGGGAATTTGGGGAATTTTTCTTAAATTCATCAAAAAATGTAGCTTATAACAGTGAACCTTTTTTTGTGGGATACACGTAGGGCAATTCTAGGTCTTGTGGCATATTTTGGTTAAACTATTCTCAATTCAATGGAATTGCAACCCTCTGCATGCACAGTGCATTCTTCCATCACATGTACAGCTGATTCTCAAGATCTTGCAGACTAATGAGATGCTATTGAGCCCACACTACTACACTGTCTGAGCCAAGGACTACATGCTTTCTGGTAAGTTTTGATTACAATACTGGGTGGGGTGAATATATTTTATAAGACATACATGATTTTTTGTTAACTAGTAAATAGTAGCCAACAGCAAAGTGTGTTTAAATCATTTCTAACTTAACAATTTCTACTAGTTACCATGTGGGTTTTAGCTTGGTTGAGCCTGCTAACTGAGGAGTGATAATTCACCTGTTTACATACATGTATCATTTTAAAACATTTATCTGACAAAGGATTTGTTTAATCTCACTGCTTAACTATTTATCTGTACATGGAATTAGATTTTTTTTTCATATATATATATATATATGTATATATATATATATTTCCATTCTAATCTTTACAGGAAAATGCCACGGGCCTATCTGATGTGTGGAGATGTTTCACTGCATCTAATGTAGAAGGAAAAGCGGTGTACATTTGCAAATACTGTGCCAAATCATATGTGAAGAATGCAATAAAGATGCAGAATCATCTGACCAAGAGCATAAAGTTCCCTCAGCGCTCACAACCGGCAACCTCTGACAAAAGTCCCTCTACTTCTAATCGAGGTGAAAATTATGAATCAGACCTCCTGGAATCAAAGGTTTTTTGAATCAATGGAGGAACGTAGTCAGAATAACACTGATGAATGTCTTGCTCGAGCTGTGTATGCAACTGCTTCACCTCTGATGCTCACAGGCAATGTGTATAGGAAGAGATTTCTGAATGTTCTCCGCCCAGTATACACCCCTCCAGACATGCTTCATCTACTCATTTGCTGGATGCAGAGTTCAACAGAGTTCAAGTGAAGGTCAAGCAAATCATAGAGAAAGCAGACTGTATTGCAATCATCTCTAATGGGTGGTCTAATGTTCGTGGGCAAGAAATAATGAACTACATCAACTCCACCCCTCAACCAGTATTCTACAAGAGCACAGACACAAGGGACAACAGACTCACCGGTCTCAACATTGCATCAATGACCTTGGACCACAGCAGGTTTTTGCACTTGTGACAGACAATGCTGTGAACATGAAGGCTGCTTGGTCTAAAGTGGAGGAGTCTTACCCTCACATCACACCCATTGGCTGTGCTGCTCATGCATTGAATCTGCTCCTCAAGGACATCATGGCACTGAAAACAATGGATACACTTTACAAGAGAGCCAAGGAAATGGGTAGGTGTGTGAAGGGTCATCAAGTTATAGAATCAGTCTATCTCACCATGCAAAGTGAGAAGAATAAGAGCACCACATTGAAGCTGCCCAGCAACACCCGTTGGGGTGGTGTTGTCATCATGTTTGACAGTCTCCTGTAGAGGAAGGAGTCTCTCCAAGAAATGGCCATATCACAGTCTGCCGATATGGACAGCCACATCAAGAGGATCCTCCTGGATGATGTATTTTGGGAGAGAGTGGTAAGCAGCCTGAAACTCCTGAAACCTATAGCAGTAGCCATTGCACAGATTGAGGGAGACAATGCCCTCCTGTCTGATGTACAGACTCTGCTTGCAGATGTAAGAGAAGAAGTCCGTACTGCCCTGCCCACTTCACTGTTGCTCCAAGCAGTGGAAACTGCAGTTCTGAAATACATCAAAAAGTGTGAAGATTTCTGCCTGAAGCCCATAGAAGACGCAGCGTACATGTTGGACCCCAAGTATGCTGGCAAGAGCATCCTGTCTGGTGCAGAGATCAACAAGGCCTATGGTGTCATCACTACTGGGTCTCGCCACCTTGGCCTGGATGAGGGCAAGGTTCTTTGCAGTCTGGCGAAGTACACTTCCAAGCAAGGGCTTTGGGATGGAGATACAATGTGGCAGTCGTGCAAACATATCTCATCAGCCACCTGGTGGAAGGGACTTTGTGGATCTGAGGCTCTTTCCCCTGTTGCCTCCATCATCCTCCAAATCCCACCAACATCAGCCGCCTCAGAGCGCAACTGGTCCTTGTTTGGGAACACACACACCAAAGCACGCAACAGGCTGACCAATACAAGGGTTGAAAAATGTGTGGGCAAATTTGAGGCTTTTTGAGCCTGACAACGAGCCATCCTCAACAAGGTTGGAAAGTGACAGTGAAGATGAGGCCTCAGAGTCTGATGTTCAAGAGGTGGACATTGAGGAGGTCCAGGGAGAAGACATGGAAGCCTGAGAGGAAAACAACCAAAGCTTTAGTTTCTAGACTATCATTTTACAGATGTTTGTTGAAAACGCTTTTGGGAAATGCGATGGATCATTGGGGATTCAATATTCAATATTCCCTTTCTTTTGTTGTTCAGTGAAATTATCCCATGTGAAGAGTCACCTCATTTAATTAAAGTTCAATTCGTAACTAAACTTACTTTTTTCTTCTATTGGAAGGATTTAATCATTTGTAATTATGTCTACTTATGATAAGGTATAAGGTTTATGTTTCTGTCTCCATATGATATGGTAAATATATCCAATGCAAAAAACATTACATTTAAATGGTGTTAATATTCATTTGCATATATTTCCGTTAATTCCCGTATATTCCCCGTTAATTCCCACGGAAAGTTTCCACCTCTGAATATTCCCCAACATGTGCAGCCCTACTGGTGGCCAATACAGAACGACTGACAGGCAGATGTTATCCACCCTTGGAGGAAACTTGTGCACACTACTATCATTCACCACTGAATCAAAGAGAATACTATCATTCACCACTGAATCAAAGAGAATACTATCATTCACCACTGAATCAAAGAGAATACTATCATTCACCACTGAATCAAAGAGAATACTATCATTCACCACTGAATCAAAGAGAACACTATCATTCACCACTGAATCAAAGAGAATACTATCATTCACCACTGAATCAAAGAGAATACTATCATTCACCACTGAATCAAAGAGAACACTATCATTCACCACTGAATCACAGAGAATACTATCATTCACCACTGAATCAAAGAGAATACTATCATTCACCACTGAATCAAAGAGAATACTATCATTCACCACTGAATCAAAGAGAACACTATCATTCACCACTGAATCAAAGAGAATACTTTCATTCCCCACTGAATCACAGAGAATACTATCATTCACCACTGAATCAAAGAGAATACTATCATTCACCACTGAATCAAAGAGAACACTATCATTCACCACTGAATCACAGAGAACACTATCATTCACCACTGAATCAAAGAGAATACTTTCATTCCCCACTGAATCACAGAGAATACTATCATTCACCACTGAATCAAAGAGAATACTATCATTCACCACTGAATCAAAGAGAACACTATCATTCACCACTGAATCACAGAGAACACTATCATTCACCACTGAATCAAAGAGAATACTTTCATTCCCCACTGAATCACAGAGAATACTATCATTCACCACTGAATCAAAGAGAATACTATCATTCACCACTGAATCAAAGAGAATACTATCATTCCCCACTGAATCACAGAGAACACTATCATTCACCACTGAATCAAAGAGAATACTATCATTCACCACTGAATCAAAGAGAACACTACCATTCACCACTGAATCAAAGAGAATACTATCATTCACCACTGAATCAAAGAGAACACTATCATTCACCACTGAATCAAAGAGAATACTATCATTCACCACTGAATCAAAGAGAATACTATCATTCACCACTGAATCAAAGAGAACACTATCATTCACCACTGAATCAAAGAGAATACTATCATTCACCACTGAATCAAAGAGAACACTATCATTCACCACTGAATCAAAGAGAATACTATCATGCCCTGTAATATATTAGTATGTAGCTAAAAGGTGTCCTGTAACTCAAGCATGTCGGAGAACTAGTGGAAGCAGCTCTCTCTCTCCCTTCACTAGGGTTCAGGTCCTGTCATTAATTGCTCATGGGACTAGAACATATTCTGATGGATAAGATGGAATGGGATGGATGAGTAGATTGAGAAAGAGAGACCCTGTCTTTGTGTCCCAATAGCACCCTAATTCCTATGTAGTGCACTACTTTTGACCAGGCAAGGGCTCTGGTCAAAATGAGTGCACTATATCGGGAATAGCATGCCATTTGGGACTCAGACACCCTGTCCTTGCCAGTACATTCCCCCAGGCCTGTTTAACACCCACGGATGGCCTGTCAGTCCAGCCTCTAAAAACCCAGGCTTGTTAACAGTCTATCAGGAGGCCATTATCACCACACCAGGCCACCCTTCTCTGGATACATCCCAAATGGCACTCTATTTCCTATGTAGTGCACTACTTTACAACAGGACCCATGGGGCTTTGGTCAAAAGTAGTGCACTAGATCGGTATTAGGGTGCCATTAGGGACGGATCCTCTGTCCTTTCTGTAATGAAGGGTGCCAACTGCCAACACCAACCAAGCAGCGAGCCTCACACAGTCAACCACTGAGCACACAGACACCCCTCAATCCTAAATCAACTCCTAGCCTAGCCCCTAGCCCCATAGGCACTTGTGGAGAGCGACAGCTGGTTTTAAAAATATTACTCATCTAATGGACATTTCAATAACATGTCATAACAAATAATATCGAAACAACGGTATAACGCCATAATGTAATAATGTGATAATGCCATAATGTGATAATGCCATATGAGATCATGCCATATGTGACCATGTGATAATGCCATAATGTAATACTGTCATAATGTGATAATGTCTTAATGTGATAATGACAATGTAATAATGCCATAATGGATGTAATTGTATTTATTTATTTTACCTTTATTTAACTAGGCAAGTCCATCCCCATGGGACTCCTAATCACGGCCGGTTGTGATACAGCCTGGAATCGAACCAGGGTCTGTAGTGACGCCATTAGCATTGAGATGCAGTGCCTTAGACTGCTGCCCAATGTATGTAATAATATCATAAAGTAATAATGCCATAATGTAATAATGCCATAATGTGATAATACCATCATGTAATAATAACATAATGTAACAATGTCATAATGCCATAATGTAATACTGCCATAATGTAATAATACCATAATGTAATAATGTGATAATACCATAATGTAACAATGTGATAATGTAATAATGTCATAATGTATGTACCAATGTATCAAATGATGCCATAATGTAATAGTCTTAATGTAATAATGCCATAATGCCATGATGTAATAATGACACAATGTTAAGATGTGATAATGACAGTCAATTCCATAATGTAATACTACCATAATGCCATAATGTAATAATGCCATAATGTAATGGTGCCATACTGCCATAATGTAATAATGCCATAATGTAATGGTGCCATACTGCCATAATGTAATAATGCCATAATGTAATGGTGCCATACTGCCAAAATGTAATAATGCCATAATGTAATACTGTCATAATGTAATAATGTAATAATGCCATAATGTAATAATGCCATAATGTAATGGTGCCATACTGTATGTAATAATGTAATACTGCCATAATGTAATAATGCCATAATGTAATGGTGCCATACTGCCATAATGTAATGCCATAATGTAATACTGCCATAAGGTAATAATGCCATAATGTAATGGTGCCATACTGTATGTAATAATGTAATACTGCCATAATGTAATAATGCCATAATGTAATAATGTAATACTGACATAATGTAATACTGACATAATGTAATACTGCCATAATGTAATAATGTAATACTGCCATAATGTAATACTGCCATAATGTAATACTGCCATAATGTAATAATGTAATACTGCCATAATGTAATGGTGCCATACTGTATGTAATAATGTACGTAATAATGCCATAATGTAATCAATATGTTTTGACAGACTAAGTACATCAGAGGCTACTGCTAGTGGCTACTTGTCAGTAACACTTTATTGGATGGACTCCTTGTAGACTGTTAATGAACTAAATGTAAACCATTTTACAAAATGTATTTATCAACATTGGTAAGTAAAGTTTAACAAACAATGTAACAATGTTTATAGGCAGTTCATACGCAATAATTATTTACAACAAGAAAATAATTCATAAATCTATTATTAATTATGACCCACATTTTTTCCTTTTCTTTAGCTTCATCTATTTTCAAGCAATGGATAATCAGTTCTGTTCCTTTGTCAAGTCCATTGGCCTACCAGAACCCCACACCCCATCCCCAAAATATCCCCCCACCTCTTACACAAAACCACAATGGCATCCTTGTCTCAGTGAATTGAGGCTTGAATATAAATGATACTGGATTATATTATCATGATATTCCTGCATAATACTGCTAAAGAGGCTCATTCAACCCAGATGACCTTCTACAAACCCCAACAGAGCTGACGATCGTCGCCCTAAAGATGAAAACACACACACACATAGCCTCATTAAAAATCTCATTTTAAGGCGGCCAACAATTTTCGGTACTATCTACTTTTAGCAAGGCACCTTTGACACCACACCATGGGAGAACAGTGGAGGGTAGGTGTGTGTGTGTGTGTGTGTGTGTGTGTGTGTGTGTGTGTGTGTGTGATTGAGTCTGTACAGCGTTTGCCCTATATTATATTGATGCTGAGGAGGAAAATTAGGTTGTTTCAGGCCATGGAGAGTCGTGGATAGATAATGGATAGTCACATATAGATAATGGATAGGCATGTATACATAATGGATAGTAATATATAGATAATGGCATCGTGGCTAGATAATGGATAGTCATGGATATTATGTAGAGATAATGGATAGATGATGGATATCGATGCTAGATAATGGATATCCATGTATAGATAACGGACAGATAATGATCAGTAATGTATAGATAATGGACAGTCGTGCATAGATAATGGATAGTCATGGATATATCAAATCAAATCTATTTATATAGCCCTTCGTACATCAGCTGATATCTCAAAGTGCTGTACAGAAACACAGCCTAAAACCCCAAACAGCAAGCAATGCAGGTGTTGAAGTACCATAAGGGATAGCGGTGTACAGATAATGGATAGCAGTGTATAGATAATAGATAGTCATGGGTGGATAATGGATATATAATGGATATTCATGGGTAGCTAATGGACAATCATGTATTGGTAATGGATAGATAATGGATATTCATGCATAGCCATGTACAGATAAAGGCTAGATAATGGATAACCACGTATAGATAATGAACATATAAC
The DNA here is from genome assembly GCF_013265735.2 of Oncorhynchus mykiss. NCBI lineage: Eukaryota > Metazoa > Chordata > Actinopteri > Salmoniformes > Salmonidae > Oncorhynchus > Oncorhynchus mykiss. The sequence goes on from NC_048573.1 coordinate 67,443,748, forward strand.
GTATAGTCGTGCATAGATAATGGATAGTCATGGTTAGAGAATGGATAGTTGTGTATAGATAATGGATAGACAATGTGCGGTCATATATGGATAATGTATAGCTGATGGATATACATGGTTAGATAATGAATAGATAATGGATACGTATATGGATAATGGACAGATAATGCATTGTCAAGTATAGACAATGGATAGTCACCGCATGATAATGAATAGCTGTGTATATATAATGGATATGTAATGGATAGCAATGTATAGATACTGGATAGTTGTGCACAAGTAATTGATAGTCGTAGTTAGATAATGTATAGTCATGGTTAGATAATTGATAGCCATTGTTAGATAATGGATTGTCGTGCATAGATAATGGGTAGCCACGGTTAGATAATGGATAGTCATGGATAGCCAATGGACGATCATGTACTGATAATGTATAGATAAGGGACAGTCATGTATAGCTAATAAGTAGATAACGGATAGTCATGAATAGATAATGAATAAATGATGAATATGCATGTATGGATAATGGGCAGATAATGGATTGCCATGTATAGACAACAGATAGATAATGGATAGTCACGGCTAGATAATGAATAGCAGTGTATAGATAATGGATAGATAATGGATATGCATGTATAGACAATGGACATAATGGATAGCCATGGCTAGATAATGGATAATAATGGATAGATAATGGATAGTCATGGTTAGATAATAGATAGTCATGGCTAGATAACGGATATTGTAGTCCTGGCTGAGAAGGAAAAGGTGGACAGTGGAAATGGAAGGGAGGCAATTGTGTCACTTTCTTCTCATGCCAAAAGTGTTTTCCTGAAATGTTAATTGAAGGTTAGTGTCATGACGTTGGCCTGTTTATGACAGTCATAAATACCTCTTCCCCCCTTTTTCCTCTCTCTACCCTACTGATGTGAAATTTGAAAACCCCTTGGTTAACATAGAGATTCTGGGAACATCAGAAGGTGGGGGAAATGAACTATATTCTGGTAACCCGACCAATTGAACATATGCGGTGGTACTTAATGAATATGATCTCAGTTCGGTTGTCATCTGAGATATTCTCATCAATGATAAGATGACATAAACTCTACAGTGGAAAGTCTACACATTATAGTTATCAGATTCACATGGAATTGTTGTGCAATTTAAATGTTTGAATATAAAATTATTGGTGAAGAGATTAAATGTAATTTTAGCTTCCAAATGAGAGATTTGGGTTTTCATAAGGTTATTGCTCTGCTCAATCAGTGGCCCGCCCCTGTGAAGGGACATGGGTTATAAAGCTTTTCAAACACGCCCTCCTCTCCCTTCCTATATAAAGCCTTGACGACAATATAACCTCCTGTTCCGAGGATGTGAGGACGACGGTCCGATGTCAGAATGGTTCAGATAATAACTACAGAACTAAGCCAACCTCAGCGTGAGCTTTGGTTGTGAATGGTATGAACTTTGAACTCTTATTCACTACAGAAGTGATACCTCCTAGCCGTTGAATTTAGCAACAGCAGCTGCAAACGAGGGTTAGGAAGGAACAGACAGAGTATCCCGTCTATCAACAACGACGTTACTACAACGTATCCATTTGACTACCAGAGACATTCTTCCAAGGACAAAGGACTCGGTTTGGCAACACGGCCTTCCATCTACCACCAACCTACCGAAGCGCAGCTCAGAGTAAATATTTATTGCATTTTCCTTTTCCAAATGGGCGGTAATTTAGAATGCATAAAATACTGTATTTACGATAGCACAGCTTCTCCCTTTGTCTCTCAGTCTTCCCGCTCTTTCACTCAAACCCAGCCCTTTTCGTTTGTGTAACCAGCGGTCATATCTGTTCCGCCCGCTAGGGACGTTTTCCTTTATGACGTAATTTGTAATCAAGGTATGATTAATTCTGTGTATATGTAATTCTGTGTGATTAGTTAGGTATTTAGTAAATAAATAATGAAACCCAATTTTGTATTGCTGATTCAACTTGTTAGCCAGGGTTTGTGAAGATAACCAAGAATTTACAACTTTCAGATGAGACTGAATTAAGGTGACGATTAATATTGACCGCTATTGATGTAAAATATTACTAGGTCTTTAAGAGTTTATTCGGTTGATAACAGCTCTATAAACATTATTTTGTGGTGCTCCGACTCTCTAGTTAATTACATTTACATGATTAGCTCAATCAGGTAATATTAATTATGGAGAAAGGATTTTATAGAATAGCATGTCATATCACTTAATCCGGCATAGCCAAAGACACAACATTAGCTACACTCTATTTAACCTGTTAGATCTCTAGGGGCGCTATTTCATTTTTGGATAAAAAACGTTCCCGTTTTAAGCGCGATATTTTGTCACGAAAAGATGCTCGACTATGCATATTTTTACGTTTTGGAAAGAAAACACTCTGAAGTTTCAGAATCTGCAAAGATTTTGTCTGTAAGTGCCCCAGAACTCATTCTACAGGCGAAACCAAGATGATGCATCAACCAGGAAATTATCAGAATTTCTGAAGCTCTGTTTTCCATTGTCTCCTTATATGGCTGTGATTGCGCAAGGAATGAGCCTACACTTTCTGTCGTTCGCCCAAGGTCTTAGCAGCATTGTGACGTATTTGTAGGCATATCATTGGAAGATTGACCATAAGAGACTACATTTTCCAAGTGTCCGCCTGGTGTCCTGCGTGGAATTCGGTGCGCAATTGCCAGCTGCTTGTACTTTTCCATTTGATATAGGGGAGAAACCATGTGTCCAAGAACGATATATCAATGAAGAGATATGTGAAAAACACCTTGATGATTGATTCTAAACAACGTTTGCCATGTTTTCAGTCGATATTATGGAGTTAATTTGGAAAAAAGTTCGCGTTTTGAGGACTGAATTTTCGGGTTTTTTTGGTAGCCAAATGTGATGTATAAAACGGAGCTATTTCTATGTTTTTATGTTTTTGTTGAAATGTTGCGTGCTGGATGCTAACGCTAATGCTAACGCTAAATGCTAACGCTAAATGCTAACGCTAGCTAGCTACTTTTACACAAATTATTGTTTTCCTATGGTTGAGAAGCATATTTTGAAAATCTGAGATGACAGTGTTGTTTACAAAAGGCTAAGCTTGAGAGATGGCATATTTATTTCATTTCATTTGCGATTTTCATGAATAGTTAACGTTGTGTTATGCTAATGAGCTTGCTGATTCCTGGATACAGGGGTTTTTTCATAGCTAAATGTGACGCAGAAAACGGAGCGACTTGTCCTAAACAAATAATCTTTCAGGAAAAACTGAACATTTGCTATCTGAGAGTCTCCTCATTGAAAACATCTGAAGTTCTTCAAAGGTAAATGATTTTATTTGAATGCTTTTCTGTTTTTTTGTGTAAATGTTGCTAGCTGAATGCTAATGCTAAATGCTACGTTAGCCATCAATACTGTTACACAAATGCTTGTTTTGCAATGGTTGAGAAGCATATTTTGAAAATCTGAGGTGACAGTGTTGTTAACAAAAGGCTAAGCTTGAGAGCTAGCATATTTATTTCATTTCATTTGCGATTTTCATGAATAGTTAACGTTGCGTTATGGTAATGAGCTTGAGTCTGTATTCACGATCCCGGATCCGGGATGGGGAGATCAGAAAGGTTAACAAGAATTTGGATGGCGAAGAGCGCATGCTAAAGGACGAATGCGTATTGTAAGTGAAAGAAGATGGATTTTTACACAATTACTAAAGTGTGTGAGACATGAGCTGGTCTACAAGAAGCTATTCTCAATAACAATGATTTCCAACCAATGCACAGACAAAGACAATTAATCAAAATGATACGGACACTGCTCAACTAAACGTCCTTAAACTGCACTGAATATAGTGTAAAGCCATGTAAAGTCAACACTTTACTGCAAGTGCGCAAATAGCTAGTGAATTTCCACATGGGAGACAATAAAAAGACTGTCTATCAAGACGGCCACCAGCAGATTAGACAAATTACATTGTATTGAAAAGTATCATCCTACCCGTTTCCAACAGCGTTGTATGGTACCATATCATGTTGACAGTAGAGTCCTACCTGTTTCCATAGGAAGACATCGTCCTGGTTGAGTTGCCATGCGGTGATGAGGTGTATGGTAGACAGTACCCCTCCACTCAGCACTGCAGCTCTCATCCTCACCGGCAGCAGTGTATAGATAATGTACACAAAGAACACGGACCACCAGATCCCCTCAGAGGCGCTCCGGGGGGCAACCATCAACACCCCAAACACCTGGACCACTAGTAGCACCCCGATCACCAGGTAGCTGACGATCCACATGTAGTCCTGGTGGAAGCTGTTCCTGTTGCACACCACCATCATGGACAGGAAGAGGGCCATGGCCACGGAGAGCACCGAGGCGTAGGCCACGTTGGGCGGAGCGTGGACACAGTGGAAGGCTAGCATGACGCCGCACACTATGACAAGGACACCCATCAGCATAGTCAGAGAGCTCTGGTTGAGCCTGAAGAAGTAGCGCTGGTACAGACGTTCTAGTTTGGCTGAGGTGAACTTCTTGGACTGGAACACCCGTACCACACACATCCAGCACTCAGCGGCTGTCAAGGCTTTACATGTTCCTCCGTCCTCCCCTGTTCCTTCCCCCAAACCCACCCCCCCTGGACCTCTCCTCCCTCTCAGGTCTCCGTCGTCGAACCCCAGATCCACAGCCTTTAACCCCAGGTCTCCTGCAGCCCCGGTCCGTTTCCCATAGTGGTCCTCCTGCCAGACGCAGCGCATTCCAAAGTTACCTCCTCCACTGGGCCCCGCGCCCCCTCCACCACAGTGGTAGTGCTGGGGGGTGTGAGGTGGTGGATCCAGGTTCTCAGCTTCCTGCAGGCAGCTCATGTAGCGGGGGTTGCAGAGAGACGACCCTGAGCCACAGTCCTTCCGCTTGTTGGACTTGCTGCCATTGCGCTCCCCCCACGCGGTCTTTCGCTCGTCCACTCTGGCTACGAAGAAGCCTCTGACCCACGACATCCTACTGGGACAACAGAGACAGATTAGGGTTAGCAGGTCAACAATATGCAGACAAGGACAGATAGGGTGGTCATCAATACACCGTTAGGGACAGACAGGGTGGTCATCAATACACCGTTAGGGACAGATAGGGTGGTCATCAATACACCGTTAGGGACAGACAGGTTGGTCATCAATACACTGTTAGAGACAGACAGGTTGGTCATCAATACACCGTTAGGGACAGATAGGGTGGTCATCAATACATCGTTAGGGACAGACAGGTTGGTCATCAATACACTGTTATTGACAGATAGGGTGGTCATCAATACACCGTTAGGGACAGACAGGTTGGTCATCAATACACTGTTAGAGACAGATAGGGTGGTCATCAATACACCGTTAGGGACAGACAGGGTGGTCATCAATACACCGTTAGGGACAGACAGGGTGGTCATCAATACACCGTTAGGGACAGACAGGTTGGTCATCAATACACCGTTAGGGACAGACAGGGTGGTCATCAATACACCGTTAGGGACAGACAGGTTGGTCATCAATACACCGTTAGGGACAGACAGGGTGGTCATCAATACACCGTTAGGGACAGACAGGTTGGTCATCAATACACCGTTAGGGACAGACTTGACACCTGAGCTTGGTTTCAATGCTATTGCAATGGAAGACATGTCTCTTCTTCTCTGTTGATCATCCAGTTCATTCTTAGCATCTTCATTCACATGTACTTTAGGCCTATAGGTATAGAGTCCACTGACCTGTGTGGGCTCTGTGGTGTGTACCAACGCTGCGCTCTTCAGCCAGGCCACTCATTTGCACACACAACGGGATCAAACTGGCCAGGGGTAGGTGTGTCTACCTTCCTGTAAAGGCGGTGTGTCTGTCTGCCTTGGAGCTTGGAGCTGCACCTTTAACAAACAAACTAACTAACAGACAAACAAACAAACAGTGTCATTACATCACTTCCTGCCTCTGAAGGCCACCTGACCTGGACCTCTGAACACTAAGGTATAGCTTATTCCTCGTGTAATAACAAAAAATAACCCTAAACTTATAAGAGCAACTTAATGCAGTGTTATACAACTGAAAATCTTTCTGGGTATCAGCAGTTTTTTTAGTAAATGGAAGGAGTGTGCAGCCAGCCAATAGCAAACTCTAACTCAAAGTGTAGCAGTGTATTTGCACTAATCAATAAAAGAGATGAGCCATATTGTCAAATTTAATTTATAGTCATTCATCCTCTCCGTCACCACCTGATCCCATTCCACCCCCACCCAGAGAGAGGGCCTTCACATGCAAATCTTTCTGTTTGCAGATACTGAAGTGTGACTGCTAATCATCATGCTATTCAGTGCACTGTACATCAACCATGTAGATAAATCGCCCTAAGCCTATCACTGGAATTCAATATGGTCCCTTCCATTCCAAATACACTTCTTCTAGTGCTGTTTGGATTTCCATAACATTTGTGGAAACTAGCTTTCCAACCATCCATATCCTTTCAGTGTAGTTAGTGTAGTTATATTATATCAATCTCCCCGTAACATCAGGGCAGGGTTGAGTTTGCCCTATTAGAGAACAAAGGCCCTATGAGTGGGCATTTAGCAGTCATCAGAGATGAAACACACACATGCACAGTAAGTACGTACACACACACACACACACACACACACACACACACACACACACGAGATGAAGAGCCCTCCACTCCAGATTAAATTGTGCATGTTTCCTGTCCCCCATTAGCCCTGATGACTCACTCTCCGTGTCCCATATGGAACCCCATTCCCTATATAGTGCACTCTTTTAGATTGTGGCCCATAGGGCTCTGATCAAAAGTGTTGCACTATTGTAGGGAAGTGGCTGCCATTTGGGACACGCCCAGGCACAGTCAAGCTGACTTATGTCTGCATTCAGCACATGTCAAGGACATTGGAATATAACAGGAATGGGCAGCTGGCGCCCCACGACCCTCCTTCTGAAGCCCCTCGGAACAATTTAACATGTTTTTTGTTTATTTGTTTATTTTTTAACTTACTGTTGCAAGTTAGAATAGTAAAATACAGAAAAATTTGTTGAAATTCCAAAATTGGGTTGTGCATCAACAGTTTTTGTTGTTATGTCAATCCCTACCCAGGTTTCCATCCAACCTTTTGAGGTGAGTAAAGTACATGTCGGCAAAAAAACTAAACATTTTCAGTAAACTTTACAAATGGCGACAAAACAAAATACGCTAGACAAGATGGGATCTTTTTGTGTCTGTAAAATGAATTATGCCAGAAATGTCGGTGGAAACGCTTTTATGCGCAAATATTGATAAAATAACCATCATATTGATGTAAACTTGGAGTCACGTACTGACATGTTGTGTGATCCTCCCACTACGACTCTTCAGGAAAGCATGCAGTTTATTAGGCTACAGATTAAATCAATTATGTTGAACTTCACAGGGCGGTGAAAGTGCAAGGTGATGCGCTCCTAAATATCGAGGGTCTGATTCTGGTGACATCATCATTGATGCTTGGGTACCATTTGACAAATAACAAGACTACACTCTTTTGTCAATAATAATCTGATCATGTAGGCTAATCGTGTGCTCTATCATGCTGTATGTATCTGCGTGCTGTTGGCTAGAGAGCATGTGGCAGACTGGGTGCACTCGCTATATAACACAACATTTTGTTGTGAGAAAACCATCAGTAGAGGTGAAAATGCGATGTAACTTGTACTTTTTTTATTCAGTACTTGGGAATTAGTACGCCAAAACATGTTGTTTTTTATGTGCACCACGTCATCACACACACAGCCTTTTATCAGCAACTAGTCAATTTGATGGAAACATCTCTGGTGAGAAAACGTACATATTGTTTTCATGCAGATTTGAGAATATTCGCATGAAAATCTGTCGCCAATTGGATGGAAACCTAGCTACTAACACTGACTCTATTAGCCCATGATGCACTACCGTTTTTTAGATTGGTAAGTCAGTCTAGCAGCCAGCTATCTAAACTTAGTAATCATAATCTAATTACTGTCCGGGGGGCCCCAATTGATTTGCTAGTCAGTCTCAGTCAGATATCATATTAAAAACTGTAAACATTTCCCTCCACCCCATGGCATAATGTGTAGAATAGCATGAAATTAGCTGTAAAACAGCAACAGTCAGGGATATGACCATGAGGGTAGGTAGAATAACAACAGTCAGGGATATGAACATGAGGGTACGTAGAATAACAACAGTCAGGGATATGACCATGAGGGTACGTAGAATAACAACAGTCAGGGATATGAACAAGAGGGTACGTAGAATAACAACAGTCAGGGAGGATCTGTAGAATAACAACAGTCAGGGAGGTTCTGTAGAACAACAACAACAGTCAGGGAGGATCTGTAGAACAACAACAGTCAGGGAGGATCTGTAGAACAACAACACCAATAGTCAGGGAGGATCTGTAGAACAACAACAACAGTCAGAGAGGATCTGTAGAACAACAACAACAGTCAGAGAGGATCTGTAGAACATCAACAGTCAGGGAGGATCTGTAGAACAACAACAACAGTCAGGGAGGATCTGTAGAACAACAACAACAACAGTCAGGGAAGATCTGTAGAATAACAACAGCCAGGGAGGATCTGTAGAACAACAACAACAACAGTCAGGGAGGATCTGTAGAACATCAACAGTCAGGGAGGATCTATAGAATATCAACAGTCAGGGAGGATCTGTAGAACAACAACAACAGTCAGGGAGGATCTGTAGAACAACAATAACAGTCAGGGAGGATATGTAGAACAACAACAACAGTCAGGGAGGATATGTGGAACAACAACAACAGTCAGGGAGGATATGTAGAACAACAACAACAGTTAGGGAGGGTATGTAGAACAACAACAACAGTTAGGGAGGATCTGTAGAACAACAACAACAGTCAGGGAGGATATGTAGAACAACAACAACAGTTAGGGAGGATCTGTAGAACAACAACAACAACAGTCAGGGAGGATTTTTAGAACATCAACAGTCAGGGAGGATCTGTAGAACAACAACCACAGTTAGGGAGGATCTGTAGAACAACAACAGTCAGGGAGGTTCTGTAGAACAACAACAGTCAGGGAGGATCTGTAGAACAACAGTCAGGGAGGATCTGTAGAACAACAACAGTCAGGGAGGATCTGTAGAACAACAACAGTCAGGGAGGATCTGTAGAACAACAGTCAGGGAGGATCTGTAGAACAACAACATGGGGTAAAAGACTAAAGAGATGCAGTGTTTCTCGATGTGTGTGCGCGTGCATGTGAGTTTTGGGGTGGAGGGTTGTTGAGGAAGGCAGAAGATTTACATCTCACAAAATAGACAATTAATTACTTATTATATTCTACAGTACATGCGCCTGGTGGCATGCCTGCGTTCCTTTTTAAGAGCAGTAGCTAGCTATTGATAGAAGTTGCTTCACTAAAGAAACCTTTGAAACTAACCTGAGGAGCTGGCAAACAGAGTCCTGCTCTGTAGTTTGTTATCAATGTAGTTCAACTCTGCCATTCTGCCAATAAACAACATAGGCAGTTACTGGATGTCAGACAGAACACCATGGTGTATTTAGTGTATTCTTTAATTAACCAATAAGGCCCGAGGGGGTGTGGTATATACACATTATAAACTGGGTGGTTCGAGCTCTGAATGCTGATTGACTGACAGCCGTGGTATATCAGATCGTATACCACGGGTATGAAAAACAGTTATTTTTTACTGCTCTAATTACGTTAGTAAACAGTTTATAATAGCAATAAGGCACCTCAGGAGGTTGTGATATATGGCCAATATACCAAAGCTAAGGGCTGTATCCAGGCACTCTGCGTTGCGTCGTGCTTAAGAACAGCCCTTAGCCGTGGTATATTGGCCACATACCACACCCCCTCGGACCTTATTGCTTAAGTATATTCAAGTATAACAAAATATGTAGGCTTTTTAAAAAAACATATTTTATCATTCATACATTTCCACCTATAATAAGTGGTTTAAAAGGTTTAAGGATACATATTCACACAGTTTAACATTGAGTTTACAATTGACATTTTAGTCATTTAGCAGACACTCTTATCCAGAGCAACTTATAGTTGTGAGTGGATAGATGTTTCATACTGGTCCCCTGTGGGACCCAAACCCAAAACCCTGGTGGTGCAAGTGTTATGCTCTAACTGAGCCACACTGGTTCCTCTGAGCAAATAAAAAAACGCAACTAGCTGGATATGCAAATACTATATCTAGGTATTGTTAGGCAGATAAAGGCACCTGATCTGATCTATGCTATTAGGTTATTCAATGCCCCTGTGGGTCAGACTGGCAAGCAAACAACCTCTGGTTCTGGTGCATGCAGGGCCGGTCAGTCAGACAGCAGGAGCACACAGCAGCATGGGGCGGTTATGTAACAAACAGAACAGTGCATGCATGCATTTACAGGAGCATCCGCTTGAGATATCATTTAAAAAATAATACTTGTTTCCAATCTAACCACCTCGTTATAAACCGGAAAACGGTTGTCAACGTTGTAAATTAATATATAGAGAATTAATAGGATATACCTTGAGTTTGAATGTCAATTATCTATATGCAGATCTAATACCACATAATCAGGATGTTTGCGATAAATAGGCCTACATGCAAACACATATCTGCACATAGCCTGGGCTATTTGGTTGCAAGAAGACCTTCCGAAGAAAAGGACTGCATAATCGCACGCACTGTTTGTGTGAAGCGACCGGTACATGTTAACCGTAGCCTTTCCATGGGGACATTTCGACAGTAACAATGCGCCTACTTCTCAAACGTTTCCTTTATAATGGGTTGTCTATATTTCCTTGCACCGACAGATGGGTTGTCTATATTTCCTTGCACCGACAGATCTTATCTAGCCCTACTCTTACCATTTGTCGCCAGAATTCAAGCCATGAGTAATAATTAAAAATCTCTCTACAAACTTCTATGAGAAATCGACTACAGGGATTCCATGATCGCGCCGTTTGACAAGTAGTATGGCTACTTGCATACTTTCATTGCACTAATTTCCCACTGCAAAGATAGCCTACAGTAGCCCATCAGCAAAGCCATACTATTGTAATGCACCTTCAAGATTATTATAATTTTTTTTCAATCAGAGAACAGGATACATACATGTCCTAACCCGGTTTCTTCTAGGTAAGTCCCTTATTGTAAATGCATAGCCTATATGCACCAGAATGTCTCCTTCTTTGGTGGGCATCAACACATTTATGAAGCCTACACATAGCCTATAGGCTTGTTACTACTAGCAACATCGTCGATAGTGACATGTAAAACAGCGCAAATACCTGCATAACATGCCACCTTGAAACTACAGGCTGCTGCTACACTGCTGAAGAGGCCAAGTTAACATTGTAACCTCGGCTGTTCTGTTTCATTTTTGTGGCACTACTGTGTTCTATAATTACAGTGATAATAGACGACTAGTTAAGTTAATGTAGCGTTGTTATAGACTGTAAAACAGTTATCCAGAAGGCTAGTAGCCCGGGAGAGATTGTACTTACCACATTGATTAACACCCATATACGAACAGCGCGCAATATAGCTGACTTTCTCCCTCTGTTTTGGTACGTTGCTGTCTTTTCGTTCAGATGAAAACGTGTATCTATCGACGTCTAGGCTACAATCGAGGGGATTGGCTACAAATGTACATACAGTGGGCGCGTTCGAGCTGATCACTTTTGTCAATTCAAGTCGGTGACCGCTTTTCAATGTTGCATTATGTTAAAACAATTGTCTGACTTGCGCCTACATGTCTACTGCATGAACCTTCCAAAAATCCTATGATCAAAGGTCATTACGTTTTGACGGCTTCGACTGCAAGTATCTGCAGTTGCACTTCCCCAGCTTCATCCTGCAGATGTCGCCTGCATTGTGGGAGACTCTATTGTCAACCAATCATTAGGGTGTTTTTGTTTGACCCGCTCGTATGTCATCAAAGATATGACTGAAACAGGAATCAACTTAATGTAAGCTATACAGTGGATAGCCTATATACAAACAAATGTGATATTTTAGTCTTTGAGTAATTGATTATATAAGGAACTCACATATGATTTCAGTTTGTGAGTGTGATATGGGAGTTGGAGATATGTTTATTTTGACATTATAAACAAAGATTTTATAAACAATGGAAACTGCCATGTTGATGTGAGCCTTGCTGTTGGGAAACCACATTAGTGTCTGACTTTCGGCTGTTGCAAATTCACCTCACACGACTTCACTTGGCTTTCGCCAACAGTTGCTTTTGCCTTACCACTCAAACGCGCCCAACATCTGGCGCTCGCTACATTCCCACTAGGTTCTCTGACTGTCTCGCTCGCTCTGGCTTTTTACCTCTCTCATAGGAAGGTAGCCTTCTTCAATTCTCATGAACTGATAGGCCAACAAATGACAACTCAAATATGAGTGCCATTTTTAGTGTGACAACTAAGCAATGAAGTCGAATGCCATAAGTCAATGATGCTATTTGTTAATGATTTTAGATGCGGTCTAGGGTCTAATGAGGATTTCAGACCTGTTTACACTTGATTGATATCCAGACATAATGCAAGTTCTGCGTTCAGACAGGCAGCTCAATTCTGATATTTTTTTCACTAGTTGGTCTTTTGACCAATCAGATAAGCTCTGAAAAAGATCTGATGTGAAAAGATCTGATGTGATTGGTCAAAACACCAAATAGTGGAACAAAATATCAGAATTGGCTGCCTGTTGGGCTGCATGTTAGCACCAGGTATAAACGGGACACAAGAGCGTGAGGATGTAGACTGCAGCTAGCCAAGATGTACTGCAAGCCAAGATGTACTGCAAGCCAACTACTTTAATATCCAAAGACCTTAGGCCTGCCTATCTGTTATTGTATCTGTAGCTTGGTCTCATAGACAAGACGTAACATAGTAAATAAATAAATAATAAATAAATAATAATAAATCCAGACACTTAAAGTAGTATGATATGCAGGGTTGGGGAATAACAGATTACATGTAATCCATTACATGTAAAGAATTACAAAAAAACGTTAACTGTAATCCTTTACGTTACCAGCAAAATGTTTTAAATAAAATTACAGATATTTTTGAAAAACTAGATGATTACTTTGAGGATTACTTTTAAATACAGAAAGGATGTTTGCGGAAAAAAAATATTAGACACTTCTCTGTTTTCTCAATGACATTCAAATCAGCATTGAAAAAAGTTTAAGTTTGTTCTACCTGAGCGAGTCTGACCACAAGTCAGAGACCACTATGATGACACACCAAATGCTGACCACATGTAAGAGACCACTATGATGTCAGAGACCACTATGATGTCAGAGACCACTATGATGTCAGAGACCACTATGATGACACAGCAAATGATGACCACAAGTCAGAGACCACTATGATGTCAGAGACCACTATGATGTCAGAGACCACTATGATGTCAGAGACCACTATGATGTCAGAGACCACTATGATGTCAGAGACCACTATGATGTCAGAGACCACTATGATGTCAGAGACCACTATGATGTCAGAGACCACTATGATGTCAGAGACCACTATGATGACACAGCAAATGATGACCACAAGTCAGAGACCACTATGATGTCAGAGACCACTATGATGTCAGAGACCACTATGATGTCAGAGATCACTATGATGACACACCAAATGCGTTTGATGGATCACGGAAAAAGAGCATAAATAGGCTTTTGTAGGCTACAGTCCAAGCTGTCTTTCAATGGTGCGACTGCTGTCAGCATCCAAAGTTTATCCAACTTGAATAAACGCTTGGAGGTAAGGATGACAGCAGTGGTGTAGTCTGCGGCAATACGGATATCACTTTTTATTGATATCTACATAGCGCATTGATGTGAACCACACTGCTGCTCTCTCATTTAGCTATTTGCGCCTTACGTATTGTGGTTGTTGTGGATGCCTGTTCACAAATCTAAATGTGTATTTGAACCCAATAATAGTTGAATTCAAGAAGTTTAAGCTGCCTGTCAATCATTGTTTTTGAAACCTAGCGGACGGCCAGTGTAAAATGTGCTCTTGCAACAGCTGCATAGTGCTGATCCCAGTTTATGGAATAAAAGTGGGGCTTTTATTCATGTTGATAAAAAATAAATATCAATAGGCCTAATGGACACATGCTCGAACTCACACATTTTTGATAGACTTAAAGGGGCAATCTGTAGTTTCTACATCCATTTTTGTACTTATATATTATATATATTAATGTAAAGATATAATTAAATCGTGTTATTGTACATAGTAGAATGTGATGGGTTAAAACAAGCCTATCTAACCAACCCATAAAGTTAAATTCCTAGAATTCGTTACATATCATACGTTTAGCAACTTCCTAACATATCTAACCCTAACGGGTCAGTATATTTTGCAAATTCGTAACATATTGTACTTTTGCAAATTCATAACACATTATACGAAATGTAATTCGTAACATACAACATGGGTAATGGATATCCACAAATGAATACAAACCATACGAAACTTAACATGGAGAGTCTCGAATTTACATATAGAATAATATGAATTGTTCTGAGACCAGGTTGGTTATTATGTCCAGAGGTTAATTGGCTCTGGTAGCTAAGACAGCCGAATACCCCATCTAAACCTGAACCAGGTTGGTTACTATGTCCAGAGGTTAACTGGCTCTGGTAGCTAAGACAGCCGAATACTCCATCTAAACCTGAACCAGGTTGGTTACTATGTCCAGAGGTTAACTGGCTCTGGTAGCTATGACAGCCGAATACTCCATCTAAACCTGAACCAGGTTGGTTACTATGTCCAGAGGTTAACTGGCTCTGGTAGCTATGACAGCCGAATACTCCATCTAAACCTGAACCAGGTTGGTTACTATGTCCAGAGGTTAACTGGCTCTCGGAACAAAGTCCTCCACTTTCATATCAAATCAAATCAGTTTATTTGTCACGTGCTCCGAATACAACAGGTGTAGTAGACCTTATAGTGAAATGCTTACTTACAAGCCCTAACCAACAGTTCCATTTTTAAGGAACAAATAGGTATTAGGTAAACAATAGATATGTAAATAAAAAATACAAGTACAAAAGTAAAATGACAGTGAAAATAACAGTAGTGAGGCTATATACAGGTGGTACTGGTACAGAGTCAATGTGGAGACTAAATACAGGTGGTACTGGTACAGAGTCAATGTGGAGGCTATATACAGGTGGTACTGGTACAGAGTCAATGTGGAGGCTATATACAGGTGGTACTGGTACAGAGTCAATGTGGAGGCTGTATACAGGTGGTACCGGTACAGAGTCAATGTGGAGGCTATATACAGGTGGTACTGGTACAGAGTCAATGTGGAGGCTATATACAGGTGGTACCGGTACAGAGTCAATGTGGAGGCTATATACAGGGGGTACCGGTACAGAGTCAATGTGGAGGCTATATACAGGTGGTACTGGTACAGAGTCAATGTGGAGGCTGTATACAGGTGGTACCGGTACAGAGTCAATGTGGAGGCTATATACAGGTGGTACCGGTACAGAGTCAATGTGGAGGCTATATACAGGTGGTACCAGTACAGAGTCAATGTGGAGGCTATATACAGGGGGTACCGGTACAGAGTCAATGTGGAGGCTATATACAGGTAGTACCGGTACAGAGTCAATGTGCGGGGGCACCGGTTAGTTGGGCTAATTGAGGTAATATGTACATGAATGAATAGTTAAAGTGACTATGCATAGATGATAAACAGAGAGTAGCAGCAGTGTAAAAGAGGGGTTGGAGGGCGGGTGAAAGCTGTTGAGAAGCCTTTTGGTCATAGACTTGGCACTCCGGTACCACTTGAGGGCAGAGAAAACAGTCTATGACTGGGGTGGCTGGGGTCTTTGACAATTTTTAGGGCCTTCCTCTGACACTGCCAGGTGTAGAGGTCCTGGGTGGCAGGCAGCTTAGACCCAGTGATGTACTGGGCCGTACGCACTACCCTCTGTAGTGCCTTGTGGTCAGAGGCCGAGCAGTTGCCATACCAGGCAGTGATGCAACCAGTCAGAATGCTCTTGGTGTTGCAGCTGTAGAACCTTTTGAGGATCAGAGGACCCATGCCAAATCTTTTCAGTCTCCTGAGGGGGAATAGGTTTTGTCGTGCCCTCTTCACGACTGTCTTGGTGTGTTTGGACCATTCTAGTTTGTTGGTGATGTGGACACCAAGGAACTTGAAGATCTCAACCTGCCCCACTACAGCCCCGTCGATAAGAATGGGGCCGTGCTCGGTCCTCATTTTCCTGTAGTCCACAATCATCTCATCAAAATAGTTGTGCAAATGCAAAATATGAAAGTTAAGTTACAAAGGTTTCCAAAACCGTATTGCAAGCGAGCATTATTAAACATGTAGATAGAACACTGGGACTGTTGTACACATCAGGTGCACTGTTGTCAATTCTTCAACTGAGAACGAAGAAGAGCTATACTGTAGCCAGCACCATCACTTGGGCATCTAGTCTCTAAATGCGCTAATTCTCCTAATTATGGACAAAAACATTTGTGCCTGAATATGACCTGTGTAGTTGAGCTGGGAAAATATGGACAAAAAGTTATATCATGATAAATTATATTGATAATGATAAATACACAGTTACTTTCCATTTGCGTAAACAATAGACAACTGCGATGGTGACTGTGTAAATGTTTAGCTATTTCATCTAACAAATCAAGGGAATGCATGATTTATAATTTGATGTGCACACTGTCAAAACAGGATCCAGAATTATCAGATTTATTTTGGGCTCTTTAGAGATGAATTTGTCTACATATTTCTGTGTTATTGGCCTAGGCCTTCTACATGGGCCTAATTCACCACCTGGGGGAGTGGGATCTCAAAATACGTAGTTAGATTGCTAACTCTTATCTTGTTGCTAGATAACCATTTAATTGATTAATCTAACATGTAATGTGCTACATCAACTTTCCAATGCTAGGCATAGGCTAATGGATGTAGGCTATTCACCCAAATAGCCCGCCATTGTTTAGTTTGGTTTGTTTAGTTTGGCTCTAGCAAGCAACAAACATGTCAAACTCACAGTTACAGTATGCTATCAGCTGTTTCCCCGAGCTCTGCCAAACAACATCCTTGGCCACAGGTGCACACTGTTATTGATTGGTGGGACGTTATTGGGGAAGACCTTTTTGACCTGTTATTGGACCAGATGGTAATGGAGAGCAACAAAGGAATCGGGAATTGCTTTATGTAGCCTGTATAACGCTCTGCTCTGTTACAGAGCAGCCATTTTTGCCTAGCCTACACTGGCGACGCAGACACACACACACACACATATTGTTTAGTAAATTGGGGGCCTAACTACATTTTCAAGTTAAATTCCATTTAATTTTCATGTCAGTTTACCACCTGTTTAGCTCAACACCTTGTCCCTTTTCTATTGAAAAGTTATATTGAACTCCACTGTAGGGAGTTTCTGTGCTTTCCCTAAACTACAGAACAATTGAAGAGGTCTTTCAGCACCATCTAGTGTGTCTTTTAAGTTATTGTTTACAGGGATAAAAAATGGTTAACTGAAAAGGACTCAGTCAATGTCCGTTGTGATCAATATCTCATAGGCTTACCCTACCCTATATTACAATCAGAACTTATAGCTCAGATTCATAGTCAGAACCAACAGCAATGAGCTTGGCTGTGCTTGTCATCGTCTCAACCATTGTGTTAGAACAGTTAATTAATCTGTAATAAACTATAGCACATCCCCAATTTTTTTTTAATTAAACTTCTTATTAACTATTTTGAATGTAGGGTTTATAGAAGATCTCTATGAACAGAGATAGAAGAACTGAAACACACATGGAATGGACTTGAGAAATGTCCCCCAGAGTGTTAGGCTAGCTAGGAGACATTGATGATGATCTAATGCTCCTCACAGACTAGCCTAAGTAAATCATCCTCTCATCTCTGTTCTCTCCTCCACAGATCGGATCTTCTCCAATGCTTTCCTCATTTCTTTCTGACGTTTTAAGAAGGAGGCAAGGAATGGAGGAGGGACTTTTGAGATTCATCCAATGTTCCTTCCAGCCAGTGAGCTGAGCTTTGGTTCTACCTGTTGTATGTGATAAAGTCCAACAGAGGGCAGCATTGTCAGACAAATTGCTCACATGGAAACACAAAGCCACCCCCACATGCTCTTATGTTCTAGCCAGCAGTCTTGGCACATCAGAGAGTATATAGTTTGAATGTGGACATGTCTTTATTATAATGAGAGACAGAGAGACAGAGACAGAAACAGAGACAGAAACAGAAAGAAAGTGAGAGAGAGAGGAGCAATAAGGAGAAAGGAAGAGATTTAGATTCAAATGTTTTTGTCTGTTTGACATTGGCATTACTTGACTTTACTGGTCGATACCAGTGTGAAAATGGACAGCGTAGCAGGATTCCCACTAAAGTGCCAGAACAGTGAAAACTGAGGCAACCTGTATCACACCCCCTCCTCTTCTCATCCCACATTAACTTAGGTCAGTGGACACAGTTACACACTGTCCTTCCTTGCAAACAACCGTGTAGGCACAGGTGGGCCCTGGGGAGCCAGGCCCACCCAATCAGATTGAGCAATATATATATATATATATGTATATACATTTTTTTATGCTCTCTTAATTGTCAATGTTCCAAACGGGACATCAATTTGGCTTTTTTACCTAAACATGGAAACACCATCAGATAGAGTTCATAGCAAGCAGTGCATTGGAATGACATTCACTCTCATGGGAAGGGTGGCCAAAAATAACTAACTGAAAACCACTCCCCCAATAAGCCACCAATATGACCGCATTGAGACATATGTCACTGTGCTTCTATTGCTATCTGCACCATGCCACCGCCTACTTCAGTTGTTAATTTAGCAAACAAGACAGCTCATGATCCAGTGCCTTTATCACAGTCAACACATCTATATTTGTAGCTTTAATTAGCTTACCAGCATCCTTCCTATTCAAGCCATGTCCATCTGTGTAGAAAGATAAGAAATAGACAACTAGAAGGTGGTTCAGAGATGTTTGGGTTCTGAAAAATTCTATAGGTTCTTTAATGTAGGAAAGATTCATACAGAACAGCTTGCGCAATGTGCATCCTGGACTTCCTTATAGGCACGCCCCAGGTGGTGAGAGTAGGAAACAACACCTCTGCCACGCTGACCCTCAACATAGGGGCCCCACAGGGGTGTGTGCTTAGCCCCCTCCTATACTCCCTGTTTACCTACGACTATGTGGCCACGCATGACTCCAACTCCATCATCAAGTTTGCTGATGACACGACGACGGTAGGCCTGATCACCAACGGCGTTGAGACAGCCTACAGGGAGGGGAGGAGGTCAGAGAACTGGCAGTGTGGTACTAGGACAACAACCTCTCCCTCAACGTCAGCCAGACCAAGGAGCTGATCACAAAATGGGGGTAGGGGGGGCTGCAGTGGAGGGTCAGGAGCTTCAAGTTCCTCTGTGTCCACATCACCAATGACTTAACATGGTCCTCTCACACCAGAACAGTCATGAAGAAGGCACAGCAACGCCTCTTCTCACTCAGGAGGCTAAAACAATTTGGCATGGCCCCTCAGATCCTCAGGAACTTTCACAGCTGCACCATTGAGAGCATCCTGTTTGGTTGTATCACTGTCTGGTATGTTAACTGCACCACCCGCGACTGGAAGGCCCTACAGAGGGTGGTGCGGACAGCACATCACTGGGGTCGACCTCCTAGCCATCCAGGATGGACATGCCAGGCGGTGTCTGAGAAAGGCCTGAACAATTGCCAAAGACTTCAGCCACCCGAGATGTGGACTGTTCTCCATGCTACCGTCTAGCAGGCAGTACCGGTGCATCAAGGCTCAGACCAACAGTTTCTATCCCCTGGCCATAAGACTGTTAAATGGCTATCAACTACTGCTCGTCCACACCTACACTGACTATCCACACTGACTCTATGCCCATCCACAGGGCTCTCCAAACTAAGGAACAACCTACGCTGCTGCTAGAATTATTATTGATTAGATATACAGTTGAAGTCAGAAGTTTACATACACTTAGGTTGGCGTCATTAAAACTTGTTTTTCAACCACTCCACAAATTTCTTGTTAACAAACTATAGTTTTGGCAAATTGGTTAGGACATCTACTTTGTTGATAGCCATTTAACAAGTCATTTTTCCAACAATTGTTTACAGACAGATTATTTCACTTATAATTCACTGTATCACAATTCCAGTGGGTCAGAGATTTACTTAAACTCAGTTGACTGTACCTTTAAACAGCTTGGAAAATTCCAGAAAATGATGTCATGGTTTTAGAAGCTTCTGATAGGCTAATTGACACCATTTGAGTCAATTGGAGGTGTACCTGTGGATGTATTTCAAGGCCTACCTTCAAACTCAGTGCCTCTTTGCTTGACATCGTGGGAAAATCAAGACCTCAGAAAAAAAATTGGAGACCTCAAAGTCTGGTTCATCCTTGGGAGCAATTTCCCAAACGCCTGAAGGTACCACGTTCATCTGTATAAACAATAGTATGCAAGTATAAACACCATGGGACCATGCAGCCGTCATACTGCTCAGGAAGGAGACGCGCTCTGTCTCCTAGAGATGAACGTACTTTTGTGAGAAAAGTGCAAATCAATCCCAGAACAAAAACAAAGGACCTTGTGAAGATGCGGGAGGAAACAGATACAAAAGTATTTATATCCACAGTAAAACGAGTCCTATATCGACATAACCTGAAAGGCCGCTCAGCAAAGAAGAAGCCACTGCTCCAAAACCGCCATAAAAAAGCCAGACTATGGTTTGCAACTGCACACAGGGACAAAGATTGTACTTTTTGGAGAAATGTCCTCTGGTCTGATGAAGCAAAAATATAACTGTTTGACCATAATGACCATCGTTATGTTTGGAGGGAAAAGGGGGAAGCTTGCAAGCCAAAGAACACCATCCCAAATGTGAAGCACGGGGGTGGCAGCATCATGTTGTGGGGGTAATTTGCTGCAGGAAGGACTGGTGGACTTCACAAAATAGATGGCATCATGAGGCAGGAAAATTACGTGGATGTATTGGAGCAACATCTCAAGACATTAGTCAGGAAGTTAAAGCTTGGTCGCAAATGGATCTTCCAAATGGACAATGACCCAAAGCATACTTCCATAGTTGTTGCAAAATTGCTTAAAGATAAAACATGTAAAAAGCAAAGGTATTGGAGTGGCCATCACAAAGCCCTGACTTCAATCCTATAGCAAATTTGTGGGCAGAACTGAAAAAGTGTGTGCGAGCAAGGAGGCCTACAAACTGACTTAGTTACACCAGCTCTGTCAAGAGGAATGGGCCAAAATTCACCCAAGGTATTGTGGGAAGCTTGTGGAACGCTACCTGAAACGTTTGACCCAAGTTAAACAATTTAAAGGCAATCAATACTAATTGAGTGTATGTAAACTTCTGACCCACTGGGAATGTGATGAAAGAAATAAAAAGCTGAAATAAATCATTCTCTCTACTATCATTCTGACATTTCACATTCTTAAAATAAAGTGGTGGTCCTAACTGACCTAAGACAGGGAATTTTTCCTAGGATTAAATGTCAAGTGTGAAAAACTGAGATTAAATGTATTTAGCTAAGGTGTATGTAAACTTCTGACTTTAACTGTATTACTCCATTACACTGCTGTCCATTATTGATTGCCATTAGTATTTATCTATTTATCTATTTATCCTGCTACTGGTCATAATTACTCCTGTTTACATGTATACATGGGGAGAACAAGTATTTGATACACTGCCGATTTTGCAGGTTTTCCTACTTACAAAGTATGTAGAGGTCTGTAATTTTTATCATAGGTACAATTCAACTGTGAGAGACGGAATCTAAGAAAATCACATTTTATGATTTTTAAGTAATTCATTTGCATTTTATTGCATGAAATAAGTATTTGATAACCTACCAACCAGTAAGAATTCCGGCTCTCACAGACCTGTTAGTTTTTCTTTAAGAATCCCTCCTGTTTTCCACTCATTACCTGTATTAACTGCACCTGTTTGAACTCGATACCTGTGTAAAAGACACCTGTCCACACACTCAATCAAACAGACTCCAACCTCTCCACAATGGCCAAGACCAGAGGCTGGGATGGGCTACAGGACAATAGGCAAGCAGCTTGGTGAGAAGGCAACAACTGTTGGCGCAATTATTAGAAAATGGAAGAAGTTCAAGATGACAGTCAATCACCCTCGGTCTGGGGCTCCATGCAAGATCTCACCTCGTGGGGCATCAATGATCATGAGGAAGGTGAGGGATCAGCCCAGAACTACCCGGCAGGACCGGGTCAATGACCTGAAGAGAGCTGGGACCACAGTCTCAAAGAAAACCATTAGTAACACACTACGCCGTCATGGATTAAAATCCTGCAGCGCACGCAAGGTCCCCCTGCTCAAGCCAGCGCATGTCCAGGCCCGTCTGAAGTTTGCCAATGACCATCTGGATGATCCAGAGGAGGAATGGGAGAAGGTCATGTGGTCTGATGAGACAAAAATAGAGCTTTTTGGTCTAAACTCCACTCGCCGTGTTTGGAGGAAGACGAAGGATGAGTACAACCCCAAGAACACCATCCCAACTGTGAAGCATGGAGGTGGAAACATCATTATTTGGGGATGCTTTTCTGCAAAGGGGACAAGACGACTGCACCGTATTGAGGGGAGGATGGATGGGGCCATGTATCACGAGATCTTGGCCAACAACCTCCTTCCCTCAGTAAAAGCATTGAAGATGGGTCGTGGCTGGGTCTTCCAGCATGACAACGACCCGAAACACACAGCCAGGGCAACTAAGGAGTAGCTCCGTAAAAGAAGCATCTCAAGGTCCTGGAGTGGCCTAGCCAGTCTCCAGACCTGAACCCAATAGAAAATCTTTGGAGGGAGCTGAAAGTCCGTATTGTCCAGCGACAGCCCCGAAACCTGAAGGATCTGGAGAAGGTCTGTATGGAGGAGTGGGCCAAAATCCCTGCTGCAGTGTGTGTAAACCTGGTCAAGAACTACAGGAAACATATGATCTCTGTATTATTATTATCCATATCATTGTTATCTGTATTATTATTATTATCTATATTATTTATGTTCTTATTATTATCACTGCATTGTTGGGAAGAGCTCTCAAGGTAAGAATTTCACTGTAACGTTTGAATGTATACTTGTTTCAGCAGAAAAAGCCTGCTGATATACATTTGCTTAGTAAGTAAATCTTCAATAACTGAGTCCACAACATAGGCAAATCAAAAGAAACGAGCACTAGTTGTTAAGTTATGTTAATACATTTTAGTCAATTAGCAGACGCTTTTATCGAGAGTGACTTACAGGAGCAAGTAGGGCAAAGTGCCTTGCTCAACGGCACATAGGCAGATTTTTCATCTAGTCGGCTTTAGGATTCAAACCAGCGAGCTTTCGGTTACAGGCCCAACTCTCTTAACCGCTAAGCTACCTGCAACTCAATAATAAACTAAACAAATATATAAACACATGTAAAGTGTTTACACAATTGCATTTTAACGATGGCGATTTGAATGCACAGAGATACCATGACGAGATCCTGAGGCCCATTGTCGTGCAATTCATATGCCGCCAACACCTCATGATTCAGCATGATAATGCATGGCCCCATGTTGCAAGGATCTGTATACAATTACTGGAAGCTGAAAACGTCCCAGTTTTTCAGTGGCCTGCATATTCACCAGAAACGGCACATTGAGCATGTTTGGGATGCTCTGGTTTCCGGTATAAAACAGCGTGTTCCAGTTCCCGCCAATATCCAGCAACTTCGCACAGCCATTGAAGAGGAGTGAGAAAACATTCTACAGGCCACAATCAACAGCCTGATTAACTCTATGCGAAGGAGATGTGTCGCACTGCATGATGCAAATGGTGGTCACTGCAGATACTGAGTTTTTTTCTATCCAAGCCCCTATTTTTTTTACAAGTTATATCTGACCAATAGATGCATATCTGCATTCCTAGTCATGTGAAATCCATAGATACCGGTTAATTAATTTATTTCAATTGACTGATTTCCTTATATGAACTTTATCTTTATATGCCAGCAGCATACCACCCTGCATACCATTGCTGGCTTGCTTCTGAAGCTAAGCAAGGTTGGTCCTGGTCAGTCCCTGGATGGGAGACCAGATGCTGCTGGAAGTGGTGTTGGAGGGCCAGTACAAGGCACTCTTTCCTCTGATCTAAAAAATATCCCAATGCCCCAGGGCAGTGATTGGGGACACTGCCCTGTGTAGGGTGCTGTCTTTCGGATGGGACGTTAAACGGGTGTCCTGACTCTCTGAGGTCATTAAAGATCCCATGGCACTTATCGTAAGAGTAGGGGTGTTAACCCCGGTGTCCTGGCTAAATTCCCAATCTGGCTCTCAAACCATCACCTAATAATCCCCCGTTTACAATTGGCTCATTCACCCCCCCTCCTCTCCCCTGTAACTATTCCCCAGGTCGTTGCTGTAAATGAGAACGTGTTCTCAGTCAATTTACCTGGTAAAATAACAGATAAATAAAATAAAAAATAAAATCTCAGTAAAATCTTTGAAATTGTTGCATGTTGCTTTTATATTTTTGTTCAGTATACATTCTGTTTTAGTCTAATCCTATCCCTGTGATTACATTATGAGATGAATGGAGAAAATGTATCAGTACACAGAGGGCTCAGGATGCATCGTGAATGCTGCTGTATAGTTACACCAATATGAATGAAATTACATTTTGACAATTACAGTTTTTTTTTTGACAATTATACAGTAGCCGAGAAATGTGTGCTTTTCCTGTCATTTGTCATACCTACAGGAAATATGCCAGTAGTTTGTGATTAAGACAATGTAGGTGACTGTCTACTGTCAATAATCGCACCTGTGCAGCCCCTGTTGCACCCATAGCCTCCTATGATGACTTGTATCCCTCATTCATTTTGGATTGAAATGAGTCGCACGCACCAGAATACGCTGACGTGGGTGGAGTTCCCTTGGTGAACATGAGTCACCACTGCAGAAGAACAAATCACATTAAGACATAACAACAACAGTAAATATAATCTATTCAAATACAGCATTGCATTCACACGACAGCATTTTATCCTTCTCATGTGAAAGTATAGGTGCTATTTGTAGAGGATCCCTATCGCCAATAGATGGACTCTAACCCCATTCATAAAGGGAGACCGAATCAATCCCCATTGAATCCTAATTCATCATTATGGAGATGTTAAAAGTGCAGTTCTTACATTATTTATTGAGACAGGGGAAATGTATTCGTCCTTGTAGCCAGTGCATCAGACTTTGAAGGCTAAGATATAATTGATCATGATTCAATGATCAACATATGAAGATAGAGGAAGTTGAACCGGTGTGGACGAAGTCCCTTCCTACGAAGGATATCTTCTAACACATTCTCTGTTATTCTAGGAGAAAATGTATCGACAGGGTTACAATTGTTGCCTTCTTAGTTGTTGCCAGCGAACTGTAGATTCTTTCCTGAAGTTGGACTGAGGTGAACGAGGTTGACGGTTGGAGATTTCACTAAATTGTGTGGATGTCCCTGACATATTCAAATGTCTTTCTGCTGAACGAGGTTAGTTTTGTATTTTTCTATTGGCTTTGGGGTGTTTTTTTATGAAGGGACAAAATAAGAACCACACAAGGGTAACCTATGCAAAAATTCTTCACATTGTATACATTTCTGACAGAAAGGAGCGCAGCGGTAAATAAGGCAATCGCTTGTCGGTTGTTCGATCGCAAAAACTGTTTCGGTTTAACGTCATGGGGAACCTTGGTTTTTTGCGGTCGAGCCTTGAGATGAATCGTTATGGGAGTGTCGTTTCTTTAATTATCATTACAGTGTATTCGACAATAGACAAGTGGGACTATGCATACAGTCTCATGCCTAATGTACAAACAAGAAGTAGGCTACCCTACCATTTGACGCATTAAAGTGTATTTATTGTCTCTTATGCGTTAAACATAAACAAAGTGGGTTGAAGATTAGGTGAGTTAATGGTTGGAGATTATAGCCAAACAGCAACAGATGACAATCTGTTTTATTTCATGAATCTATTAATCTGTCTTCTACATCTGTCTTATATCATCAAGCTATATTGTCTTCTTGGCTGTCTCACTGGGTGATACTGTCTCTGTGGGGATACTGTCTCTATGGGGATACTGTCTCTGTGGGGATACTGTCTCTGTGGGGATACTGTCTCTTTGGGGATACTGTCTCTTTGGGGATACTGTCTCTGTGGGGATACTGTCTCTGTGGGGATACTGTCTCTGTGGGGATACTGTCTCTGTGGGGATACTGTCTCTGTGGGGATACTGTCTCTGTGGGGATACTGTCTCTTTGGGGATACTGTCTCTGTGGGGATACTGTCTCTGTGGGGATACTGTCTCTATGGGGATACTGTCTCTTTGGGGATACTGTCTCTGTGGGGATACTGTCTCTGTGGGGATACTGTCTCTGTGGGGATACTGTCTCTGTGGGGATACTGTCTCTGTGGGGATACTGTCTCTGTGGGGATACTGTCTCTTTGGGGATACTGTCTCTGTGGGGATACTGTCTCTATGGGGATACTGTCTCTGTGGGGATACTGTCTCTATGGGGATACTGTCTCTGTGGGGATACTGTCTCTTTGGGGATACTGTCTCTGTGGGGATACTGTCTCTATGGGGATACTGTCTCTGTGGGGATACTGTCTCTATGGGGATACTGTCTCTATGGGGATACTGTCTCTTTGAGGATTACTTCTCTGTGGGGATACTGTCTCTGTGGGGATACTGTCTCTGTGGGGATACTGTCTCTGTGGGGATACTGTCTCTGTGGGGATACTGTCTCTGTGGGGATACTGTCTCTGTGGGGATACTGTCTCTTTGAGGATTACTTCTCTGTGGGGATACTGTCTCTGTGGGGATTACTTCTCTGTGGGGATACTGTCTCTGTGGGGATACTGTCTCTGTGGGGATACTGTCTCTTTGAGGATTACTTCTCTGTGGGGATACTGTCTCTGTGGGGATACTGTCTCTGTGGGGATTACTTCTCTGTGGGGATACTGTCTCTTTGAGGATTACTTCTCTGTGGGGATACTG
Source organism: Oncorhynchus mykiss (assembly GCF_013265735.2). Taxonomy (NCBI): domain Eukaryota; kingdom Metazoa; phylum Chordata; class Actinopteri; order Salmoniformes; family Salmonidae; genus Oncorhynchus; species Oncorhynchus mykiss. The sequence continues at coordinate 67,470,950 of NC_048573.1, forward strand.
TCTCTGTGGGGATTACTTCTCTGTGGGGATACTGTCTCTGTGGGGATACTGTCTCTATGGGGATACTGTCTCTGTGGGGATACTGTCTCTGTGGGGATACTGTCTCTTTGAGGATTACTTCTCTGTGGGGATACTGTCTCTGTGGGGATTACTTCTCTGTGGGGATACTGTCTCTTTGGGGATACTGTATGCAGGTAAAGGACATTGCAGTAGTCAAAGTATCAGATATCCTTCAATATTTTTTTTTTCTTGCAGTCATCATCAGTTATGGGAAATGGAAACTTTAGGAGCATGTGCTTTGTTTGACCAAAACCTTAATCTGCAAGGTTACTTTGCTTTACTAGCCTACTCCTGTGATACCATTATGCAACATATGTAAATAGCCCTAAATGTCTGTGATATATTGGTAGTAGTAAAGGAATAAGATCATCTTTAGAAAAACATTTGTTAAACATAATTTGAAGCTATATAAAGTTATTTGTTTGTTTACTGTCCAGTCCAGCCACCATCAATGCTTACAAACATCAGTATCTTCCTGGTTCATGATTGGTTGTAGGTCCTGCACAGATCCAGTTAAAGAGATTGAATGGGATCTTAAAGGGGGGGCTGAACTTCCTGATTTGGCTTTTAAGGTCCAATGCAAACTTTAAAAACAATCTCAACATCAAATCATTTCTTGGTAAAAAATGAAGTACCTTACTGTGATTGTTTCAATTAAAATTGACAACATAAAAAAACAAAAATAACTTCTTAGCAAAGAGCAATTTCTCAAGCAAGAATTTTGCTAGGACTGTCTGGGAGTGGTCTGAGTGGGGAGGGGAAAACTGAAAACTAGCTGTTATTGGCAGAGAGGTTTGGAACTCTCTTTCTTATTGGTCTATTAAATGATGTATCACCTGGTGATGTCACCAGGCAGGCCAAAACTCCATCTCACCAAAACAGGCTGAAATTTCAGACTCTTTTAAAACAGCTCTTACACTAAAAGTCCATTATCATTATTTTCACAATGTCACAGTATTATTCCAACCTCATAGTGTGGATATATATATATATATATATATATATATATATATATAACACAGAAAGCACATTTTTGACTGCACTGGGCCTTTCTTTAAATGCCTCTAGTGTGTGTGTTCTTACATGGCAAGTATTTGTACATTCACTACCAAAACAGTACACAGTTACAGTCACTCACCCTTCTAGATAACTTGAAACAGTCTAACCTGGTCTTGTGTCTTGAAGTCGCCAATTTCTTTCTCCAATTAGCTTCAGCCAGCTGTTGTGTGACTGGCAAAGTTGGTTTAACATAGGACATAGGATAGCCTATCTCTGGGGCTAGTTATGGGCCGTCAATAAATTACATAATGTAAATGGGACAATATTTTCATGTTGCACATCTTTTAGTTGTCTCATTAAATGCTTTTAATATTTGTATATGAATTTCAACCATTTCTAGTTGGTTTGAGCAGTAGCGGTGTGCGCGTAAAATCACTGGGGAAGCCAAGACAAGAAAAGGCAGTATTACAACCGATAATTGCGTTGTTTACTCTATAAACTGTTAGTTGATATGCCTTGCCACCGTGATATAGAGACCTAAGGCCAAGACAATAAGAAGTCAGTGGTAGAATACACCTTTGTTTCATCACAGAACCAGAGAGCAACCTCTGTCTGGTGAAGTCCACAAAATATATTGCATGTAACACAAACTTAGAAGTGTCCTTGTTTTTGAAAGAAAAGCCAATTTTGGTCCATTAAAATAATATCAAATTGATCAGAAATACAGTGTAGACATTGTTAATGTTGTAAATGACTATCGTAGCAGGAAACGGCAGATTTTTTTATGGAATATCTACATAGGTGTACATTGGCCCAATATCAGCACCCATTCCTCCTGTGTTCCAATGGCACATTGTGTTAGATAAAAGGCTAATTGATCATTAGAAAACTCTTTTGCAATTATTTTAGCACAGTTGTAAACTGTTTCTCTGATTAAATAACCAATAAAACTGGCCTTCTTTAGACTAGTTGAGTATCTGGAGCATCAGCATTTGTGGGTTCGATTACAGGCTCAAAATGGTCAGAAACAAATAACTTTCTTCTGAAACTCGCCATATTCTTGTTCTGAGAAATGAAGGCTATTCCATGCGAGAAATTGCCAAGAAACTGAAGATCTCGTACAACGCTGTGTACTACTCCCTTCACAGAACAGCACAAACGGGCTCTAACTAAGCAAGAGGACAAGTACATTAGACACAAGTCCTCAACTGGCAACATTAACATTGTTAATGTAAATGAGTATTGTAAATGAGTATTGTAAATAGTACCCGCAAAACACCAGTCTCAACGTCAACAGTGAAGAGGCGACTCCAGGATGCTGGCCTTCTAGTCAGAGTTGCAAAGAAAAAGCCATATCTCAGACTGGCCAATAAAAATAAAAGATTAAGATGGGCAAAAGAATACAGACACTGGACAGAGGAAGTCTGCCTAGAAGGCCAGCATCCCGGAGTCGCCTCTTCACTATCGACATTGAGATTGGTGTTTTGCGGGTACTATTTACAATAATCATTTACAACATTAACAATGTCTTCACTGTGGTTCTGATCAATTTAATGTTACTTTTAAAGATGAAAAATGTGATTTTCTTAAAAAAAATAAGGACGTTTCTAAATGACCCCAAAATGTATAATTTGGAGCTATTGACATTTTAAAATATTATCCCATGTACATTGTGTAATTTACTGATGGTCCCTTACTAGCCCCATAGGGATATTGAATGTCAAACCAAATTGAACATGGGCATTATGATTGAATTGAACATGGGCATTATGATTGAATTGACCATGGGCATTATGATTGAATTGACCATGGGCATTATGATTGAATTGACCATGGGCATTATGATTGAATTGACCATGGACATTATGATTGAATTGACCATGGGCATTATGATTGAATTGACCATGGACATTATGATTGAATTGACCATGGACATTATGATTGAATTGACCATGGGCATTATGATTGAATTGACCAAGGGCATTATGATTGAATTGACCATGGGCATTATGATTGGGGTCGGGCGCAGCTGCGCGCCGGATTGATGATTGCTTGCATGCCAGCTGTGGGCACTTACTCATTCATTCATTCACTCACTTATCATTCATTCACTCGCTCGCTCACTCGCTCGCTCGCTCACTCGCTCACTCACTCACTCACTCACTCACTCACTCACTCACTCACTCACTCATATTCACTCAGTCATCACTCACCCACCCTACCACCCAGTTGCTTTCCTCCTGCCACTCCATGCCACTTTCACCAACACAAGCTGTACCTGTCTTGTAACATCTCAGCTTGCATCCCAAATGGCACCTTATTACCACTTTTGACCAGGGCCCATAGGGAATAGGGTGCCATTTGTTCTCTACTTTTGACCAGGGCCCATAGGGAATAGGGTGCCATTTGTTCTCTACTTTTGACCAGGGCCCATAGGGAATAGGGTGCCATTTGTTCTCTACTTTTGACCAGGGCCCATAGGGAATAGGGTGCCATTTGTTCTCTACTTTTGACCAGGGCCCATAGGGAATAGGGTGCCATTTGTTCTCTACTTTTGACCAGGGCCCATAGGGAATAGGGTGCCATTTGTTCTCTACTTTTGACCAGGGCCCATAGGGAATAGGGTGCCATTTGTTCTCTACTTTTGACCAGGGCCCATAGGGAATAGGGTGCCATTTGTTCTCTACTTTTGACCAGGGCCCATAGGGAATAGGGTGCCATGTGGGACGTAACCACTGTACCTGCTGTAATGTCTCAGTCTAATCTATTGAACTAGAGTTCCTCCTGATCCTCAAGGGAGCTTGGCAACCAATCAGCAGGCAGGTCGGTGCCATTTCCCTCCACTCAGAAGTCAGAAAGCAGCACCCTCTACCCTCAACTCTGTGCCTTGAAATAGATGTCTCATCCATAATGCACTAGAACCAGTTCTGCAGAGATGGTTAATGGGACAGACAGACTGATGGACTGACACACACACAAACACATATGCGTGCGTGCACGCAGGCGTTCATACACACACACGCACGCACACACACACACACACACACACACAGACACACACGCACACACACACACACACACACACACACACACACACACACACACACAGTACCAGTCAAAAGTTTGGATACACCTACTCATTAAAGTTTTTTTTTTTACATTGTAGTTGTTTTTTTTACATTGTAGAATAATCCTCCCCTCAGCAGCCTCCACTGATCCACATCGCTGTATGCTTCAGTTCTCCCTGAGTACATTCTAAGAACATCCATTCTTTCCAGAGCGCCCTTAAAGGGACATTTCTAAAAATGTCTACTTTATATTCATCCTCTCAGCACCATCCCAACATCAATATACAGTACCAGTCAAAAGTTTGGAAACACCGACTCATTCAAGGGTTTTTCTTTATTTGTACTATTTTCTACATTGTAGAATAATAGTGAAGACATCAAAACTATGATATAACACATATGGAATCATGTAGTAACCAAAAAAGTATTAAACACTCTTGGCATTCTCTCAACCAGCTTCATGAGGTTGTCACCTGGAATGCATTTCAATTAACAGGTTAATTTGTGGAATTTCTTTCCTTCTTAATATGTTTGAGCCAATCAGTTGTGTTGTGACAAGGTAGGGGTGGTATACAGAAGAAAGCCCTATTTGGTAAAAGACCAAGTCCATATTATGTCAAGAACAGCTCAAATAAGCAAAGAGAAAAGACAGTCCATCATTACTTTAAGACATGAAGGTCAGTCAATCTGGAAAATGTCAAGAAAGTTTCTTCAAGTGCAGACTCAAAAACCATCAAGCGCTATGATGAAACTGGCTCTCATGAGGACAGCCACAGGAAAGGAAGACCCAGAGTTACCTCTGCTGCAGAGGATAAGTTCATTAGAGTTAACTGCACCTCAGATTGCAGCCCAAATAAATGCTTCACAGAGTTCAAGTAACAGACACACCTCAACATCAACTGTTCAGAGGAGACTGCATGAATCAGGCCTTCATGTCGAATTGCAGCAAAGAAACCACTACTAAAGGATACCAATAAGAAGAAGAGACTTGTTTGGGCCAAGAAACACGAGCAATGAACATTAGACCGGTGGAAATCTGTCCTTTGGTCTGATGATTTTTGGTTCCAACCGCCGTGTCCTTGTGAGACGCAGAGTAGGTGAACAGATGTGTGGTTCCCAACGTGAAGCATGGAGGAGGAGGTGTGATGATGTGGGGGTGCTTTGCTGGTGACACTGTCAGTGAAGAATTCAAAGCACACTTAACCAGCATGGCTACCACAGCATTCTGCAGCAATATGCCATCCCATCTGGTTTGCACTTAGTAGGACTATCATTTGTTTTTCAACAGGACAATGACCCAACACACCTCCAGTGTCATCGATGGCCATCCGGCGTACACGATGTACGACCACGGGGCAGGGGTTTCCAGTACCTGGTTGACTGGGAGGGTTATGGCCCAGAGGAGAGGTGCTTAGTCCCCGCTAGAGACATCCTGGATCCAGCCCTCATCAACCGACTTCCACCGTCGACACCCAGTCAACCAGATATGCACCCAGGTAGGATGCCAGGTGGCATCAACCAGCGTTTTTGTTCTCAGCTCCTGCTTTTCCCAGTCTCTCTTTTTCTCGCTCTCCTGGTTTTGACCCTTGCCTGTCCTGACTCTGAGCCCACCTGCCTGACCACTCTGCCTGCCCCTGACCCCAAGCCTGCCTCCCGACCTGTAACTTTGCCCACCTCTGGATTATTGCCCTCTGCCTACCCTGACCCTGAGCCTGCCTCCCGACCTGTAACTTTGCCCACCTCTGGTTTACTGACCCCTGCCTACCTTGACCTGTCTATTGCCTGCCCCTGTTGGATTATTAAACCATTGTTAATTCGACGTGTCTGCATCTGGGTCTTACCTTCATACCTGATACCTGGCTTTCCCAATCACCCAACCTCAACCCAATTGAGATGGTTTGGGATGAGTTGGAGTGAAGGAAAAGTAGCCAACAAGTGCTCAGCATATGTGGGAACTCCTTCAAGACTGTTGGAAAAGCATTCCAGGTGAAGCTGGATAAGAGAATGCCTGGAGTGTGCAAAGCTGTCATCAAGACAAAGGGTGGCTACTTTGAAGAATGTCACATCTAAAATATATTTAGATTTTTTAACACTTTCATGGTTACTACATCATTCCATATGTGTTATTTCATAGTTTTTATGTCATCATTATTATTCTACAATGTAGAAAATAGTAAAAATAAAGAAAAACCATTGAATGAGTAGGTGTGTTCAAACTTTTGACTGGTATTGTACACTGTACACACACTCACAGATGGTTCATTGGACAGACAGAAAGGGACTGATAGATCTGGGATAAAAAATATTTGAAATCTTTCAAATACTTTCCCCATTTGCTTTTGCCTGTCTGGAGTGCCAGATGGGTGGGGTTTGCAGTTTTGTAACTATACTGTTGGTTCAGTTGCGCCAGGCAAACGCAATCAAGCCCAGCTTAAGTATTTGAGATTATTTCAAATAATATTTGATCCCAGGTCTGCTGACAGATATCTGCACTGAAATGCTTTCGTGAATGTGCTTGATTGTACTTGATTAAAGTTTTCCTTGCTGCTCGTAAAAAAATAAATTACCAGGAATTTGTATAAAGTTGAAGCCCCAAAATCTGAAGAATTGCAAAGTATAGTAAAACAAATCTTTATTATGGAAAGCTTGACATATGTTTTAAGACTTGTAAACACCTGTATTTGAAAGCAAAGGGGAGAAATGGATAAGGTTCACAAACCAGGATGACCTGGTTAAATATACCATGGTAACAATTCAATTCAATACTGTAACTGTATACTTATCTTGTACAGTATATTGTACTGTATCTACTTCCTGTTCTTTTTCTGATGTTTTTCTATTTAGTTTTTTGCTGTAATGATTTTGTTGTCATTGGAAAAGTCAAATAAAATCTATGTAAACAAATTAATAATAATGATTAGGTGCAGCTCACAGCATGGGAATTCACTGCCAACCCAGAGACAGGGAGTCATCTATTTCTCTCTCCCCCCCTCTCTCTCTTTCTCTCTCTTTCTCTTTCTTTCTCTTTCTCTCTGAGTGCAAAACATTGTGGAGGGAGTTTAGCTTTTAAGCCCTTTGTTCATGTTTTATTCACATCATACTGCTCATACGGAATTCAAATGTATGTCCCCCTTCTCTCTTCTCTTCCTTTCCAGCAACCTGCTCTATAAATTATGAATCTTAAACTTCACTGGAAATTTCTCATAGACTTCTTCAGTCTTAAATGTAAGTTATGACGTCAATTGGTCCCATCTTGGTTCACTAGGACGTTTGTAGTGGATTTTACACTATATGGAGTTGTGGAAATGTTCAAATGAAGTGTGTGCGTGTGTGTTTGTGTGTGTGAAGCGTAGCAACAGGCTCAGTGGGATTGTTTTGTTGAGGGATTGACTTTTCTCGGTTGTGTTCCCTAGAACACACACACACACGGGCCCCTGACATGGTAGCGCAACGGAGGGCCTGTCAGTGTACAGACAGCTGTGACATCCAAAAAACAGAGCACACACACACACACACACACACACACACACACACACACACACACACACACACACACACACACACACACACACACACACTGGGGAGCCTGGCTCTTCCATCTCCCTACCACCACCACACTGTCTCCTGTCTTGTCCTTTACTTCATACAGTTTGGCCATTCAACTCCACGGTGGTTAGGAGAGGTTTGTGAAAAGAGTTTAAAGTGGCTGTGCTAGTGGTTTTGCTGCTAACTTGTGTCTTTGGTTCTTGTGTCTGGTACTTGTACATAGTTTGATGGAAGGCTGGTCCAGTGAAACTCGTATATTGTTTCTCCTAACCACTGTGCCTTTGCCTCTGCAGTGCTTGTTGCTGTTTGGGGTTTTAGATGGGTTTCTATAAAGCGCTTTGTGACAACAGTTGATGTAAAAAGGGCTTTATAACATACATTTGATTGATTGATTGACTGGTGCTTACCTACTTACTTTCTCACTTGATTTGAATTGATCGTTGGGGATATGTTTGGGATATGTTTGTGGTGTTGTATTCTAGCTTGAAACATGCTTATTAATGTTACCATACTAGAACGTATTATGTATAAGGAATGTATAGGTTGGGGTCAATGAAGCGTGGATAGGAACTTGGTGTATGGAAAGTTACTGAGTGAGACAAGGGGAAGTGCAGAAAGGTCATATATTCTGTTCCGTGTTCCTAAGGAGGGAGCCGAAGGTGTAACGGCCGTCGTCGGTGGAAGAAGGTGAGGACCAAGGTGCAGCGTGGTATCCATATTTACATAATAAACATAATAAAAGAACTAAGGTCAGACCATGACAGAAGGCCAACAGTTAGTCTCTGATAAGGCAGGCCAGCTGAGGAACTAGGGAGGAGCGAGGAATTCGGCTCGAGGTCAAGTCAACAGATGAAGTGAGAAGAAACCACTGGGAGGGGGGCCAGAGGGTTCCACCACAACGATCCTTCTTCTACAGTCCTATCTCACACACATACACTTTCACGCCCATGAAAGGTTATAGAATTAGGCAGGGCCATGACTACACCGATGAGAGGAACCAATTAAGTTCCTGACTAGCAACAGAGATGTATTGGCTGTCTAGATGTGTAAGGAGTCCACTCCGCCCAGTCGGAGGGTATAAATATATGTGCTTGTGTAATCATGTCTTGTCTTTGCAGCTGTATGACCCAGTTGGTGAATAAACTTGGTTTGCGCTTTTTCTAGTCATCTGTTTGAGTTATTACTCTGTTTGTTCAGAACATAGCAGTGGCAAATAATAGTTGTTTGAGAATGTACCTCCCTCACTAACAGTTCTAACTGTACGGTTCTCTCATTAAACAACACTGTAATGAACTCTGATTATCTTACAGTAACAAATTATATGAATATACATACATAGAATAGAAATGCCTTTCTATTAGTGCCACACATTACTGTAACAAAACTAAATATGGCCTATTGAACCGGTCCATTCCTCTTTACATGTTCAATGTTGAGAAGCTGCAGAGTCTCAGGGTGACTAAGAATATAACAGTACAGGTAGTGATAGAGATAAAATAATGACGATGAAGAAGAAGAGAGAGGGGGATAAAGGAACAAAAGAGTGTAAGATAGGATGGAAAGAAAAGAGCCCTAATGACGTGGCAAAGGGTTGTGTCTTAGAGAGAGACAGAGAGGGAGGGAGGAGGGGGAAGAGAGAGAGAAAGAGGGATAGACTGCTCCCAAGCACGGTACAGTACATTTCAACGCTACCCTGGAGAGAGAGAGAACACCATGACTGAGTAGCAGCGCGAGAGAGAGAGAGAGAGAGAGAGAGAGAAAGAAAGAGAGCGAGGGAGAGAGCACTCTTCCTACCTTCAACTGAGTAAGTACCCACCCTATTCGACATCGCTTTCTCTCTCAAGACTATTCAGCTGCTTCTCTTCTACTCTATTATCTCTGGTCATTCATTCTGCAGAGAACATAACATTCATATTGTTTGTTTTATCTTGATTTGTTCTTATATTTAAACTTGGGAGTATTTTCTTCTTTCTTTATCAAGATTATACCCATCAAAATCTGAAAAGAGTTGATCTACCAGTACATCGAGATGAAAATAGAATCTTATCACCTTCCTATATCGGCTACCGCTTCTGTTAATATGTTTAGCACTCTGGGGCAATCTCCTGGGTAGCGGCTTTAGGAATGTGGTGGTGTGGTGATAAGGGGTGCAACTGTGCATGTTAAGCAATATAAAATCTGATTGAATATTTCAATGTTCCTTCACTCAAGCTTACAGACAGTAATATCAGTCTGATGTCCAGTGACAGGGCTCTTGCTACATTGCTGATATTGCTGGTGAATGGTCCTGGTGTATTCTGGGATATTAGTTGCAGAATATGGGGTGGGTTAGTGCTGTTCTGTTCAGTTGCTGAGGAGAGGCAGGGCAGGTGTGGAGAAGAAGCTTTGCTGAGGGGCGCACAGTATACTGGCTGGTATATCATGCTTTCTCCTCTCTGTGCTGCATGCGTGTGTGTGTGTGTGTGTGTGTGTGTGTGTGTGTGGCATGCGCTCAGTGTGTGTGTCCTCTGTGTGTGTGCTCAGTGTGTGTGGCATGCACTCATTGTGTGTGTGCGCTCAGTGTGTGTGTGTGTGTGTGTGTGCTCAGTGTGTGTGTGCTCAGATTGTCTGTGTTCAGTGTGTGTGTGAGTGTGAGTGTGCTGTGCGTGGGGGGACGGAGTGCATTTGGGACTGCTAGGCTTCCTGTGTGGGGTCAATTAAGTACTGCATGAGACAGATCACTAAAAGCCTGTCCCGTGAGGAGTGCTTTGTGTGTGTATATGTGTATGTATGTGTGTGTATGTGTGTGTGTATGTGTGTGTGCATGTTTGCTTATGTGTGTGTGTGTACGTGTGTGTGTATGTATTTTGTGTGTGTGCATTGGTGTTTGCGTACCTGCGTGTGTGCCCGTGTATTTGTGTGTGAGTACTGGTGTGTCAGTGTGCAATGCTTTGATTAAATTTGATGAACTAGCACAGTTCCTGTCTCTCGCTGCCTCTTTCCTGTCTCAAGAAATAGGCTCTCTAGTCACTCTGCAGGTCATTTTCTAATGGAATACTTCATGGAAATATAATAGAAATGTGTTTCGTCTATAAAGCTGGTTACACGTTATCTTAACTTTAATGAATAAGCCTGCTTATAAATGTTTTTAAATCCTTTATATGCCAAATTTTGAAACATAAAGGCTCATACATGTTATAACAAGTTAGAAAGCATTATACAGGCCTCTCGGGTGGCGCAGTGGTTAAGGGCTCTGTACTGCAGCGCCAGCTGTGCCATCAGAGACTCTGGGTTTGCACCCAGGCTCTGTCGGAGGTCCGTGGGGCGACGCACAATTGGCCTAGCGTCGTCCAGGTTAGGGAGGGCTTGGCCGGTAGGGATGTCCTTGTCTCATCGCGCACCAGCAACTCCTGTGGCGGGCCGGGCGCAGTGCACGCTAACCAAGGTTGCCAGGTGCACTGTGTTTCCTCCGACACATTGGTGCGGCTTCCGGGTCAGAAGCAGTGTGGCTGTACATCGGCATGACTTTCAACCTTTGTCTCTCCCGAGCCCGTACGGGAGTTGTTGCGATGAGACAATTGGATACCATGAAATTGGAGAGAAAAAGGGGTCAAATAAAAAAAAGAAAAAAAAAGAAAGCTGTTACCCTGTTGGTTTGCAGGGCATATCTGGGACATCGCTCAACCCTTTATTTTACACATCACCAATTCACCAAGCTGAATGACATAACCAGTTACTAGAACCTCCATCCACTGACAGGTTCTCCAGGGTTATAACCTCCATCCACTGACAGGTTCTCCAGGGTTATAACCTCCATCCACTGTGTTACCCTGTTGGTTTGCAGGGCATATCTGGGACATCGCTCAACCCTTTATTTTACACATCACCAATTCACCAAGCTGAATGACATAACCAGTTACTAGAACCTCCATCCACTGACAGGTTCTCCAGGTTTATAACCTCCATCCACTGACAGGTTCTCCAGGGTTAGAATCTCCATCCACTGACAGGTTCTCCAGGGTTAGAACCTCCATCCACTGACAGGTTTCCCAGGGTTAGAACCTCCATCCACTAACAGGTTCTCCAGAACTGGAACCTCCATCCACTGACAGGTTCCCCAGGGCTAGAACATACATCCACTGACAGGTTCTCCAGGGTTAGAACCTCCATCCACTGACAGGTTCCCCAGGGTTAGAACCCCCATCCATTGACAGGTTATCCAGGGTTAGAACCTCAATCTACTGACAGGTTCTCCAGGGCTGGAACCTCCATCCACTGACATGTTTCCCAGGGCTAGAATCATCAAGCCAACTACACTCATAGCTGAGTATTAACATTATCCATAATAATATAACATCTGACTTAGATAAAGGATACGATTTGAAAGATTTTTTTAGAGGGGAACAATATACAGGACCAGTCTTTGACTAGTTTTTACATTCTAGAATAATAGTGAAGACATCAAAACTATGAAATAACATGTGTTAAACAAAGTGTTAAACAAATCTAAATATAGTTTATATTTGAGATTCTACAAAGTAGCCACCGTTGGTCTTGATGACAGCTTTGCACACTCTTGGCATTCTCTCAACCTGGAATGCATTTCAATTAACAGGTGTGCCCTGTTTAAAAGTTCATTTGGGGGATTTCTTTCCTTCTTAATGCATTTGAGCCAATCAGTTGTGTTGTGACAAGGTATGGGTGGTATACAGAAGATAACCATATTTGGTGAAAAACCAAGTCCTTATTATGGCAAGAACAGCTCAAATAAGCAAAGAGAAATGACAGTCCATCATTACTTTAAGACATAAAGATCAGTCAATCCGGAAAATGTCAAGAACTTTGAAAGTTTCTTCAAGTGCAGTCGCAAAAACCATCAAGCGCTGTGATGAAACTGGCTCTCATGAGGCCACAGGAAAGGAAGACCCAGAGTTACCTCTGATGCAGAGGATAAGTTCATTAGAGTTAATTGCACCTCAGATTGCAGGCCAAATAAATGCTTCACAGAGTTCAAGTAACAGACAGAGGAGACCGTGGAAATCTGTCCTTTGGTCTGATGAGTCCAAAGATTTTTGGTTCCAACTGCCCTGTCTTTGTGAGACGCAGAGTAGGTAAACAGATGATCTCTGCATATGCGGTTCCCACCGTGAAGCATTGGAGGAGGATGTGTGATGGTGTGAGGGTGCTTTGCTAGTGACACTGTCTGTGACACTTGGCTAACACAGCATTCTGCAGCGATACACCATCCCATCTGGTTTGCACTTAGTGGGACTATCATTTGTTTTTCAACAGGACAATGACCCAACACACCTCCAGGCTGTTTAAGGGCTATTTGACCAAGTGATGTAGTGCCGCATCAGATGACCTGGCTTCTACAATTACCAAACCTCAACCCAATTGAGATGATTTGGGATGAGTTGGACTGCAGAGTGAAGGAAAAAGCAGCCAACAAGTGCTCAGCATATGTGGGAACTCCTTCAAGACTGTTGGAAAGGCATTCCTCATGAAACAGTGTTTGGTGATGTATTGCCATACAGGATGCAGGTAGCACAGTGCTGTGGGTCTAGGTACAAGGCTGATATGGGTCTATCTAAGATGTAATTATAATATGAACGGAGCAGGAAGCACAGTGCTGTGGGTCTAGGTACAAGGCTGATATGGGTCTATCTAAGATGTAATTATAATATGAAGGGAGCAGGTAGCACAGTGCTGTGGGTCTAGGTACAAGGCTGATATGGGTCTATCTAAGATGTAATTATAATATGAACGGAGCAGGAAGCACAGTGCTGTGGGTCTAGGTACATGGCTGATATGGGTCTATCTAAGATGTAATTATAATATGAACTGAGCAGGCAGCACAGTGCTGGGGGTCTAGGTACATGGCTGATATGGGTCTATCTAAGATGTAATTATAATATGAAGGGTGCAGGAAGCACAGTGCTGTGGGTCTAGGTACATGGCTGATATGGGTCTATCTAAGATGTAATTATAATATGAAGGGAGCAGGAAGCACAGTGCTGTGGGTCTAGGTACAAGGCTGATATGGGTCTATCTAAGATGTAATTATAATATGAAGGGTGCAGGAAGCACAGTGCTGTGGGTCTAGGTACATGGCTGATATGGGTCTATCTAAGATGTAATTATAATATGAACGGAGCAGGAAGCACAGTGCTGGGGGTCTAGGTACATGGCTGATATGGGTCTATCTAAGATGTAATTATAATATGAAGGGTGCAGGCAGCACAGTGCTGTGGGTCTAGGTACAAGGCTGATATGGGTCTATCTAAGATGTAATTATAATATGAAGGGTGCAGGCAGCACGGTACTGTACTGTAGCTACACATCATGGCTGTATATGGGATAGCTCCAGTAGATTCTCAGTAGAGATACTTTGAAGCAGCAGATTGGTTGAGTCTGGTGAATGACTCTGTGTGGGGATAGGCCCTCAGCCAGCCAGGGAGCATAGTGGACTAGGTTTGAAAACTAGGTTTGAAATGGCACCGTATGGCACAGAATATTCCCAATATAGTGACAAAAGTAGTGCACAACATAGGGAAACCCTGGTCAAAAGTAATGCACAACATAGGGAAACCCTGGTCAAAAGTAGTGCGCAACATAGGGAAACCCTGGTCAAAAGTAGTGCACAACATAGGGAAACCCTGGTCAAAAGTAGTGCACAACATAGGGAAACCCTGGTCAAAAGTAGTGCACATCATAGGGAAACCCTGGTCAAAAGTAGTGCGCAACATAGGGAAACCCTGGTCAAAAGTAGTGCACAACATAGGGAAACCCTGGTCAAAAGTAGTGCACAACATAGGGAAACCCTGGTCAAAAGTAGTGCACAACATAGGGAAACCCTGGTCAAAAGTAGTGCACAACATAGGGAAACCCTGGTCAAAAGTAGTGCACAACATAGGGAAACCCTGGTCAAAAGTAGTGCACAACATAGGGAAACCCTGGTCAAAAGTAGTGCACAACATAGGGAAACCCTGGTCAAAAGTAGTGCACAACATAGGGAAACCCTGGTCAAAAGTAGTGCACAACATAGGGAAACCCTGGTCAAAAGTAGTGCACATCATAGGGAAACCCTGGTCAAAAGTAGTGCGCAACATAGGGAAACCCTGGTCAAAAGTAGTGCACAACATAGGGAAACCCTGGTCAAAAGTAGTGCACAACATAGGGAAACCCTGGTCAAAAGTAGTGCACAACATAGGGAAACCCTGGTCAAAAGTAGTGCACAACATAGGGAAACCCTGGTCAAAAGTAGTGCACAACATAGGGAAACCCTGGTCAAAAGTAGTGCACAACATTGGGAAACCCTGGTCAAAAGTAGAAACACGATATAGGTCAAAGGCGGTGCACTGCAATATTTAAGGGATTCCATTTCAGAGGTAACCATAGAGATCAGCGCTCCATTCCCATCCCTTTTCTGCCTCCATATCTTGCTCCTCCTGCTCCTTCTGCTGTAACGTATTCCTCTGTCTATGTAGGGTATGTCTCTGTCTATGTAGCGTATTCCTCTGTCTATGTAGCGTATTCCTCTGTCTATGTAGCGTATTCCTGTCTATGTAGCATATTCCTCTGTCTATGTAGCGTATTCCTCTGTCTATGTAGCGTATTCCTCTGTCTATGTAGTGTATATATCTGTCTATGTAGCATATTCCTCTGTCTATGTAGAGTATTCCTCTGTCTATGTAGTGAATGCCTCTGTCTATGTAGCGTATACCTCTGTCTATGTAGCGTATTCCTCTGTCTATGTAGCGTATTCCTCTGTCTATGTAGCGTATATATCTGTCTATGTAGCATATTCCTGTCTATGTAGCGTATTCCTCTGTCTATGTAGCGTATTCCTCTGTCTATGTAGCATATTCCTGTCTATGTAGCGTATTCCTCTGTCTATGTAGGGTATTCCTCTGTCTATGTAGCGTATTCCTCTGTCTATGTAGGGTATTCCTCTGTCTATGTAGCGTATTCCTCTGTCTATGTAGCGTATATATCTGTCTATGTAGCGTATTCCTCTGTCTATGTAGCGTATATATCTGTCTATGTAGCGTATTCCTCTGTCTATGTAGCGTATATATCTGTCTATGTAGCGTATTCCTCTGTCTATGTAGCGTATATATCTGTCTATGTAGCGTATTCCTCTGTCTATGTAGCGTATATATCTGTCTATGTAGCGTATTCCTCTGTCTATGTAGCATATTCCTCTGTCTATGTAGCGTATATATCTGTCTATGTAGCGTATTCCTCTGTCTATGTAGCATATTCCTCTGTCTATGTAGCGTATATATCTGTCTATGTAGCGTATTCCTCTGTCTATGTAGCGTATATATCTGTCTATGTAGCGTATTCTTCTGTCTATGTAGCGTATTCCTCTGTCTATGTAGCGTATTCCTCTGTCTATGTAGCGTATATATCTGTCTATGTAGCGTATTCCTCTGTCTATGTAGCGTATTCCTCTGTCTATGTAGCGTATTCCTCTGTCTATGTAGCGTATATATCTGTCTATGTAGCGTATTCTTCTGTCTATGTAGCGTATTCCTCTGTCTATGTAGCGTATTCCTCTGTCTATGTAGCGTATATATCTGTCTATGTAGCGTATTCCTCTGTCTATGTAGCGTATATATCTGTCTATGTAGCGTATATATCTGTCTATGTAGCGTATTCCTCTGTCTATGTAGCGTATATATCTGTCTATGTAGCGTATTCCTCTGTTAAATAAAGGTTAAAAAAGTAATAATAGTAATAAAATAATAATTGCATCAGGAATATTTCTAGCCGTAACTGGAGAAGAGACACCTATTTAACAGCGGGCATACAGGCAGACGTGTGTGTCTGTTTGTTTGTGTGTGTCTGTGTGTGTGTTTCAAGTTTTTAAGTTTTATTAGTTGTACATACGGGATACCTCATGCTCCGATAGGAAGGGAGGAGCAAAATGGAGTCGTGGTCAGATTTGCCAAAGGGAGGGCGGGGGAGGGCCTTGTATGCATCGCGGAAGTTAGAGTAGCAGTGATCCAGTGTTTTGCCAGTTTTGCTCCTCCCTTCCTATAGGCAGAAACTCAAACAGGATGTACCCCGTTGAGGACCATTCAACGCTGGTCTGACCAATCGGAATCCACGCTTCAAGATTGTCTTGATCACGCGGACTGGGGCATGTTCTGAGGTAGCCTCAGAGAATAAAATTGATTTATACGCTGATACTGTGAGTGAGTTTCTAAGGAAGTGCATAGGAGATGTTGTACCCACTGTGACTATTAAAACCTATCCTAACCAGTAACCATGGATAGATGGCGGCATTCGCACAAAACTGAAAGCACGAACCATCGCATTTAACCATGGCAAGGTGACTGGGTATATGGCCAAATACAAACAGTGTAGTTATTCTCTCAGCAAGGCAATCAAACAAGCGAAATGTCAGTATAGAGACAAAGTGGAGTCGAAATTCAACGGCTTAGACACAAGACATATGTGGCAGGGTCTACAGACAACTCAGTAGTGTGAAGTAGTGTAATGAGCTCATAAAAGATGGAAGGAACATGTCAAATCACATACAGGTCTTTGGAGTGAAGGCAACTGTCCTAATGACTAACTGGCTGTGATCATCTCTGTACAGTGTAGTGTTCACAGATACTGTCTGATGGTATATCTGGCTTCAATGAATTTGAATGGTCAAAGACATGAGCTCATAGAAGACAGGAGGAACAGGTCGAATCACACCCAGGCCAGGGTTGTGGACTGGAGTGGAGGAACAGGTTGAATCACACCCAGGCCAGGGTTGTGGACTGGAGTGGAGGAACAGGTCGAATCACACCCAGGCCAGGGTTGTGGACTGGAGTGGAGGAACAGGTCGAATCACACCCAGGCCAGGGTTGTGGACTAGAGTGGAGGAACAGGTCGAATCACACCCAGACCAGGGTTGTGGACTGGAGTGGAGGAACAGGTCGAATCACACCCAGGCCAGGGTTGTGGACTGGAGTGGAGGAACAGGTTGAATCACACCCAGGCCAGGGTTGTGGACTGGAGTGGAGGAACAGGTCGAATCACACCCAGGCCAGGGTTGTGGACTGGAGTGGAGGAACAGGTTGAATCACACCCGGGCCAGGGTTGTGGACTGGAGTGGAGGAACAGGTCGAATCACACCCAGGCCAGGGTTGTGGACTGGAGTGGAGGAACAGGTTGAATCACACCCAGGCCAGGGTTGTGGACTAGAGTGGAGGAACAGGTCGAATCACACCCAGGCCAGGGTTGTGGACTGGAGTGGAGGAACAGGTCGAATCACACCCAGGCCAGGGTTGTGGACTGGAGTGGAGGAACAGGTCGAATCACACCCAGGCCAGGGTTGTGGACTGGAGTGGAGGAACAGGTCGAATCACACCCAGGCCAGGGTTGTGGACTGGAGTGGAGGAACAGGTTGAATCACACCCAGGCCAGGGTTGTGGACTAGAGTGGAGGAACAGGTTGAATCACACCCAGGCCAGGGTTGTGGACTGGAGTGGAGGAACAGGTCGAATCACACCCAGGCCAGGGTTGTGGACTGGAGTGGAGGAACAGGTCGAATCACACCCAGGCCAGGGCTGTGGACTGGAGTGGAGGAACAGGTCGAATCACACCCAGGCCAGGGTTGTGGACTGGAGTGGAGGAACAGGTGGAATCACACCCAGGCCAGGGTTGTGGACTAGAGTGGAGGAACAGGTGGAATCACACCCAGGCCAGGGTTGTGGACTGGAGTGGAGGAACAGGTCGAATCACACCCAGGCCAGGGTTGTGGACTAGAGTGGAGGCAACTGCCATAATGACTTCACATGATCTGATCTTTTTGGTCAGTAGGTCTGGTAGGTAGGTCTTTTTGGTCAGTAGGTGTCCACTGTCTGATCAAATATCTGGTTTCAGTGGATTTGGTATAGTTGTGTGGAGTCGTCCAATTCCACTATGCTCTCTCTCTCAAGCGATTTCTACAATACGCAGTGACCTTTGACAAACCTCAGTCCCAGCCATCCTTCTAGAATCGTTCCACCCCCACCTACCCTCCTATCCACCCAGCTTCCAAGGGTGTTCAGATATGCGCGGTACCAGGGAGAAGAGAGGAGGAGAGGAAGGAGAATGGAGGGAGGCTATATTTAGAAAAACCAACTCACAGCAAAAAAAAATATGCCGTTTTCAATCTCCAGTCCTTCGGCTGCTGAGATCTACTGAAACTCTCTTTTTTCTCTCTCTCCCCCACTTTCTCTCTTTCTCTCTATCCCACCACTCTCCCTGCTACCCCACTCTCTCCTTTTTACTTCTCTCTGTCTCTCTCTCCCCTTCTCTATCTCTCTCTTCCCTTTTCTCTCTCTCTCTATCTCTCTCTCTCTCTTCCTCTCCATCCCACCACTCTCCCTGCTTCCTCTCTGTTTCTCTCTCTGTTTCTCTCTCTCTCCCCTTCTCTATCTCTCTATCTCTCTATCTCTCTCTCTCTCTCTCTCTCTCTCTCTTCCTCTCCATCCCACCACTCTCCCTGCTTCCTCTGTTTCTCTCTCTGTTTCTCTCTCTCTCCCCTTCTCTATCTCTCTATCTCTCTATCTCTCTCTCTCTCTCTCTCTTCCTCTCCATCCCACCACTCTCCCTGCTTCCTCTCTGTGTCTCTCTCTCCCCTTCTCTATCTCTCTCTCCCCTTCTCTATCTCTCTCTCCCCTTCTCTCTCTCTCTCTCTCTCTCTCTTCCTCTCCATCCCACCACTCTCCCTGCTTCCTCTCTGTTTCTCTCTCTGTTTCTCTCCCTCTCCCCTTCTCTCTCTCTATCTCTCTCTCTCTCTCTTCCTCTCCATCCCACCACTCTCCCTGCTTCCTCTCTGTTTCTCTCTCTGTTTCTCTCTCCCCCCCCCCCCCCCTCTCTCTCTCTCTCTTCCTCTCTCTCTCTCTTTTTTCTCTTCCCTTCTCGCTCCATCCCACCACTCTCCCTGCTTCCTCTCTGTTTTTCTCTCTCTCTCTCTATTTCTCTCCATCCCGCCACTCTCCATGCCACCTCACTCCCTCCTTTTCACTCTGTTTTTTCCTTCATTCGCTATTTTTCTTCCTCTCTCATTCCCCTCCCTCTGAGTGAGTTAGAACTCCTCTGAGTGCGTTAGAACTCCTCTGCGCTTCAGTAGCTCTTCCAGCACAACACTAATGATGCAAATAGTCATCCCATCTTCTCTGTTCTAAGACCAAGGCGAGCTTGCTGTTCTTTACTAATGTGTGTCTGTGTGTGTGTGTGTGTGTGTGTGTGTGTGTGTGTGTGTGTGTGTGTGTGTGTGTGTGTGTGTGTGTGTGTGTGTGTGTGTGTGTGTGTGTGTGTGTGTGTGTGTGTGTGTGTGTGTGTGTGTGTGCGTGTGCTCGGCGTGCATATGTGTGTGTGTGTTTGAATGCAACACATACATAAAAATATAGCTCTGAGACATTTCAGCTGAAAGTTGTTGATGGGCTGAGTGCACTTTATTCTTAAGCAGCCAGAGTTGAATGAGAGGGAGAGTGGGCAGAGTGAATACTACCAGGTTAATGGCCCATCTAAAGTAGGGTCCTCAGTGCCTGGGGCAGCCTTAGTGGGATAGCTTACAGGCTGAGCTTTAGCCTCTAATAGAACTTGGTCAAGGCCAGGAACAACAGAGCTGGTGTGTTTGTCTGTGTGTGTGTTTGTCTGTGTGTGTGTTTGCGCTCGTGCGTCCGCATGCTTGTCTTGTGTTGCTCTGCCTTGCTCTGCTCTGCCATGCTCTGCTCTGCCTTGTGTTGCTCTGCCTTGCTCTGCTCTGTCTTGTGTTGCTCTGCCTTGCTCTGCTCTGTCTTGCATTGCTCTGCCTTGCTCTGCTCTGTCTTGCATTGCTCTGCCTTGCTCTGCTCTGTCTTGCATTGCTCTGCCTTGCTCTGCTCTGCCATGCTCTGCTCTGCCTTGTGTTGCTCTGCTCTGCCATGCTCTGCTCTGCCTTGTGTGGCTCTGCCTTGCTCTGCTCTGCCTTGTGTTGCTCTGCCTTGCTCTGCTCTGCCTTGCTCTGCCTTGTGTTGCTCTGCCTTGCTCTGCTCTGCCTTGCTCTGCTCTGCTCTGCCTTGCTCTGCTCTGCCTTGCTCTGCTCTGCCTTGCGTTGCTCTGGATTGCTCTGCTCTGCCTTGTGTTGCTCTGTCTTGCTTTGCTCTGTCTTGCGTTGCTCTGCCATGCTCTTCTCTGCCTTGTGTTGCTCAGCCTTGCTCTGCCTTGTTCTGCCTTGCTCTGCTCTGCCTTGCTCTGCCTTGTGTTGCTCTGCCTTGCTCTGCCTTGCTCTGCTCTGCCTTGCTCTGCTCTGCTCTGCCTTGCTCTGCTCTGCCTTGCGTTGCTCTGGATTGCTCTGCTCTGCCTTGTGTTGCTCTGTCTTGCTCTGCTCTGTCTTGTGTTGCTCTGCCTTGCTCTGCTCTGTCTTGCATTGCTCTGCCTTGCTCTGCTCTGTCTTGCATTGCTCTGCCTTGCTCTGCTCTGTCTTGCATTGCTCTGCCTTGCTCTGCTCTGCCATGCTCTGCTCTGCCTTGTGTTGCTCTGCTCTGCCATGCTCTGCTCTGCCTTGTGTGGCTCTGCCTTGCTCTGCTCTGCCTTGTGTTGCTCTGCCTTGCTCTGCTCTGCCTTGCTCTGCCTTGTGTTGCTCTGCCTTGCTCTGCCTTGCTCTGCTCTGCCTTGCTCTGCTCTGCTCTGCCTTGCTCTGCTCTGCCTTGCTCTGCTCTGCCTTGCGTTGCTCTGGATTGCTCTGCTCTGCCTTGTGTTGCTCTGTCTTGCTTTGCTCTGTCTTGCGTTGCTCTGCCATGCTCTTCTCTGCCTTGTGTTGCTCAGCCTTGCTCTGCCTTGTTCTGCCTTGCTCTGCTCTGCCTTGCTCTGCCTTGTGTTGCTCTGCCTTGCTCTGCCTTGCTCTGCTCTGCCTTGCTCTGCTCTGCTCTGCCTTGCTCTGCTCTGCCTTGCGTTGCTCTGGATTGCTCTGCTCTGCCTTGTGTTGCTCTGTCTTGCTTTGCTCTGTCTTGCGTTGCTCTGCCATGCTCTTCTCTGCCTTGTGTTGCTCAGCCTTGCTCTGCCTTGCTCTGCTCTGCTTTGCGTTACTTTGCCTTGCGTGCTACCTCAGGGAGTGACACCCCTGCCCCATGCAAGTTCCGGGCTCGGCTGGGCCCGCACCCAAGGTTAAGAGAAAATGTAGGTTAGACTGGGCTTTCAAACCCTGGCGGGCAGCCAGTCCAGGAGATGGACAACTCCAGTTACAAAGCCAAAAGTCCTCAATGGCTGACCATGCGGATACAGGAGTGCCATCTGGAATGGCGGATGAAGGCTGCAACTGATAACTGACAAAAATGTTTCCACCCACTCCGGTAAATCGCTCTGGTTAAGAGCGTCTGCTAAATAACTGTGTAACATAAATGTACATCTCTCACTATAGGATGATAATGACTCATCCCCTGCATCTCTATAGCTCCATGATGCTGACTCATCCCCTGCATCTCTATAGTTCAATGATGCTGACTCATCCCCTGCAGCTCTATAGCTCCATGATGCTGACTCATCCCCTGCATCTCTATAGTTCCATAATGCTGACTCGTCCTCTGCATCTCTATAGTTCCATGATGCTGACTCATCCCCTGCATCTCTATAGTTCCATGATGCTGACTCATCCCCTGCAACTCTATAGTTCCATGATATTGACTCATCCCCTGCATCGCTATAGCTCCATGATGCAGACTCATCACCTGCAACTCTATAGTTCCATGATGCTGACTCATCCCCTGCAACTCTATAGCTCCATGATGCTGACTTGTCCCCTGCATCGCTATAGCTCCATGATGCGGACTCATCCCCTGCAACTCTATAGTTCCATGATGCTGACTCATCCCCTGCAACTCTATAGCTCCATGATGCTGACTCGTCCCCTGCATCTCTATAGTTACATGATGCTGACTCATCCCCTGCAACTCTATAGTTCCATGATGCTGACTCATCCCCTGCAACTCTATTGCTCCATGATGCTGACTCGTCCCCTGCATCTCTATAGTTACATGATGCTGACTCATCCCCTGCAACTCTATAGTTCCATGATGTTGACTCATCCCCTGCAACTCTATAGCTCCATGATGCTGACTCATCCCCTGCATCTCTATAGCTCCATGATGTTGACTCATCCCCTGCAACTCTATAGCTCCATGATGCTGACTCACCCCCTGCAACTCTATAGTTCCATGATGCTGACTCATCCCCTGCAACTCTATAGCTCCATGATGCTGACTCACCCCCTGCATCTCTACTGCTCCATGATGCTGACTCATCCCCTGCAACTCTATAATTCCATGATGCTGACTCACCCCTTGCATCTCTATAGCTCCATGATGCTGACTCATCCCCTACAACTCTATAGTCCCATGATGCTGACTCATCCTCTGCAACTCTATAGTTCCATGATGCTGACTCATCCCCTGCAACTCTATTGCTCCATGATGCTGACTCGTCCCCTGCATCTCTATAGTTCCATGATGCTGACTCATCCCCTGCAACTCTATAGCTCCATGATGCTGACTCATCCCCTGCATCTCTATAGCTCCATGATGTTGACTCATCCCCTGCAACTCTATAGCTCCATGATGCTGACTCACCCCCTGCAACTCTATAGTTCCATGATGCTGACTCATCCCCTGCAGCTCTATAGCTCCATGATGCTGACTCATCCCCTGCATCTCTATAGTTCCATAATGCTGACTCGTCCTCTGCATCTCTATAGTTCCATGATGCTGACTCATCCCCTGCATCTCTATAGTTCCATGATGCTGACTCATCCCCTGCAACTCTATAGTTCCATGATATTGACTCATCCCCTGCATCGCTATAGCTCCATGATGCAGACTCATCACCTGCAACTCTATAGTTCCATGATGCTGACTCATCCCCTGCAACTCTATAGCTCCATGATGCTGACTTGTCCCCTGCATCGCTATAGCTCCATGATGCGGACTCATCCCCTGCAACTCTATAGCTCCATGATGCTGACTCGTCCCCTGCATCTCTATAGTTACATGATGCTGACTCATCCCCTGCAACTCTATAGTTCCATGATGCTGACTCATCCCCTGCAACTCTATTGCTCCATGATGCTGACTCGTCCCCTGCATCTCTATAGTTACATGATGCTGACTCATCCCCTGCAACTCTATAGTTCCATGATGTTGACTCATCCCCTGCAACTCTATAGCTCCATGATGCTGACTCATCCCCTGCATCTCTATAGCTCCATGATGTTGACTCATCCCCTGCAACTCTATAGCTCCATGATGCTGACTCACCCCCTGCAACTCTATAGTTCCATGATGCTGACTCATCCCCTGCAACTCTATAGCTCCATGATGCTGACTCACCCCCTGCATCTCTACTGCTCCATGATGCTGACTCATCCCCTGCAACTCTATAATTCCATGATGCTGACTCACCCCTTGCATCTCTATAGCTCCATGATGCTGACTCATCCCCTACAACTCTATAGTCCCATGATGCTGACTCATCCTCTGCAACTCTATAGTTCCATGATGCTGACTCATCCCCTGCAACTCTATTGCTCCATGATGCTGACTCGTCCCCTGCATCTCTATAGTTCCATGATGCTGACTCATCCCCTGCAACTCTATAGCTCCATGATGCTGACTCATCCCCTGCATCTCTATAGCTCCATGATGTTGACTCATCCCCTGCAACTCTATAGCTCCATGATGCTGACTCACCCCCTGCAACTCTATAGTTCCATGATGCTGACTCATCCCCTGCAACTCTATAGCTCCATGATGCTGACTCACCCCCTGCATCTCTATTGCTCCATGATGCTGACTTGTCCCCTGCATCTCTATAATTCCATGATGCGGACTCATCCCCTGCATCTCTATAGCTCCATGATGCTGACTCATCCCCTACAACTCTATAGTCCCATGATGCTGACTCACCCCCTGCATCTCTATAGCTCCATGATGCTGACTCATCCCCTGCATCTCTATAGCTCCATGATGCTGACTCATCCCCTGCAGCTCTATAGTTCCATGATGCTGACTCACCCCCTGCAACTCTATACCTCCATGATGCTGACTCATCCCCTGCAACTCTATAGTTCCATGATGCTGACTCATCCCATACTCTATAGATCCATGATGCTGACTCACCCCCTGCAACTCTATAGCTCCATGATGTTGACTCATCCCCTGCAACT
This sequence comes from Oncorhynchus mykiss, assembly GCF_013265735.2. Lineage (NCBI taxonomy): Eukaryota > Metazoa > Chordata > Actinopteri > Salmoniformes > Salmonidae > Oncorhynchus > Oncorhynchus mykiss. The sequence goes on from NC_048573.1 coordinate 67,495,793, forward strand.
CTATAGTTCCATGATGCTGACTCATCCCATACTCTATAGCTCCATGATGTTGACTCACCCCCTGCATCTCTATAGCTCCATGATGCTGACTCAACCCCGGCATCTCTATAGCTCCATGATGCTGACTCACTCCCTGCAACTCTATAGTTCCATGATGCTGACTCATCACCTGCAACTCTATAGCTCCATGATGCTGACTCATCCCCTGCATCTCTATAGTTCCATGATGCTGACTCCCCCCCTGCAACTCTATAGCTCCATGATGCTGACTCACCCCCTGCATCTCTATAGCTCCATGATGCTGACTCACCCCCTGCATCTCTACAGCTCCATGCATCACCTCTTTGTCAAGAGAATGGTGCAGCACTGGGCATCCACACTGAAACCTGCCCTGCTTTCTGTCTGTGTCTGTGTCTGTGTCTGTAAGAGAGGGGATGCTGGAAGCTATAGAGGTAGGACCAGGCTGTCGCCGTAGTAGAATTGTAAATTCAGCACTTTGCCGATGAAGGATGGTGAACTACACAGCCAATTAGCAGAGCTATAAAGCAAATGTATCATGGCTGTTATGGACTATAGTCTTCATCTCTCTGTTGGTCTTTACTATATAACTGTTATTTTGCTACATAGCACCTAGCCCTATTTGTTTAGTTATGGAGGTTCTGTGCCTAATGAATGCAGTTGGCCAATCTGAAACGATTCCCTATTCCATAGATAATGCCCCTTATTTCCTATCTAGGGCACTACATTTAGTGCACTACAGTACACTATGGAAGGTATGCACTTCATGAGGAATAAGGCGCCATGTTAGGCTAAGCCACTATTTGTTCCCCCATGAATACCAACCACTCTCTGCTACTGGCGTTGGTTAGAGTTATCACATAGATAGTTATCGCATAGAGAGTTATCACATAGAGTTATTACATAGAAAGTTATCACATAGAGCATTATCATATAGACAGTTATGACATAGAGAGTTATCACATAGAGCATTATCATATAGACAGTTATTACATAGAAAGTTATCACATAAAGCATGATAATATAGACAGTTATCACATAGATAGTTATCACATAGAGCATTATCATATAGACAGTTATGACATAGAGAGTTATCACATAGAGCATTATCATATGGACAGTTATCACATAGAGAGTTATCACATAGAGCATTATCATGTAGACAGTTATCACATAGAGAGTTATCGCATAGACAGGTACACATAGAGAGTTATCACATAGAGTGTTAACATATAGAGAGTTATCCTACAGACAGTTATTATATAGACAGTTATCATGTGTGCAGAGTTGTCATATATAGAGTTATCATATAGAGTTATCATATATAGAGTTATCATATATAGAGTTATCATATAAAGAGTTATCACAGACAATTATCACATAGGGAGTTATCACATAGACAGTTATCACATATATAGTTAATATACACAGTTATTACATAGAGAGTTATCATATAGAGAGGTATCACATAGACTGTTATCATTCAGAGAGTTATCACATAGAGTTATCATGTAGAGTATTATCATATAGACAGTTATCATATAGAGAGCTATCATATAGAGAGTTATCACATAGAGTGTTATTACATAGAGAGTTATCACATAGAGTGTTATCACATAGAGCATTATCACATGGACAGTTATCACACAGAGCGTTATCACATAGACATTTATCACATAGAGAGTTATCACATGGAGAGTTATCACAGAGTGCAATCATATAGACAGTTATTACATAGAAAGTTATCATATAGAGCATTATCATATAGACAGTTATCACATAGAGCGTTATTGCATAAACAGTTACACATAGAGAGTTATCACATAGAGCGTTAACATATAGAGAGTTATCATATAAACAGTTATTATATAGAGTGTTATTGTTACGGTGCATGAATGAGGACCCAAAAGCGAATTAACGTAAACAGAGCTTCTTTAATAACAAAACAAAACGTAGGCTCAGATGGACCGGCAGGTTCCGACAGGACAGGACAAGGTTGCAGCAAACATGACGATAGTCTGGTTCAGGCATGAACAACACAAACAAGAATCCGACAAAGACAGGAGCAGAAACAGAGAGAGATATAGAGGACTAATCAGAGGGAAAAAGGGAACAGGTGGGAAAAGGGGTGACGAGGTAGTTAGGAGGAGACAAGGCACAGCTGGGGGAAAGAGGGGGAGAAAAGGTAACCTAACAACGACCAGCAGAGGGAGACAGGGTGAAGGGAAAGGACAGAAACAAGACACAACATGACAGTACATGACAGTACCCCCCCACTCACCGAGCGCCTCCTGGCGCACTCGAGGAGGAAACCTGGCGGCAACGGAGGAAATCATCGATCAGCGCACGGTCCAGCACGTCCCGAGAGGGAACCCAACTCCTCTCCTCAGGACCGTACCCCTCCCAATCTACTAGGTACTGATGACCACGGCCCCGAGGACGCATGTCCAAAATCCTACGGACCCTGTAGATGGGTGCGCCCTCGACAAGGATGGGGGGGGGGGGGGGGGGGGAAGACGAGCGGGGGCGCGAAGAACGGGCTTGACACAGGAGACATGGAAGACCGGGTGGACGCGACGAAGATATCGCGGAAGAAGAAGTCGAACTGCGACAGGATTAATGATCCGAGAAATACGGAACGGACCAATGAACCGCGGGGTCAACTTGCGAGAAGTGGTCTTAAGGGGAAGGTTCTGAGTGGAGAGCCAAACTCTCTGACCGCGACAATATCTAGGACTCTTAGTTCTACGCTTATTAGCAGCCCTCACAGTCTGCGCCCTATAACGGCAAAGTGCAGACCTGACCCTCTTCCAGGTGCGCTCGCAACGTTGGACAAAAGCCTGAGCGGAGGGGACGCTGGACTCGGCGAACTGAGATGAGAACAGCGGAGGCTGGTACCCGAGGCTACTCTGAAAAGGAGATAGCCCGGTCGCAGACGAAGGAAGCGAGTTGTGGGCGTATTCTGCCCAGGGGAGCTGTTCTGACCAAGACGCAGGGTTGCGAAAAGAAAGACTGCGTAAGATGCGACCAATAGTCTGATTGGCCCGTTCTGCTTGACCGTTAGACTGGGGGTGAAAGCCGGAAGAGAGACTGACGGAAGCCCCAATCAAACGGCAAAACTCCCTCCAAAATTGAGACGTGAATTGCGGACCTCTGTCCGAAACGACGTCTGACGGAAGGCCATGAATTCTGAAAACATTCTCGATGATGATTTGTGCCGTCTCTTTAGCAGAAGGAAGCTTAGCAAGGGGAATAAAATGAGCCGCCTTAGAGAACCTGTCGACAACCGTAAGAATAACAGTCTTCCCCGCTGACGAAGGCAGTCCGGTGACAAAATCTAAGGCGATGTGAGACCACGGTCGAGAGGGAATGGGAAGCGGCCTGAGACGGCCGGCAGGAGAAGAGTTACCGGACTTAGTCTGCGCGCAGACCGAACAAGCAGCCACGAAGCGACGCGTGTCATGCTCCCGGGTGGGCCACCAAAAGCGCTGGCGAATGGAAGCAAGCGTACCCCGAACGCCAGGGTGGCCGGCTAACTTGGCAGAGTGAGCCCACTGAAGAACGGCCAGACGAGTAGGAACGGGAACGAAAAGAAGGTTCCTGGGACAAGCGCGCGGCGACGGAGTTTGAGTGAGTGCTTGCTTTACCTGCCTCTCAATTCCCCAGACAGTCAACCCGACAACACGCCCCTCAGGGAGAATCCCCTCGGGGTCAGTGGAGGCTACTGAAGAACTGAAGAGACGAGATAAAGCATCAGGCTTGGTGTTCTTAGAGCCCGGACGATAAGAAATCACGAACTCGAAACGAGCGAAAAACAGCGCCCAGCGCGCCTGACGCGCATTAAGTCGTTTGGCAGAACGGATGTACTCAAGGTTCCTATGGTCAGTCCAAACGACAAAAGGAACGGTCGCCCCCTCCAACCACTGTCGCCATTCGCCTAGGGCTAAGCGGATGGCGAGCAGTTCGCGGTTTCCCACATCATAGTTACGTTCCGACGGCGACAGGCGATGAGAAAAATACGCGCAAGGGTGGACCTTGTCGTCAGAGAAGGAGCGCTGAGAAAGAATGGCTCCCACGCCCACCTCTGACGCGTCAACCTCGACAATGAACTGTCTAGAGACGTCAGGTGTAACAAGGATAGGGGAGGATGTAAAACGATTCTTGAGGAGATCAAAAGCTCCCTGGGCGGAAACGGACCACTTAAAGCACGTCTTGACAGAAGTGAGGGCTGTGAGAGGGGCTGCCACCTGACCGAAATTACGGATGAAGCGACGATAGAAGTTCGCGAAGCCGAGAAAGCGCTGCAACTCGACTCGTGACTTAGGGACGGGCCAATCAATGACAGCTTGGACCTTAGCGGGATCCATCTTAATGCCTTCAGCGGAAATAACAGAACCGAGAAATGTGACGGAGGAGGCATGAAAAGAGCACTTCTCAGCCTTCACAAAAAGACAATTCTCTAAAAGGCGCTGGAGGACACGTCGAACGTGCTGAACATGAATCTGGAGTGACGGTGAAAAAATCAGGATATCGTCAAGGTAAACGAAAACAAAGATGTTCAGCATGTCTCTCAGGACATCATTGACTAATGCCTGAAAGACAGCTGGAGCGTTAGCGAGGCCGAAAGGAAGAACCCGGTATTCAAAGTGCCCTAACGGAGTGTTAAACGCCGTCTTCCACTCGTCCCCCTCCCTGATGCGCACGAGATGGTAAGCGTTACGAAGGTCCAACTTAGTGAAAAACCTGGCTCCCTGCAGGATCTCGAAGGCTGAAGACATAAGAGGAAGCGGATAACGATTCTTCACTGTTATGTCATTCAGCCCTCGATAATCTATGCAGGGGCGCAGGGACCCGTCCTTCTTAACAAAAAAAAACCCCGCTCCGGCGGGAGAGGAGGAGGGGACTATGGTACCGGCGGCAAGAGCTACAGACAAATAATCTTCGAGAGCCTTACGTTCGGGAGCCGACAGAGAGTATAGTCTACCCCGGGGGGGAGTGGTTCCCGGAAGGAGATCAATACTACAATCATATGACCGGTGTGGAGGAAGAGAGGTGGCCCTGGACCGACTGAACACCGTGCGCAGATTGTGATATTCCTCCGGCACCCCTGTCAAATCACCAGGCTCCTCCTGTGAAGAAGAGACAGAGGAAACAGGAGGGATAGCAGACATTAAACATTTCACATGACAAGAGACGTTCCAGGAGAGGATAGAATTACTAGACCAATTAATGGAAGGATTATGACAAACTAGCCAGGGATGGCCCAAAACAACAGGTGTAAAAGGTGAACGAAAAATTAAAAAAGAAATGGTTTCGCTATGATTACCAGAAACAGTGAGGGTTAAAGGTAGCGTCTCACGCTGAATCCTGGGGAGAGGACTACCATCCAGGGCGAACAAGGCCGTGGACTCCCTTAACTGTCTGAGAGGAATGTCATGTTCCCGAGCCCAGGTCTCGTCCATAAAACAGCCCTCCGCCCCAGAGTCTATTAAGGCACTGCAGGAAGCTGACGAACCGGTCCAGCGTAGATGGACCGACAAGGTAGTGCAGGATCTTGAAGGAGAGACAGGAGTAGTAGCGCTCACCAGTAGCCCTCCGCTTACTGATGAGCTCTGGCTTTTACTGGACATGAAGTGACAAAATGACCAGCAGAACCGCAATAGAGACAGAGGCGGTAGGTGATTCTCCGTTCCCTCTCCTTAGTCGAGATGCGGATACCTCCCAGCTGCATAGGCTCAGCACCCGAGCCGGCAGAGGAAGATGGTAGTGATGCGGAGAGGGGGGCAACGGAGAACGCGAGCTCCTTTCCACGAGCTCGGTGACGAAGATCAACCCGTCGCTCAATGCGAATAGCGAGTTCAATCAAGGAATCCACGCTGGAAGGAACCTCCCGGGAGAGAATCTCATCCTTTACCTCTGCGCGGAGACCCTCCAGAAAACGAGCGAGCAAAGCCGGCTCGTTCCAGCCACTGGAGGCAGCAAGAGTGCGAAACTCAATAGAGTAGTCTGTTATGGATCGATTACCCTGACATAGGGAAGACAGGGCCCTGGAAGCCTCCTCCCCAAAAACAGATCGATCAAAAACCCGTATCATCTCCTCCTTAAAGTCCTGATACTGGTTAGTACACTCAGCCCTTGCCTCCCAGATTGCCGTGCCCCACTCACGAGCCCGTCCAGTAAGGAGAGATATGACGTAGGCGACACGAGCAGTGCTCCTGGAGTAAGTGTTGGGCTGGAGAGAAAACACAATATCACACTGGGTGAGGAACGAGCGGCATTCAGTGGGCTCCCCAGAGTAACACGGCGGGTTATTGATTCTGGGCTCCGGAGATTCGAAAGCCCTGGAAGTGGCCGGCGGATCGAGGCGGAGATGGTGAACCTGTTCTGTGAGGTTGGAGACTTGGGTGGCCAGGGTCTCAACGGCATGTCGAGCAGCAGACAATACCTGCTTGTGTCTGCCTAGCATCGCTCCCTGGATCTCGACGGCTGAGTGGAGAGGATCCGAAGTCGCTGGGTCCATTCTTGGTCGGATTCTTCTGTTACGGTGCATGAATGAGGACCCAAAAGCGAATTAACGTAAACAGAGCTTCTTTAATAACAAAACAAAACGTAGGCTCAGATGGACCGGCAGGTTCCGACAGGACAGGACAAGGTTGCAGCAAACATGACGATAGTCTGGTTCAGGCATGAACAACACAAACAAGAATCCGACAAAGACAGGAGCAGAAACAGAGAGAGATATAGAGGACTAATCAGAGGGAAAAAGGGAACAGGTGGGAAAAGGGGTGACGAGGTAGTTAGGAGGAGACAAGGCACAGCTGGGGGAAAGAGGGGGAGAAAAGGTAACCTAACAACGACCAGCAGAGGGAGACAGGGTGAAGGGAAAGGACAGAAACAAGACACAACATGACAGTACATGACAGTTATCACATGTACAGAGTTATCATATATAGAGTTATCATATAGAGAGTTATCATATAGAGAGTTATCATATATAGAGTTATCATATAGAGAGTTATCACATAGACAGATATCACAAATATAGTTATTAAATAGACAGTTATTACATAGAGAGTTATCATATAGAGCGGTATCACATAGACTGTTATCATTTAGAGAGCTATCATATAGAGAGTTATCATATAGAGAGGTATCACATAGACTGTTATCACATAGAGAGTTATCACATAGAGAGTTATCACATTGACATTTATCACATAGAGAGTTATGACGTAGACAGTTATCACATAGACATGTATCACATAGAGAGTTATCACATTGACATTTATCACATAGAGAGTTATGACGTAGACAGTTATCACATAGACATGTATCACATAGAGAGTTATCACATTGACATTTATCACAGAGAGTAATCACATAGACAGTTATCACATAGAGAGTTATGACAGAGCGTCATCACATAGACAGTTATCATATTGAGTTATCATATAGAGATTATAGAGTGTTATTATATAGAGGAAGATGTGTTGTAAACAATGGGAATATGAGTAATGTAAAGGGAGGGGTTCTAAACACAGTTCCACCAGGAGGGGGTTCTGCATGTGTGAGATGGAGGGGAAGAGAGAGCAGGCAGCAGTAGAAGCATGTCCGACTCGAGCGCTACAGGACTAATTGGTAATAAGGTATTGTGTTGCTCTCTGTCTCTTTCTCTCTCTCTGCCTTTGTCCGTGACTCAGTCTATGTGTCTGTTTCAGGGTCAGTCCACCTGTGTGTATTTCCATCTGCTCTCTGTCCCCCCAATCTGGTACCTTTCATCTAATCTAATGCTCCAATGCTCTTCTCCTCCTTCCTCTCTCCTCCTCTGGTAGCTCGCCTTCTCTCCTCTCATTTGTGCTCAACCCTTCCTCATGTTTTCCACGTGCTCTACCTACCTCAGCAAAAAGTCTATTCTTGTTCACTCACTTCGTCAGCATTCCCCCTCCCTCTCTTCCTCCCTCCTTTTGTCCCCCCTCCCCTCCCCCCTCAGATACACAGGAACGGCCTGTCTTTTCATCTTACCTCCCTGGACTTTGTTGCTCCACTTTGTACTTTGCATGTTTCTATCTTGCTTCAGATTCTTGTGGTTAATACTGAGTTTGGAAATTATGAAATGGTTTCAATTCGGTTAAAAGATATAGAATAGTACAACAAATCAAATCAAATTGTATTGGTCACATACGCATGATTAGCAGATGTTACTGTGGGTGTAGAGAAATGCTTGCGCTTCTAGCTCCGGCAGTGCAGTAATATCTAACAAGTAATATCTGACAATTACACAACATATACCCAATACACACACATCTAGTAAAGGAATGGAATTAAGAATACAAAAATATACGGACAAGCAATGTCAGAGTGGCATAGAAAAAGATACAGTAGGAGACAGTATATAGATAGATATAAGATGAGTAATGCAAGATATATAGACATTATTAAAGTGACTTGTGTTCCATTTATTAAAGTGGCCAGTGATATCTAGTCTATGTATATAGGAAGCAGCCTCTCTGTGCTAGTGATGGCTATTTAACAGTCTGATGGCCTTGAGATAGGAGCTGTTTTTCAGTCTCTCGGTCCCTGCTTTGATGCACCTGTACTGACCTCGCCTTCTGGATGATAACGGGGTGAACAGGCAGTGGCTCAGGTGGTTGTTGTCCTTGATTAACTTTTTGGCCTTCCTGTGACATCGGGTGGTGTTGATGTCTTGGAGGGCAGGTAGTTTGCCCCAAGTGGTGAGTTGGGCAGACCGCACCACCCTCTGGAGAGCCCTGCGGTTGCGGGCGGAGCAGTTTCCATACCAGGTGGTGATACAGCCCGGCAGGATGCTCTCAATTGTGCATCTGTAAAAGTTTGTGAAGGTTTTAGGTGACAAGCCAAATGTATTCAGCCTCCTGAGGTTGAAGAGGCGCTATTGCGCCTTCTTCGCCACACTGTCTGTATGGGTGGACCATTTCAGTTTGTCCGTGATGTGTACACCGAGGAACTTGAAGCTTTTGAACTCCGCACAGGGCGGAGTTCAGTCTCGAGTTTAATGATGAGCTTGGAGAGTGCTATGGCATGTCTTGAGAGATATTACTTTTGTTTATCATGTATAGCTTTTATGACCAATTCATTTTCAAACTAAAACTTGTTATCTCAATCAACAAAAATGTGGTTTCAGAAAACTGAGTGGCCGTGAGTGGCTGAATGGAAATAGGCCATGAGTATTTCTGAACTGTTATTTGGGGAAAGTGGTATTATAACATGCTGTTACTAAGAGAGCCTGTCTCACTGACTGACTGCAATGTGTACAGCTCCACCTGCTGGACAGACTATGTTACTGCACCTGTATGTCACTACCTCGTGCTTATTTTCTTTGGCTACTACCGCTAGTAGCATTACTATCTCTAATATCTCTACTACTACCATTACCACTAGTAGCATTACTACCTCTAATATCTCTACTATCACAAGTAGCATTACTATCTCTAATATCCATACTACCACCATTACCACTAGTAGCATTACTATCTCTAATATCTATACTACTACCATTACCACTAGTAGCATTACTATCTCTAATATCTCTACTACTACCATTACCACTAGTAGCATTACTATCTCTAATATCTCTACTACCACCATTACCACTAGTAGCATTACTATCTCTAATATCTATACTACTACCATTTCAGTAAATACAGTACAATGCAATGATGGTAATGAAATCCAGCTCATTCCAGTAATACTAATAATAGTACATATAATCATGTATACAGGTACAACACTACTGCTGTTATATTGTGGCCTCTTTGGTCGATACATTTAAACAAATACAAATAAGATAAAAAAATAAAGAAAGAATGTATAATAAAATAAACAACAACAACATGATGGTTCCACTATGTATTACAGTCAGTTATATACAATGTAAATACTATGATGATGGTTCTACTATGTATTACTGTGTCACGTTCTGACCTTAGTTCCTTTATTATGTATTTGTGTCAGTTTGGTCAGGGCGTGAGCTGGGGTGGGTAGTCTATGTTCTTTTTTCTATGTTGTGTTTATGTGTTTGGCCTAGTATGGTTCTCAATCAGAGGCAGGTGTCGTTCGTTGTCTCTGATTGAGAATCATACTTAGGTAGCCTGTTTTCTCCATTTTAGTTGTGGGTGATTGTTTTCTGTCTCATTTTCTTCACCAGACAGAACTGTATCGTTTTCGTTCATTCTCCTTGTTATTTTGTTTTTTGTGTTCCGTGTTAATAAATATCAACATGGACACGTACCACGCTGCATATTGGTCCGATCCTTCTTACTCTTCCTCCGACGAAGAGGAGATTCGTTACATACTGCCAGTTATATACAATGTAAATACTATGATGAGGGTTCCACTATGTATTACTATTAAGTTACATACAATGTGAATTCTTCAGGGAATTAAAGGTCATGGGATGGCCCTCAGGCTATGGCAATCATATACATATGACCATCTCTCTGAATGTCATCCCCTTCTAGGATCCTGTGTCTCTCCCAGTATTATATGAGTGTATTGATCTGATCTCAGTGTTTTGTGGTTGGCAGCTAGGTCTTTTAGGTGATCTTTAAAAGCTCAGTTTGAGTGTTTGACAATAAATAGTTCTCTGCAAAGCGAACCACAGGTTTTGTACTGCTAAGATTCACAGAGCGGAGAAGTGAAAATCTGAATATTCTAAGACACCAAGGTCGGGCCCCTCAGATGGCATATAAACATGACATGAGCCATGATTATTATTTTTTTGAATAACAGGATATTTGATTTAAAACTGCTACATTGATTAAACATGATTGATTACGTAGAAGTAGTGTCGGTCTCTAGCATTATATTGATTACCTTCTTCTTTTCTGCAAGAACCATATCTCCATCTAGTTTTCAGTGTGCTCCTTTTGCCCCAGAATGGATATGGTTAGTGGATAAAGGTCTCTTATAAGAATCCCTTCTACAGTATGTGACGTCATGCGTTTTGGTTACTGTGTTTTTCTATATACATGTCCATGTCTCTTCTATGCAGAACATTTTCTTAAGGAACTCAGTCCCAAATTACTGTTGAAAGTGAGAAAAGTGGAATACACCAGGTGCAATTTCTACATTTGGTTCTGCATCAGCCATCATCAGTTGTACACTTGTTATGTCAGTCACTGACAACCACTCAATTATCCCGTGTCAGCTGACATGTTTTAGATTGTTAGGTAAAGTAGTCTAGCCATGTCACAATGTCACTGGCTTTCTAGCCTCCACCGATCTACATTTATTTTTCCATTTGTTTTGTCTGTATTGTACACACCTGGTCCCCATTACGTTTTAATTATTTCCCTATTTAACCCTCTGGAGCCATCATGGTTTTGGTGCTTGTTTCTGTCAGAGTCTAGGTGATGTGGGTAAGGCGGAGTCAGGCGCAGGACACAGAGATGAGTAATAATAGTAACTTTACTCAAAAATAGTCTTCCAACAATGTTTTACCCTCAAGGTGGAGGGGGGGGGGGGGGCCCAAAAGTCTAGAGGCGCTTCGGCTCAGTGGATATCAATAATTAATTAACTAAGCCTACAGGATGGCGTATAGACGGAGGGAATTACTATAAGCAGAAAGGCATGTGTATAACACAAGAATTTAGTGTATTAGTCACTCTCATCCGCAACACTAATAATCATTATTATAAGGCATTATAAAGTCTCATAGTTACTTATTACCAGTTATAAAGCGTTTAACATACAATTATAGATGATATGTTAAAACTCAGTCTGTTATGTATTGTTCCCATCCGCAGCACTATTAACCAAACTGAACTTCCTTGTTAATTCAGCTTTGTTTCTTCCTGTTGCGGAAGTATCTTAAGATCCAAGCCCCTCCGGCTCGCTTTGATATTTAAATTATATCCACACTGGTCTCTGGATCGCTGGTTCCAGCCTGGTGTGTTTAGGATGGGGGGAGGGGGGGGGGGAGAAGGGAGGGGGGAAAGAAGGTGAGTGGGGGTGAAAAAATCTGGGCTCTGGATCGAGACTGACAAAAAAAATTGGGAGAGGAGAAAGGGAGGGAAGGGTAGAGAGGCTACTGCCTGCCACTGTGCCGTTGTTATTGAGCTATATTTGGCAGTGGTGTGTGGGTGTGTATCAGTCTGGCATGGGGGGAGTCAGTCTTCCTCTCGTGTGTGTGTGTGGGTCAGCTGGGAATGAGAAGAGATGGGGGGATTGAAGGATGGTGACGGTGACGGTGAGTGTACAGCACACTGGGTTTCAGACTGACTGAGGAGGGGCCGAGGGGCAGATCTATTTTTACCCATGACAGGTTTAGCTGACAGTGAGCCAATTTGATGAGGGAATCAATGTCTTCTGCTATAGATGTGATGCTCTTCCCAGGTTTCTTTCAGAAGGTGTTGAGGTATTTGAATGGCTTAACTTGATACCTACCCTGGTTATCCTGTTCATGTCTCTAAAGTTATGGCTGAGATAAGATAGTACTTTATTACTCCCCCAGAGGGAAAAGTTATTACACCAACCAATAGAAAACACACCAATAAATACACAAGAAAACGGAACAACGGACACACCATCTATGCACCATCACACCGTCTATGCACCATCACACCATCTATGCACCATCACACCATCTATGCACCATCACACCATCTATGCACCATCTAAGAGCAGCATATTGTGTGGTGACTGAATGTTGGTGGGTGATATGAACCTGATAATACTGTTTAGATGGGAAGTTAAAGCATGGTGTGGCAGCATCTCACTGTTTATAGACAGAGGAACATTAGTAGATGTATGTTGTTGCAGTCTTCACCTCACACACACGCTCCTCAGACACGACTGCGTTGGAAAGCACTACAGGAACTTAACATGAACTGGAACTGGCAGTAGCTACGCAGGTCACATGGGTCCAGGGCAAGGCCAGACAGGTCACATGGGTCCAGGGCCAGGCCAGACAGGTCACATGGGTCCAGGGCAAGGCCAGACAGGTCACATGGGTCCAGGGCCAGGCCAGACAGGTCACATGGGTCCAGGGCCAGGCCAGACAGGTCACATGGGTCCAGGGCAAGGCCAGACAGGTCACATGGGTCCAGGGCCAGGCCAGACAGGTCACATGGGTCCAGGGCCAGGCCAGACAGGTCACATGGGTCCAGGGCCAGGCCAGACAGGTCACATGGGTCCAGGGCCAGGCCCAGGCCAGACAGGTTATCAACTCAGTGACGCAATGGGCTACTTTGAGAGCTTGGATTTGGCTTTAGTAGGTGTTTTTAGATCAAGTAGCAAGTTATTTAGACTGATATCATCTTGGTTGATAATTTGAAAACATGGAGTCTTAGCATAATTTCTTTGTAAACCTTCTGTTCTGTTCTCTGTTCTCTCTCTCTCTCTATCTCTCTCTCTTTCTCTCTCTAGGGTTCAGCTGATTCCTACACTAGTAGACCCTCAGATTCCGACGTGTCCCTGGAGGACGACCCGGAGGCGTCTCGGCTAGAAGCCGAGCGCCAGGCCCAACTGCAGCTGGAGAGAGCCAAGGTAGGTAACCTGGCTTCTAATCCCTAGTCAGTTGGAGAGAGCCAACATGCTATACATTTATAGGCAATGTTCTCGCATTCGCGGAGACTGCACTCACAGTAAACGCTACCTACAGTATCTCAGCTCAATCTGGATTTTACGTTTACGTTTAAATCACACTGGAGTGCTGATCATCAGCACTATGAATTTAATCGAGCCCTTAGTCAGGAATAAGTCTGGTTTGAAGTCGAGTGCCAGACACAACTGCAGCTGAGAGAGAGAGCCAAAGAAGGCAACCTCTCCTTCACCCGATAGTCAGGCCTAGAGAGCCAGGGTTAGTAGAGTCAGGAGTTTAGTTAGTTAATTAGCTTGTTTACGTAAACAGGAGTTTAATCAGGCCAAACTGTAGATGGAGAGAGCTATGGTGAGCAACACTTCTTCAACCTCTTTTCTCCCCTGCAACTATTCCTCAGGTCGAACAGATGTAGGATCTTAATTTGAGCCAGTTTGCTACAGCAGGAAAATAATCCTGCAGCAACAGGAACTGTGAATTATTATGTGGATTATAATGAGTGTTGGACATTTTAAATGGGAAATTACAAACTTTTGAAGCCTTTTAAAACCTTGAATACATTACAAGTTTGCGCCGGACAATTCTCAGCAACAAAAAAGTGATCAAATTAAGATCCTACATCTGTAAATGTGAACTTGTTCTCAGGCAATTTACCTGGTAAAATAAAGGTTGAATATAAAAATAAAGCAGTGTTTAGTCAGGTCCAGAGAGCCAAGAAGAGACCCAAGGAAAGTCCACCATAGGATGGGATATTGTCAGGTCAATGCATCCTTTCGTAAACACTGTTTTATGTATCTGTCTGTCCTCCCCAGTCAAAACCCGTAGCATTTGCAGTGAAGACCAACGTGAGCTACTGTGGTGCTCTAGATGCTGACTGTCCTGTCCAAGGTGCTGCTATCAACTTTGAAACCAAAGATTTTCTACACATAAAAGAGGTGAGAGGAGTTCAGTAGGCGTCATTATCAATGATCACTATCACGTCCTCACCATCACCACTAGAATGACATTTCTTTAGTTGTTGCAGTTATCTTAAACAGTAGCTATTGGAACCCAGTCCTTACACGTTCACAATATGTATGGCCATGACAACCACAGGCATCTCTATCACGGCGGTTACTACCACTGCTGCCATACTGTCGAAACAGCAGTGACAACCACAGGCATCTCTATCACGGCGGTTACTACCACTGCTGCCATATTGTCGAAACAGCAGTGCCAACAGTTTCATTTGGACTTGACTGGAATCCATTTTTGTCTCTTTGCAGAAATACAGCAATGACTGGTGGATTGGTCGGCTGGTGAAGGAAGGGGCAGACATAACTTTCATCCCCAGCCCGGTGAAACTGGAGGCCATGCGGATCAAACAGGAACAGAAACAGGCCCAGAGGTCAGGGTTCATCGTCTCTCCCTGCTACATCCCGAGTCTCTTTCTCAGTAGTCTTTCCTCTATTCCCTGTGTCGTCATCTACAATCCTCTCCCTGCCTCCTCAAAACTTCAACAAGGACTTTTAAACGATTCCTTGAGTATCATAAGGATGCAAGGGGAGGGTTCATGGAGATGATTCAAGGAGAGGTAAGGTACTTGTATAGTCCTTGAATCCTCGTCTTGCTCATCGGCACCGTGTTGTTGTCCTGCAGGAAAGCGGCGAACTCATCGTCGGGTTGGAGATCCACACCACCTAGTGCAGGTGAGTGACAGCTGTTGGGTGACTGACCTCGTCCTTCCCCCTCATACCAGAATCAATTGCTTTTCATTATGTAGCAAAGCATGTTAATCCATAATCAATCAATCAATCGTATTTATTTGATAGAGCTCTTTTTTACATCAGCAGTTGTCACAAAGTGCTTTACAGAAACCCAGCCTAAAACTCAGAGCAATCAACCAAATGCACAGCATTCAGAGTTGAGGTCAACTCCATTTCAATTGAGTCAATTCAGGAAGGATGCTGAAAATCTGATTCCAACCCTGACGGTGTTGTTGCATTTTACTGGATGAGTACGAAAGGGTCTGGAAGGTTGCTACAGGATATCCTGTCTTCAGACACTACACCATCTGCTCTCCATAGATAGACTTCCATATTAGCTTTCATGCTAAATGTGTTTTCTCTTGTTTTTACAAGCCAAACAGAAGCAGAAGCAGGTATGTTTGTAATGCAGATGATTCTACTATGTATCAGAGCTAGAATTAAGAATAGCTGTGTCATAAAATACTCTCTACTACAAACTGTTTTGCTCTTAGTTGATGACACTGGTAGATTCTAATCTCAATGACTTGAGGGTTACGCTTAGGGCCCAGAGTTATCCCTAACTACATGATCTGACCAGGGCCTTACTAAAAACATAGTAAAACTCAGGGTTCTAGTTATGCTCCAAAGTCGGTCTTGGCCCGTTCCAAGCCCAGTGTGTGTTGGCCTGTTCCAAACCCAATGTGTGTTGGCCCGTTTCAAGCCCAGTGTGTGTTGGCCCGTTCCAAGCCCAGTGTGTGTTGGCCCGTTCCAAGCCCAGTGTGTGTTGGCCCGTTCCAAGCCCAGTGTGTGTTGGCCCGTTCCAAGCCCAGTGTGTGTTGGCCCGTTCCAAGCCCAGTGTGTGTTGGCCCGTTTCAAGCCCAGTGTGTGTTGGCCCGTTCCAAGCCCAGTGTGTGTTGGCCCGTTCCAAGCCCAGTGTGTGTTGGCCCGTTCCAAGCCCAGTGTGTGTTGGCCCGTTCCAAGCCCAGTGTGTGTTGGCCCGTTCCAAGCCCAGTGTGTGTTGGCCCGTTTCAAGCCCAGTGTGTGTCTCCCCTGCAGACAGAGCATCTCCCACCCTATGATGTTGTTCCTTCCATGAGGCCGGTGGTGTTGGTGGGGCCGTCACTGAAAGGCTATGAGGTGAGAGGCTGGTCGATACGCACACACACACGCACCACACCTTCCTTGGCCCATTAAGCTTTAAGATTTTATTGGCCCATTAAGATTTTTTATTTAATTTAATGTAACTAGGCAATTCAGTTAATAACAAATTCTTATTTACAATGACAGCCTACACTGGCCAAACTCGGACGACACTGGGCCAATTGTGCGCCACCCTATGGGACTCCCAATCACGGCCAGTTGTGATACAGCCTGGATTCGAACCAGGGTGTCTGTAGTGACACCTCAATCACTGAGATGCAGTGCCTTAGACCACTGCTCCACTCGGGAGCCAAAATGAGAATACATTATGATACAGTAAGAATATGTACTGCCCACTCACAATCCCAGCCTGATGTACATGCACAATATATAGAGTAGATGATGTGTAGGTTATGTCAGGAATGGGATATAAGATGGTACTGTCATCAATATGACTGTATTGAGCTTTTTAGCCCAACAAACAAATCTGCACAACAATAAGGCTTATAATTGGGGCGGCAGGGTAGCCTAGTGGTTAGAGCGTTGGACTAGTAACCGGAAGGTTGTGAGTTCAAACCCACGAGCTGACAAGGTACAAATCTGTCGTTCTGCCCCTGAACAGGCAGTTAACCCACTGTTCCCAGGCCGTCATTGAAAATAAGAATTTGTTCTTAACTGACTTGCCTGGTTAAATAAAGGTAAAATAAAAAATAAAAAAAAATAAAAAAAAATAATTGAATCAAATCTCTCCATGCTTCAACATTCTCTCTCTCTCTCCTGTGTGGATGCAGACAGAGACAAGCAGTTTGTTTTGTGTGTCTATGAAATATTTATGCATTTCTCTGGTGAAATGTGTTTTGTGGATGCTCCAGAGGCATACATCAGCCTCTCTCTGACTCTCTGACTCTCTCACTCTCTCTTTCTCTCTCACTCTCACTCTCTCCCAGAGACAGCAGGAGAGCAGAAGCAGGAGGAGTGCTTGGTTGTATCCCCT
This sequence comes from Oncorhynchus mykiss, assembly GCF_013265735.2. NCBI lineage: Eukaryota > Metazoa > Chordata > Actinopteri > Salmoniformes > Salmonidae > Oncorhynchus > Oncorhynchus mykiss. The sequence continues at coordinate 67,513,248 of NC_048573.1, forward strand.
ATATCCCCTAACATCTCTCTCTAAGCCCCACAGCCAGTCAGACTAACATCTCTCTCTAAGCTCCACAGCCAGTCAAACTAACATCTCTCTCTAAGCGCCACAGCCAGTCAGACTACACACGAAGTTCTGTCCTTATTTAATACACCATACAGATTTGTGTTCCTTCACTTTCTAAGTATTTCAGAGAGGGAGGAAGCAGGGGAGACATGTGGAGACAGGGAGAGGAGAAGTTAGAGAGATGGGGGGGTGAGAGAGAGAGGAGGAGAGAGAGAGAGAGAGAGAGGAGGAGAGAGAGAGAGAGAGACAGACAGAGAGAGAGAGAGAGACAGACAGACAGAGAGACGGAGAGAAAGAGAGAGATTCAACACAGGGATCAGTGTTCTCTCTGTTCCTAACCAATCATCACACTCCCCTCTGTCTCCCAGGTAACAGACATGATGCAGAAGGCCCTGTTTGACTTCCTGAAACACAGGTTTGATGGAAGGTGGGTACAGCCAGAACCACGATGGAATAAGTGTTACAACTGTTTTGTAAAAATCCTTTATGATTTTGAATGCAGTGTATCCGCTTGTCTGGCTGGAATTGTATTCTTTAATTGTAAAAAAAAAATGGAATCCATCCATCCATCTAACTATCTATGTTTTTAGAATCTCTATCACGCGGGTGACTGCTGATCTGTCATTGGCCAAAAGGTCTGTATTGAACAAGAAGGCTATCATGGAGAGGTCCAACACACGCTCCAGTCTTGGTAAGAACAGGAGGACTTGTCCTGCATCTTTAATGTAGACATTTGTTTGTTTTTCATCTTCATTTAGGGTGTGTAATAACCCTCTGTCAGTCCTGAGTACATGGTTTAGACTGCTATGTTGATAGATGTACTACAGGTGTAGAATCTTCATTTGATCATACTGTTGCAGAACTTTCGTGTAATAAGGAAATGTAAAACTTGTGTATTTGAGATTTAAAAAGGCTTCTGAAGTTTGTAATTTCCACTTTGATTTTTCAGGCTTGATTTTCCCTTATGAAAAATTCCTCAACCCCTAGAAACAGGGCCATAAATTATAATCCACATAATAATTCACATTTCCTGTTGCTTTAGGATTATTTTCCTGCTGTAGCAAACTGTCTCAAATTAAGTTCCAACATCTGTATATGACTAAGGACAGATCACACTTTCTCTGTACTCAGCCCTCTCTCTCTCTCTGTCTCTCTGTGTGTTGGGGTGGTAGCTGAGGTCCAGAGTGAGATTGAGAGGATTTTTGAGCTGGCTAAGACTCTACAGCTCGTAGTTCTGGACGCAGACACTATCAACCACCCAGCACAGCTCCTCAAAACATCCCTGGCTCCTATCATCATTTACGTTAAGGTGTCCTCTCCAAAGGTAAGAACTGATCCACTACCAGTACACGGTTAGTCAGCCAGTCAGCCAGTTAGTCAGTCAGCGAGACAGCCAGTCAGTCAGCCAGCCAGTTAGTCAGTCAGCGAGCCAGCCAGCCAGTCAGTCAGTCAGCCAGTCAGCCAGTTAGTCAGTCAGCCAGTCAGTCAGCCAGTTAGTCAGTCAGCCAGCCAGTCAGCCAGTTAGTCAGTCAGTCAGCCAGTCAGCCAGTTAGTCAGTCAGCCAGTCAGTTAGTCAGTCAGTCAGCCAGCTAACCAGTTAGTCAGTCAGCCAGTTAGTCAGTCATTCAGCCAGTCAGTCATTCAGCCAGTCAGCCAGCCAGTCAGTCAGTCTGCCAGCCAGCCAGCCAGTCAGCCATGTAGTCAGTCAGCCAGCCAGCCAGTCAGTCATTCAGCCGGCCAGCCAGTCAGCCAGTTATCCATCCAGCCAGTCATTCAGCCAGGCTGTTAGTCAGCCAGCCAGTCAGTCATTAAGCCAGCCAGTTAGTCAGCCAGCCTTCCAGCCAGTCAGACAGTCAGTCATTCAGCCAGCCAGCCAGCCAGCCATATAGTCAGTCAGCCATTCAGCCAGTCAGTCATTCAGCCAGCCTGTTAGTCAGCCAGCCAGTTATCCATCCAGCCAGTCATTCAGCCAGCCAGGCAGTTAGTCAGCCAGCCAGTCAGTCATTAAGCCAGCCAGTTAGTCAGCCAGCCTGCCAGCCAGTCATTCAGCCAGCCAGTCAGTCAGTCAATCAGTTAGTCATTCAGCCAGCCAGCCAGCCAGCCAGTTAGTCAGCCAGCCAGCCAGCCAGCCAGCCAGTTAGTCAGTCATTCAGCCAGCCAGCCAGTCAGTCATTCAGCCGGCCAGTTAGTCAGTCAGCCAGCCAGCAAGTCAGCCAGCAAGTTCATTATTTTCTCTTCTCTCCCAGGTTCTTCAGAGGCTCATTAAATCTCGGGGGAAATCTCAAAGTAAACACCTCAATGTACAGATGATGGCAGGGGACAAACTAGCACAGTGTCCACCCGTATGTAATGAAAATAATACTAATACTTTTATTTGTACAACAATCTACGTTACTCTGTCTGTCCAGCATAACGGTAGGCTTACACTCAGCTGATAGGGCTGTTAATAGCATTCCCTTGAGGCTTACCATTTAGTTTTTGACATTGTGTTAACATCTCATCTCTCAGGAGATGTTTGATGTGATCCTGGATGAGAACCAGCTGGAAGATGCATGTGAACACCTAGCAGAATACCTGGACATCTACTGGCGCGCCACTCACCTGCCCTGCTCCGCCCCCCTCAACCCCCTATTGGACCAGAGCGAGGTCACCCCGCCCTCCGCTAACTCCAGCCAACAGGTGAGCTCCTCTCGGCGTGGTGTGTGATGACCAATAGTTCCAGGTTGTGTTGTTTGCCGTTGTGCTGTGCTTCCTGAGATTGTCAATTGTGCAGAGCGACTGTAACGGGAAAAAAATAAGTACTTGAACGCCACTAAATAATCTGTTCCTGGACCTGTTGTCATTCTGCTGTTAGCTATTCTCTCATTCATCCTTGTCTTTCTGTGTTTGCAGTTCTCCGAGACTCAAGAGTTAATAGAATGATCACTCCTTAGCTACCACAGGTCTGGGTGAGTAGGACCCCCTCACTATCCCTCCCTAACCCTTTTCTCTGTTCTCTGTTCTATTCTATTCTACTCTATTTGATTCTAAAAGGAACAGCCACTGCTGTGGGTCAGATGTAAGGGGTCAGAATTTAGAGGTCACCGGGGGTCACAGGGGGAGCAGGGGTTGGCAAGGAATTCCTGTCTGGATAGGCACCATCTCCACAGGCCCGCCCCTCTCTATTCTGGAGAGAGGGAAGGAGGGCAACAGGGGGGCAGGGCAGCTTGTATCTGAGAGAGAGAGAGAGAGAGAGAGAGAGAGAGAGAGAGAGAGAGAGAGACCCTAACGAAGACGGACCCCCACGCTGCCCCCTGCTGGAGAGTCCTCCCAGAGTGCCTTGACTACTCCCAGCGTGGCGTGATGCGTCTCGTCACTGCAACCGGACCGTCATCTTGTCCTGGACAAAACACTACCCTTACACCCCCACCCGAACCCTCCCTAGCAGCACTCAAAACCACTTAGCGGTACCACCTAAACAGTTACACTACTGTTCAAAAGTTTGGGGTCACTTAGAAATGTCCTTGTTTTTGAAAGAAAAGCACATTTTTTTGTCCATTAAAATAACATGAAATTGATCAGAAATACAGTGTAGACATTGTTAATGTTGTAAATTACTATAGTAGCTGGAAACGGCAGATATTTTATGGAATATCTACATAGGTGTACAGAGGCCCATTATCACCAACTATCACTCCTGTGTTGCTATGGCACGTTGTGTCAGCTAATCCAAGTTTATAATTTTAAAAGGCTAATTTATCATTAGAAAACCCTTTTGCAATTATGTTAGCACAGCTGAAAACTGTTGTTCTGATTAAAGAAGCAATAAAATTGGCCTTCATTAGCCCAGTTGAGTATCTGGAGCATCAGCATTTGTGGGTTCGATTACAGGCTCAAACAAAGAAAATGATTCTGAAACTCTTCAGTCTATTCTTGTTCTGAGAAATTAAGGCTACTCCATGTGAGAAATTGGCAAGAAACTGAAGATCTCGTACAACGCTGTGTACTACTCCCTTCACAGAACAGCGCAAACTGTCTCTAACCAGAATAGAAAGAGGAGTGGGAGGCCCCGGTGCACAACTGAGCAAGAGGACAAGTAGAGGACAAGTAGAGGAGGACAAGTACATGGGCCTCTGTAACGTCTATGTAGATATTCAATTTTAAAAAATCAGCCTTCTCCAGCTACAGTAGTCATTCACAACATTAACAATGTCTACAATGTATTTCGGATAATTTTGATGTTATTTTAATGGACAAAAAAATTTGCTTTTCTTTCAAAAACAAGGACATTTCTAAGTGACCCCAAACTTTTGAACAGTAGTGTAGGTACAACCCAAACTGTCTCCAGACACAGATGGGTTGGTTCAGTTCACATGCTGAAACAACAAGTGTAATGTAATGCTTATTAGTGACTGTAGCATAGTGTGGAATAGGTCACAGTGTCTTCCGTCACTACAATATTCTGTAACCATTGTATTCACATGTGTTCAGGCACCTGGGCTGGTACACACTATGTAATGACCTTACCTTTCTCTTTCTTTATAGATGTGGTAAAGAGACCAATCCAACTCGACCAAAATCCCATGTCAACGCCATTCAGAATCTCCTCATAGCCCTCCATTAAAAATTAGCCTACATTTAGGCTATTATTTATATGTGTATTTGACACTATTTTGGAGTGAAAATCACATTAAAATGCTTGTATGGATGTCAACCCCAATGCAGGTTCATGTCATCATCACTAATCAACTGATTTACACTTAAAAACGGCTTCAAGGACCACCACCGATTTCTATATGCTAGCTACGCTACCAGCTTCTACGAACAGAAATTAGCATTTAACAGACTTTTTTATAATCACGAAAAGGACTATTTCTAAATATTATGCAGCGAAAACAGTAGCAACCACATTGTGGGCCTGTTAGAACACAAAGATCTTGACAGATGTGAAGAATATCCACTTTGTATAATCTGATTTTTAGAATGTGTTTTTAGATGGTATCCTTGTTGTTTCCCCGCAGTCTGCGTTCCATTGATCTCTTAACGGCATATATTGCTCGCTTTCGCTTGCTTGATAACTTGTTTTTTTCCCTGGTCTGTTTTGTATTGTGTTTCCGTAGCTAACTGTTTTTTGTAGGTGTTATATAGTGACACAGAGGAATCAAACATATATGAATCAGAGCACATCAAAGCACATTATCAAAGCACAAACTTGCACACTGTCATCTACAACGCTTATGTATATTTATCATGTATCTACATTATGGATCTACAGAAGATCAGAGTAGTTTTGCCACTGAATCCACCAATCAGATCGCAGACAGGGACCGAGATAGGAGGAGTCAGACCAGACACGTTTGCTTGTCTGTCTGAAATGTATATATACATTTTTGAATGACCAAAAAGATGATCAGTACTTGAGGAGATACGTTAACCATTTGTAGGGAAGTTCTAAACTTTTAGGCAACACACGAACACTCTCCCTAAAACCAGGTCCAGACTGTCCAGAATGTATCACTGTGCAGCCTACAGTACAGGACTGTAGCTCTCCTCCTACTGGCAGGATCCCGTCTGATCTGTTTCCTCAGACACTACATCACACTCAATGTAGGCTATTTGAGCAGTTGATTAGCACTTCTTATAACAAGATCAGTTAAAATTCTGATAATTAGTTCAGTTAAAGTTCTGATAATTAATTCAGTTAAAGTCCCATAAATTATGCTTCCACTACAATTCAGTTCTTACGAATTATGATGTAAATCTAGCCATTCCACTGTAGTCACAAGGACTGTGACAAAGCAGAGAGGAAGAGGAAGAGAGAGGCCCAACTCGGCAGCAAATCGGTCTCCCTCCAGCAGGTGGCGTTTTTATGTTGTTTCACCCATCAAGCAATGAGTTTTTGGATGGAGGTCAATGAGAGAGTGTTGAATTTGGTCAACAAAATAATTTATGGGTTATTTGCTACGTGAGGTTTATTTGATCAAATAGAAGTTTTGTAATGCTTAAATTGTTACTAGTGCACTGATATAAGTTGGAAAAAACACTTTATATCGGAGTTGTCTCGAAATGGCTATGCATATTCTTGGCATGAGGCTAGTAGCATAGCGTCTCTCTCCATTGAATACAGGAGGTTGATGTCAACAACCCTCATTGAATATTCAAAAAATTATTAGAATAATGAGATGTATCAACCAATCCAAAGAAAGGATAGGCGGGAGCTAGACAGGCCGCTGTGCCGCTTTGTGGACAACGACTCCCATTGTTAGGGAGGAGAGACGTATATCTTGTCAGTATATCCATAATCCTTGGCCAAAGGGTGTCCATAGCACTTCCTGTCATTCATGTGTGTGGAGCGAGGGACCTCTAGTGGTGGGCTTGTGTCACGACACCTGAAGTCACATAGTATTCAATGTTACCCAATTGTAATACCATAATAGAATGTCAACTCATAATGAATCTGAATATAATAGGTAATCTATTCACTATGGATAGCTCTCTGCTTGAGGAAAAAGGAGAATGATGATGTGTTGACCATATGTAGATCAAACACCATTTGGATGAGCTTCCAACCTTTACCAATTCGTAACACATTGTAACATGTTCGTAACATATTGTTACGAATTGGAATTCGCAACATATCATACGAATTTCAGGATTATAATTTCAATTAATCAAGCAAATGTATTTATAAAGCCCTTCTTACATCAGCTGATGTCACAAAGTGCTGTACAGAAACCCAGTCTAAAACCCTAAACAGCAAGAAATGCAGGTGTAGAAGCACGGTTGCTAGGAAAAAAAACCTAGAAAGGCCAAAACCTATGAAGAAACCTAGAGAGGAACCAGGCTATGATGGGTGGCCAGTCCTCTTCTGGCTGTGCCGGGTGGAAATTATAACAGAACTTGGCCAAGATGTTCAAATGTTCATAGATGACCAGCAGGGTCAAATAATAATAATCACAGTGGTTGTAGAGGGTGCAACAGGTCAGCACCTCAGGAGTAAATGTCAGTTTGCTTTTCATAGTCGATCATTCAGTGTATCTCTACCGCACCTGCTGTCTCTAGAGAGTTGAAAACAGCAGGTCTGGGACAGGTAGCACGTCTGGTGAACAGGTCAGGGTTCCATAGCCGCAGGCAGAACAGTTGAAACTGGAGCAGCAGCATGGCCAGGTGGACTGGGGACAGCAAGGAGTCATCAGGCCAGGTAGTCCTGAGGCATGGTCCTACGGCTCAGGTCCTCCGAGAGAAAGAAAGAGAAAGGGATAGTAAAAGAGAAAGCATACTTAAATTCACACAGGAAACCGGATAATAACAGGAGAAATACTCCAGATATAACAGACTGACCTTAGCCCCCCGGCATATAATCTACTGCAGCATAAATACTGGAGGCTGAGACAGGAGGGGTCAGGAGACACTGCGGCCCTGTTCGACGATGCCCCCGGACAGGGCCAAACAGGCAGGATATCACCCCATCCACTTTGCCAAAGCACAGCCCCCAAACCACTAGAGGGAAATCTTCAACCACCAACCTACTATCTTGAGACAAGGCTTAGTATTGCGTATTGTGCACAGCATCATATGAAAGGGAGGACGTTGTGCACAGCACCATACGAAAGGGATGACGTTGTGCACAGCATCATACGAAAGGGATGACGTTGTGCACAGCATCATACGAAAGGGATGACGTTGAGCACAGCATCATACGAAAGGGAGGACGTTGTGCACAGCATCATACGAAAGGGATGACGTTGTGCACAGCATCATACGAAAGGGATGACGTTGAGCACAGCATCATACGAAAGGGATGACGTTGTGCACAGCATCATACGAAAGGGATGACGTTGAGCACAGCATCATACGAAAGGGATGACGTTGAGCACAGCATCATACGAAAGGGAGGACGTTGTGCACAGCATCATACGAAAGGGAGGACGTTGTGCACCATTTTCACTCACCCGTTTTGGCTCATGAGCGCTACTTTCAAAACTACTGGTTAAATTATAAAACACCTTTATAAGGTTTCTTTAAAGGAGCTACATGTATGTTTTTTTGCATAGTAGTACAGACCTGAAGCTTTCCCAAGAAAACACGAGCTTTAAGCACAGAGCAGCACGCATCTCAGTACAGAAAAACACTCACATAAGTGTTACTTTATCATTACATAAAACTATACATTAATTAAATGAATTACTGCCACAGTTAATGAAATGTATGTGCATGACAACATATTTATTTTTTACAAGTAGAAGGACATCTCATATTTATTTTACAAGTAAAAGGAACGTCATATTTATTTTACAAGAACATATCATATTTCTTTCTAAGTAGAAGGGCTTTCCAGGACCATAATAAGTCACTATAGCTTTTCACTTGTCATTCTGAAGAGAAAATGAATGGATGACAATCACATTATGTATTCAGTATTTATGTATCATTACATATTTGTATATATTGTATATTTAAGCAATAAGGCCTGAGGGGGTATGCTATATGGCCAATATACCACGGCTAAGGGCTGTTCTTAGACACAACGCAACGCGGAGTGCCTGGATACAGCCCTTAGCTGTGGTATATTGTACCATGTACCACAAACCCCTGAGGTGCCTTATTGCTATTATAAACTGGTTACCAACTTTAAAAATATATATGTTTTGTCATACCCGTGGTATATGGTCTGATATACCACGGCTGTCAGACAATCAGCATTCAGGGCTCGAACCACCCAGTTTATAATTAATTCTCAGTTCTTCCTCAGTAATATTAAGGTGCACAAAATCTACAAATGTTGACAGACAAAATCTAGGAAATGTACTGTAGACCTACTTATATGCTCATGTCTTCAAAGCCTCATAAGCATGTATTTATATATAAAAAGTGTGTTTTCTTTCTTTTTAGTATGAAACACTGAACGTGTCCACTACTTTTGAGCAGAGCCATGTGCCCTAGTCAAACGATGTGCACTACAGGGGACAGGAGGCCGTTCAGATGCAACCACTGTAATTATTTCCATTGATTGACCTCTAACCTAACATTTTTGCAGTTTTGAGAGACATTATAAGGCTTGAGAACTACACAACACACACACACACATGCACCAACCAAGCACAGTTTCACTGCTGAAACACAACAATCTGAATCAATCTCACTTGCATTCCATTTTTATTGCAGGTAATTTATATATATTTTTTAAACAAGTAAAATCTTTGGATATCCGAAGCACAATCTTTTACTATTATAATTTTCAATAGTTTTTCCCCCGACATACCTAAATTCTGTATGCAATACAAAGTCTTCTAGCTTCGACAAGACAGTAGCTGAACCTATCAAGACTCCTCTTCTGTTTAAGACGGGGTACAAACTGCACTATTTTTATTTTTATGTCTGATTTATATTTATACTGCAATACATGCACTAAATGTAACTCTGCTGTACCCACCACCACCTCCAATACTGAATATGATGTCTGGTGTAATAACAACAATGTTCAGAAAAGTCAACATATGAAATGTCCTACTAACCTGCTGTACCCGATAATGTACAGAATGCATCTGTTTTCAATAGCACATTATGAAAAATAAGAACAGAAATGAATAAACAGAACATTTTACTGATGTTTACAAATGCTCTGGCTTTGTTATTTCAGAAAATCCCCCACCACATAATTCGTCCAGTATTCAACAGTAGTTGCGTGATTGGACAGAAACAACCACTATGTCACCAGCAGATGGAAGTGTTTACCTTGTTAGACTGTATCATGTCTGTTACCTGGGAGACTAGGGGGAGGATGATGATTGGCTGGGAACAGAACTCACTCTCTCTCTCTCATCCTGTTGTATCTCTGATGCTGTGGTCCCTGTCAATCCGCCCATGTCCAGTATGCCAGCCAGAAGGTTAAAGCCTTTGGTCAGGGAGGTCCAGCCCCCCCCCCCCCCCCCCCCCCCCCCCCCCCTTCTCTCTCTCCCTCTCTGATGCTGTGGTCACTGTCTCCCCGTTCATGTCCTGTGTGCCAGCCAGCAGGCTAAACAAGGCTATGTGACATCAGAGAGGTTTCAAATGTAGTGTCTTTGGCTCCGTTACAAGTGATGTCAGTGCCAGTGGTGAAGTGGCGTCCTGGCTGTGAGACTAGGACACACTGTCTGAGTCCCATTACGTGGCCTCCTAGCTGTGGGACTAGGACACACTGTCTGAGTCCCATTACGTGTCCTCCTGGCTGTGGGACTAGGACACACTGTCTGAGTCCCATTACGTGTCCTCCTGGCTGTGGGACTAGGACACACTGTCTGAGTCCCATTACGTGGCCTCCTGGCTGTGGGACTAGGACACACTGTCTGAGTCCCATTACGTGGCCTCCTGGCTGTTGGACTAGGACACACTGTCTGAGTCCCATTACGTGGCCTCCTGGCTGTTGGACTAGGACACACTGTCTGAGTCCCATTACGTGGCCTCCTGGCTGTGGGACTAGGACACACTGTCTGAGTCCCATTACGTGGCCTCCTGGCTGTTGGACTAGGACACACTGTCTGAGTCCCATTACGTGTCCTCCTGGCTGTGGGACTAGGACACACTGTCTGAGTCCCATTACGTGGCCTCCTGGCTGTGGGACTAGGACACACTGTCTGAGTCCCATTACGTGGCCTCCTGGCTGTGGGACTAGGACACACTGTCTGAGTCCCATTACGTGGCCTCCTGGCTGTTGGACTAGGACACACTGTCTGAGTCCCATTATGTGGCATCCTGGCTGTGGGACTAGGACACACTGTCTGAGTCCCAAATGGCACCATATTCCCAACACCAGGGTTTACAATCCTATTATCTACATCAGGGTTTACAATCCTATTATCTACATCAGGGTTTACAACCCTATTATCTACATCAGGGTTTACAATCCTATTATCTACATCAGGGTTTACAATCCTATTATCTACATCAGGGTTTACAACCCTATTATCTACATCAGGGTTTACAATCCTATTATCTAGATCAGGGTTTACAATCCTATTATCTACATCAGGGTTTACAATCCTATTATCTACATCAGGGTTTACAATCCTATTATCTACATCAGGGTTTACAATCCTATTCCCTACATCAGGGTTTACAACCCTATTATCTACATCAGGGTTTACAATCCTATTCCCTACATCAGGGTTTACAACCCTATTATCTACATCAGGGTTTACAATCCTATTCCCTACATCAGGGTTTACAACCCTATTCCCTACATCAGGGTTTACAACCCTATTCCCTACATCAGGGTTTACAACCCTATTATCTACATCAGGGTTCAGAGAGAGCGAGAGAGAGAGAGAGAGAGAGAGACAGAGAAAGAGAGAGAGAGAGAGAGAGACAGAGAAAGAGAGAGAGAGATAACACTTAATATAATGTTTACATACCCTACATTACTCATCTCATATGTATATGTATATACTGTACTCTATATCATCTACTGCGTCTTTATGTAATACATGTATCACTAGCCACTTTAAACTATGCTACTTAATATAATGTTTACATAACATTCATTACTCATCTCATATGTATATACTGTACTCGATACCATCTACTGCATCTTGCCTATGCCGTTCTGTACCATCACTCATTCATATATCTTTATGTACATATTCTTTATCCCTTTACAATTGTGTGTATAAGGTAGTAGTTGTGGAATTGTTAGTTTAGATTACTCGTTGGTTATTACTGCACTGTCGGAACTAGAAGCACAAGCATTTCGCTACACTCACATTAACATCTGCTAACTATGTGTATGTGACAAATACATATGATTTGATTTGGTGATGTCACCATGGAATGTCAAAACTCCCGCCCTTGCAATCCTGCTGATGAGAATGTCCTGTTAAGATTATATTTTTATAAAGCAACTATCAGGAAATACACTGATCAAATGTTTCCACACTTTCACATACAATATGATATAAAACGCAGGAAACCTACATTTTGACTGACTGGGCCTTTAAGGGACGTCAGTGGAAAGACTGCAGCTATATATCACACACCTTTCTCAAATGCCATGACCTATTCACCTCCTGCCATGACCTATTCACCTCCTGCCATGACCTATTCACCTCCTGCCATGACCTATTCACCTCCTGCCATGACCTATTCACCTCCTGCCATGACCTATTCACCTCATGCCATGACCTATTCACCTCCTGCCATGACCTATTCACCTCCTGCCATGACCTATTCAACTCCTGCCATGACCTATTCAACTCCTGCCATGACCTATTCAACTCCTGCCATGACCTATTCAACTCCTGCCATGACCTATTCAACTCCTGCCATGACATGACCTAGTCACCTCCTGCCATGACCTATTCAACTCCTGCCATGACCTAGTCACCTCCTGCCATTACCTATTCAACTCCTGCCATGACCTATTCAACTCCTGCCATGACCTAGTCACCTCCTGCCATGACCTTTTCAACTCTTGCCATTACCTTTTCAACTCCTGCCATTACCTATTCAACTCCTGCCATGACCTATTCAACTCCTGCCATGACCTATTCAACTCCTGCCATGACCTATCAACGTCCTGCCATGACCTAGTCACCTCCTGCCATGACCTATTCAACTCCTGTCATGACCTATTCAACTCCTGCCATGACCTATTCAACTCCTGCCATGACCTATTTACCTCCTACCATGACCTATTCAACTCCTGCCATGACCTATTCACCTCCTGCCATGACATGACCAATTCACCTCATGCCATGACCTATTTACCTCCTGCCATGACCTATTCAACTCCTGCCATGACCTATTCACCTCCTGCCATGACATGACCTATTTACCTCCTGCCATGACCTATTCAACTCCTGCCATAACCTATTCAACTTCTGCCATGACCTATTCAACTTCTGCCATGACCTATTCACCTTCTGCCATGACATGACCTATTTAACTCCTGCCATGACCTATTCACCTTCTGCCATGACCTATTCACCTTCTGCCATGACATGACCTAATCAACTCCTGCCATGACCTATTCACCTTCTGCCATGACATGACCTATTCACCTCATGCCATGACCTATTTACCTCCTGCCATGACTTATTCATCTCCTGCCATGACCTATTCACCACATGCCATGACCTATTTACCTCCTGCCATGACTTATTCATCTCCTGCCATGACCTATTCACCTTCTGCCATGACCTATTCACCTTCTGCCATGACATGACCTATTTAACTCCTGCCATGACCTATTCACCTTCTGCCATGACCTATTCACCTTCTGCCATGACATGACCTAATCAACTCCTGCCATTACCTATTCAACTCCTGCCATGACCTATTCAACTCCTGCCATGACCTATTCAACTCCTGCCATGACCTATCAACGTCCTGCCATGACCTAGTCACCTCCTGCCATGACCTATTCAACTCCTGTCATGACCTATTCAACTCCTGCCATGACCTATTCAACTCCTGCCATGACCTATTTACCTCCTACCATGACCTATTCAACTCCTGCCATGACCTATTCACCTCCTGCCATGACATGACCAATTCACCTCATGCCATGACCTATTTACCTCCTGCCATGACCTATTCAACTCCTGCCATGACCTATTCACCTCCTGCCATGACATGACCTATTTACCTCCTGCCATGACCTATTCAACTCCTGCCATAACCTATTCAACTTCTGCCATGACCTATTCAACTTCTGCCATGACCTATTCACCTTCTGCCATGACATGACCTATTTAACTCCTGCCATGACCTATTCACCTTCTGCCATGACCTATTCACCTTCTGCCATGACATGACCTAATCAACTCCTGCCATGACCTATTCACCTTCTGCCATGACATGACCTATTCACCTCATGCCATGACCTATTTACCTCCTGCCATGACTTATTCATCTCCTGCCATGACCTATTCACCACATGCCATGACCTATTTACCTCCTGCCATGACTTATTCATCTCCTGCCATGACCTATTCACCTTCTGCCATGACCTATTCACCTTCTGCCATGACATGACCTATTTAACTCCTGCCATGACCTATTCACCTTCTGCCATGACCTATTCACCTTCTGCCATGACATGACCTAATCAACTCCTGCCATGACCTATTCACCTTCTGCCATGACATGACCTATTCACCTCATGCCATGAACTATTTACCTCCTGCCATGACCTATTCAACTTCTGCCATGACCTTTTCAACTCCTGCCATGACCTATTTACCTCCTGCCATGACCTATTCAACTTCTGCCATGACCTATTCACCTTCTGCCATGACCTATTCACCTTCTGCCATGACATGACCTATTCACCTCATGCCATGACTTATTAATCTCCTGCCATGGCCTATTTACCTCCTACCATGACCTATTCAACTCCTGCCATGACCTATTTACTTCCTGTCATTACTTATTCATCTCCTGCCATGACCTATTTACCTCCTACCATGACCTATTCAACTCCTGCCATGACCTACCCAACTCCTGCCATGACCTATTCAACTCCTGCCATGACCTATTTACCTCCTACCATGACCTATTTACCTCCTACCATGACCTATTTACCTCCTACCATGACCTATTTACCTCCTACCATGACCTATTCAACTCCTGCCATGACCTATTCAACTCCTGCCATGACCTTTTCAACTCCTGCCATGACCTATTCAACTCCTGTCATGACCTATTCAACTCCTGCCATGACCTATTTACCTCCTGCCATGACCTATTCACCTCCTGCCATGACATGACCTATTCAACTCCTGCCATGACCTATTTACCTCCTACCATGACCTATTCAACTCCTGCCATGACCTATTCACCTTCTGCCATGACATGACCTATTCAACTTTTGCCATGACCTATTCACCTCCTGCCATGACATGACCTATTAATCTCCTGCCATGACCTATTCACCTCCTGCCATGACCTATTCAACTCCTGCCGACGAAGCCAGGGAGGGGCAAGTAAAAGTCACAGAGTGTGTCCCCAGTCGCTATGCATGGAGGGTTTGGTGTTGGCATGGTCTTCGTTGTCACTGCTCACAGGGCTACAATACATTACCACATTGGCTGGGCAACAAGGCATTACCACCATGACTGGGCTACAGGACATTACTACCATGGCTACAGGACATTACCACCATGACTGGGCTACAGGACATTACTACCATGACTACAGGACATTACCACCATGACTGGGCTACAGGACATTACCACCATGGCTACAGGACATTACTACCATGACTACAGGACATTACCACCATGACTGGGCTACAGGACATTACTACCATGGCTACAGGACATTACCACCATGACTGGGCTACAGGATATTACCACCATGGCTACAGGGCATTACTACCATGGCTACAGGACATTACCACCATGGCTACAGGACATTACTACCATGACTGGGCTATAGGACATTACTGCCATGACTGGGCTACAGGACATTACTACCATGACTGGGCTATAGGACATTACTACCATGACTGGGCTACAGGACATTACTACCATGGCTACAGGACATTACTACCATGGCTACAGGACATTACCACCATGACTGAGCTATAGGACATCAAAACCATGACTGGGCTACAGGACATTACCACCATGACTGGGCAACAAGACCTTACCAGCATGACTGGGCTACAGGACATTATTACCATGGCTACAGGACATTACCACCATGACTGGGCTACAATACATTACCATCATGACTGGGCTACAGGACATTACCACCATGACTAAGCTACAGGACATTACCACCATGATTGGGCTATAGGACATTACTACCATGACTGGGCTACAGGACATTACCACCATGGCTACAGGACATTACCACCGTGACTGGGCTACAAGACATTACCAGCATGACTGGGCTACAGGACATTACCACCATGGCTACAGGACATTACCACCATGACTGGGCTACAAGACATTACCACCATGACTGGGCTACAGGATATTACAACCATGACTGGGCTACAGGACATTACCACCATGACTGGGCTACAGAACGTTACCGCCATGACTGAGCTACAGGACGTTACTGCCATGACTGGGCTACAGGACATTACCGCCATGACTGAGCTACAGGACATTACCGCCATGACTGAGCTACAGGACATTACCGCCATGACTGGGCTACAGGACATTACCGCCATGACTGAGCTACAGGACATTATCGCCATGACTGGGCTACAGGTCATTACCACCATAACTGGGCTACAGGACATTACCACCATGTCTACAGGACATTACCACCATGACTGGGCTACAAGACATTACCACCATGACTGGGCTACAAGACATTACCTCCATGACTGGGCTACAGGACATTACCACCATGACTGGGCTACAGGACATTACCGCCATGACTGGGCTACAGGACATTACCGCCATGTCTGGGCTACAGGACATTACCGCCATGACTGAGCTACAGGACATTAGCGCCATGACTGGGCTACAGGACATTACTACCATGACTGGGCTACAGGACATTACCACCATGGCTACAGGACATTACCACCATAACTGGGCTACAGGACATTACCACCATGACTGGGCTACAGGACATTACCACCATGACTGGGCTACAGGACATTATTACCATGACTGGGCTACAGGATGTTACCCCCATGACTGGGCTACAGGTCATTACCAAAAAAACGATTGAGGAAGATAAGTGTTTCCAATTACATCATCAACCAATTAGTCAGCAATTAGTAGGCAATGCCTACTCATAATTGGTTAAAATCACATGATGCACATGATGATGTCATTGGATACACATTTTTTACTACAAAACATAGAAACATTCCATTTTCACATGCTGATATTGACTTTGGTATTGTTGTGTGTAGCTACGTTTACCAGTTAGCTAGCCAGCCAGCCCATAGATAGAGCATTGCATTGTGGGTTTGTAGTCGACTTGAGCTGCAACTGATTTCCACAATGATTTTCACGTTGCTAACAACCTTATTATAACAAGAAAATGAAAAATGTATTCACTAAACATAACATCCCCAGAGTCCACTCCTCAATAGCAGGACTACCATGATCCCCTCCTCAATAGCAGGTCTCCCATGATTCCCTCCTCAATAGCAGGACTACTGTGATCCATTCCTCAATAGCAGGACTACCATGATCCTCTCCTCAATATTGTGAGAACAGTAGTCCTGAGTGTGAGAACAGGTGGGTCTGGGCAGGTGTGAGAACAGGAGGGTCTGGGCAGGTGGGACATCGTTGATGTTTGTGAGTGTCTGTGTGTTGTCTTTTGTATTGTATTGGTTTAAAACCAGGGCAACAGGGAACCACGGCCACAGGGAACCAGGGCTACAGGGAACCATGCCCACAGGGAGGAGCAGAGATACAGGGAACCAGGGCAACAGGGAACCATGCCCACAGGGAGGAGCAGAGATACAGGGAACCAGGGCAACAGGGAACCAGGGCTACAGGGAACCATGGCCACAGGGAGGTGGGGGGCTACAGGGAGGAGCAGGGCTACAGGGTGTCACGCCCTGGTCTTAGTATTTTGTGTTTTCTTTATTATTTTGGTCAGGCCAGGGTGTGACATGGGTTTATTATGTGGTGGGTTTTGTCTTGGGGTTTTTGTAGGTATTAGGATTGTGGTATATTGGGGTTGTCTAGAATAGTTTATGGCTGTCTGGAGTGGTTCTCAATCAGAGGCAGGTGTTTATCGTTGTCTCTGATTGGGAACCATATTTAGGCAGCCATATTCTTTGAGTGTTTCGTGGGTGATTGTTCCTGTCTCTGTGTTAGTTTGCACCAGATAGGCTGTTTAGGTTTTCACGTCACGTTTCTTGGTTTGTATTGTTCGTTTTCATCTTTATTAAAGATGTATAAAAATGACCACGCTGCATTTTGGTCCTCCTCTCCTTCATCGGAAGAAAACCGTAACACAGGGAACCAGGGCCACAGGGAACCAGGGCCACAGGGAGGAGCAGGGCTACAGGGAACCAGGGCTACAGGGAACCAGGGCTACAGGGGACCAGGGCGACAGAGAGGAGCAGGGCTACAGGGAGGAGCAGGGCTACAGGGAGGAGCAGGGAACCAGGGCCACAGGGAACCAGGGCCACAGGGAGGAGCAGGGCTACAGGGAACCAGGGCTACAGGGAACCAGGGCTACAGGGAACCAGGGCTACAGGGAACCAGGGCTACAGGGGACCAGGGCGACAGAGAGGAGCAGGGCTACAGGGAGGAGCAGGGCTACAGGGAGGAGCAGGGCTACAGGGAACCAGGGCCACAGGGAACCAGGGCCACAGGGAGGAGCAGGGCTACAGGGAACCAGGGCTACAGGGAACCAGGGCAACAGGAAGGAGCAGGGCCACAGGGAGGAGCAGGACTACAGGGAACCAGATTTGATTTGATTTGACTACAGGGAACCAGGACTACAGGGAACCAGATTTGATTTGATTTGGCTACAGGGAACCAGGGCTACAAGGAACCATGACTACAGGGAACCAGGGCTACAGGGAACCATGGCTACAGGGAACCATGGCTACAGGGAACCAGGACTACAGGGAACCATGGCTACAGGGAACCAGGACTACAGGGAACCAGGGCTACAGGGAACCAGGGCTACAGGGAACCAGGGCTACAGGGAACCAGGGCTACAGGGAACCAGGGCTACATGGAACCAGGGAACCAGGACTACAGGGAACCAGGACTACAGGGAACCAGGGCTACAGGGAACCATGGCTACAAAAAAACAGGATATGGGTATTTAAAAAAAAAGATTGCAGTGATTCATTTATCTAGCATTGTCATTTACCAAAGATGACTTTTGTGAACTTGAAAATGGGACCATGCAGGTAAATATACATCCTCATATGCACAAATAAACAGATTAGACTACACCAATGATTACTCATCCAGGTCAACACTGTGTGTGTGTGTCTGTCTGTGTGTGGGTGTTCGTGGGTGTGCGTACGTGTGTTCCTAACTTGCTTGACTGCGTCCCAGACATGTTGTTGGCCCTGTCCTCTTTAACACGGCAGGATGTATCCTAGAAACAAGGAGATTTATGCTGAGTCTGTAAAAACAATCCAGTTTGGAGAAATTACTTGATGCTCTCACAGGGAACCAGGGCCGAGTTTGGGTGTACAGAGTTTGGGTGTACAGAGTTTGGGTGTACAGAGTTTGGGTGAACAGAGTTTGGGTGTACAGAGTTTGGGTGTACGGCAGGTTGAGGAAGGGAGACGACAGTAGGCCAGTCTCCCCTGAGACTATTGACCCTTCCCTGTCATCATCAATTACAGTAACCATTCAAATGTCTTTAGAGATGCGTAGCGATAATATACAATTGTGTGAAGATGGTGTCACACAAATAATAACAATATCATCACATTCATTATGCAGATAACAAAGAGATGGCCAAGGATATCCGGGTGTCGTCCATCAGGTGGCTAAGACATACAGTATCACCGACACAGGACACTGTAGGAAACATCACATCAGTATGCACACAGGACACTATAGGAAACATGACATCAGTATGCACACAGGACACTGTAGGAAACATGACATCAGTATGCACACAGGACACTGCAGGAAACATCACATCAGTATGCACACAGGACACTGTAGGAAACATGACATCAGTATGCACACAGGACACTGTAGGAAACATGACATCAGTATGCACACAGCCAATTGTTTGTGTGGTAATGAACCTCTCCACTATCCCTGAAAATGTGTGGTAGAATAAAGGAGCCTACAAAGGAGAGGGTAGCGAGAGTGTGAGGATATGTAGTGACATGGAATGTGGCGTCTCAAATGGAACACTATTTCTTATACGGAACAAAACTATAAAGGCAACATGTAAAGTGTTGGTCCCACGTTTCATGAACTGAAATAAAAGATCCCAGAAATGTTCCATTCACACAAAAAGCTTATTTCTCTCAAATGTTGTGCCCAAATTTGTTTACATCCCTATTAGTGAGCATTTCTCCTTTGCCAAGATAATACATCCACCTGACAGGTGTGTCATATCAAGAAGCTAATTAAATAGCATGATCATTACACAGGTGCACCTTGTGTCGGGGACAATAAAAGGCCACTCTAAAATATGCAGTTTTGTCACATAACAAAATATGTTTTGAGGGAGTGTGTAATTGGCATGCTAACTGCAGGAATGTCCTTCAGTGCTGTTGCAAGAGAATGTGATGTTAATTTCTCTACCATAAGCCATTTTAGGGGCTTTACAAGTAGGCCGTCATTGTAAAATAAGAATTTGTTCTTAACTGACTTGCCTAGTTACATAAAGGTTAAATAAAATAAAATAATGAGTTGCCCTCAGAACAGCCTCAATTTGTCGGCGCATGGACTCGGCGCATGAAGGTGTTGTAAGCGTTCCACAGGGATGCTGGCTCATGTTGACTCTACAAGGTGTTGAAAGCGTTCCACAGGGATGCTGGCTCATGTTGACTCTACAAGGTGTTGAAAGCGTTCCACAGGGATGCTGGCTCATGTTGACTCTACAAGGTGTTGTAAGCGTTCCACAGGGATGCTGTCTCATGTTGACTCTACAAGGTGTTGTAAGCGTTCCACAGGGATGCTGGCTCATGTTGACTCTACAAGGTGTTGAAAGTGTTCCACAGGGATGCTGGCTCATGTTGACTCTACAAGGTGTTGAAAGCGTTCCACAGGGATGCTGGCTCATGTTGACTCTACAAGGTGTTGTAAGCGTTCCACAGGGATGCTGGCTCATGTTGACTCTACAAGGTGTTGAAAGCGTTCCACAGGGATGCTGGCCCATGTTGACTCTACAAGGTGTTGAAAGTGTTCCACAGGGATGCTGGCTCATGTTGACTCCAATGCTTCCCACAGTTGTGTCTAGTTGGCTGGCGGACCATTCTTGATACACACTGGAAACTGCTGAGCGTTAAAAACCCATCAACGTTGCAATTCTTTACACAAACAGGTGCGCTTGGCACCTACTACCATTCACCATCTCAATGGCACACATACACAATCCATGTGTCAATTGTCTCAATGCTTTAAAATCCTTCTTTAAACTGACTCCTCCCCTTCATCAACACTGATTGAAGTGGATTTAACAAGTGAAATCAATAAGGGATCATAGCTTTCACCTGGATTCACCAGGTGAAAACATTAAGAACACCTGCTCTTTCTATGTCATAGAAAGAGCAGGTGTTCTTAATGTTTTGTACACTCAATGTATAGGGAATAGGGTACTATTAGGGACTTAGCCATAGTGTGGCTGTGTTTCCCTTTATGAGACAAACTGGCTGAATGGGAAATGGATGGCTTAGAGTGTGCTGGCCTGGCCCTGCAACAGAGACAAAGACAGAGGAAGAGATTAACTAGGCAAGTCAGTTAAGAACACATTCTTATTTACAATGACAGCCTGGGAACAGAGAGTTAACTGCCTTGTTCAGGGGCAGAACAACAGATGTTTACCTTGTCAGCTCGGGGATTTGATCTTGCAACCTTTCGGTTACTAGTCCAACACACTAACCACTAGGCTACCTGCCGCCCCAATGTGGAAATGTTCTGAAATTGGGAGGGACTACCTGAATTTGTTCAATAAGAAAATAGTTTTCCATTGCAAAACACTTTGCTGCGCTGTGCCCTACTGAACACAACCTAGGTAAGGCGCCTCATTCCAGGAGGGCTCATTTTGTCAAAAATGCAAAAATGATAAAAAAAATTCAACTCACAGGTACGTTAATAGACCAAAAACAATCATCTGTCATCTCGAAATGTCCAAAAAAGGTCTTTAAACGGGCCTTCCCCCAGGTCTTCACCTGGAGAGCAGAAGGGCACATCAGCTCCAGAGGTGAGATGATATTTCCTGTTCCATTCACTCACTAGAACTCGTTCATTCTTTGCTTGAGATACCCTTGAGGACATGCTTAGTGTTGGAACCAACCATACTGTTGTGTTCTAAAAGCAACATGGGGATTTGGAAACCCACCGACCTGTTTGGGAAGTTAATCCACTGTGGAACTGTGTTCCTCTCTTATGCATAGAGAGGGATTTAACAGTAGCAGTCACTAGGTGGAAAAACACAATTTCACAGATGGCAGAGAGAAAGAAAGAGAGAGAGAGAGCGCATGAGCGAGAGAGAGAGAGAAACTCTTTGGTAAACAAGAAAAAAACATATATTCTCTGATTCAGCCGATACACAAGTAAGAACAGGTGAAACGACTCAAACTAGGACACACCTTTGCTTTCACATCATGGAGATGGATTAGAGCTAGGTATCTGGGGACCAAGATAAGATGGTGAGACAGACTGTTAGGTCACATTGGCCAGTTCACCACTGTTCACCCTGCTATCAGGCTGCTGCCCAATAGACATACACATGGAATCACTGGCCACTTTTTCTTAGGGACAGGTATTTTCACATCCGGATGAAAAGCGTACCCAAAGTAAACTACCTGCAACTCAGGCCCAGAAGCTGGGATAAGCATATTAGTACATTTGGATAGAAAACACTCTGAAGTTTCCAAAACTGTTTGAATAATGTCTGAGTATAACAGAACTGATTTGGCAGGCGAAACCCCGAGCACAATCCATCCTAGAATATTTTTTTTTAGGTCAATCTGTTTTCCATTAGGTTTCTATGGTAAGCCCTTTCTAATAGGAATCTGCTTGCAGTTCCTATGGCTTCCACTAGATGTCAACAATCTTTAGAAATTGGTTTCTGTTATTCTTTTGAGAAATGAAGAAGTAACCCTGTTCTTTCCATGTGTCCCTCCAGGTGGACTCAAGTCTTTTGGTGCGCGACCTGGAACTCGCTTCACTTTGTTTTCGTCCGGTATTGAACACAGTTTATCCCGTCTTAAATTTGATTGATTATTTATGTTTTAGGATACCTAAGTTTGGGTTAGGAACGTTGCTTGAAATGTTTGGACCAAGTTTACAGGTAACTTATTAGATACTTTGTAGTCATGTTGGGCGAGTTGGAACCGGTGTATTTTCTGAATCAAATGCGCCAAATAAATTGACATTTTGGGGATATAAAGAAGGAATTTATCAAACAAAAGGACCATTTGTGATGTTTCTGGGACATGTTGGAGTGCCAACAGAAGAAGATCTTCAAAGGTAAGGCATGAATTCTATCGTTATTTCTGACTTTTGTGTCGTGCCTGGCTGGTTCAAATATGATGTTCATGTATAGTCTGCTTTCGCCTTACAGCCTTTTTGAAATCTGACACTGGGGCTGGATTAACAAGAAGTTAAGCTTTATTTTGATGTATTACACATGTATGTTTTGTGAATTCATTTTTATTATGAGTATTTCTGTTTTTGAATTTGGCGCTACAATTTCACTGGATGTTGTCAAATCAATACCGTTACCGGGATTCGAGCGGGAAGGAATCACTCAGTTAACAGTGGAACACTAGTCACTTTAATAATCTTTACATACTGCTTTACTCATCTCATATGTACAGTTGAAGTCGGAAGTTTACATACACTTAGGTTGGAGTAATTAAAACTCTTTTTGGACCACTCCCCAAATTTCTTGTTAACAGACTTTAGTTTTGGTAAGTCGAATAGGACATCTACTTTGTGCATGACACAAGTAATTTTTCCAACAATTATTAACAGACAGATTATTTCATTTATAACTCACTGTATCACAATTCCAGTGGGTCAGAAGTTTACATACACTAAGTTGACTGTGCCTTTAAACAGCTTGGAAAATTCCAGAAAATTATTTAGAAGCTTCTGATATGCCAATTGACATCATTTGAGTCAATTTGAGGTGTAACTGTGGATGTATTTCAAGGCCTACCTTCAAACTCATTGCCTCTTTGCTTGGCATCATGGGAAAATCAAAAGAAATCAGCCAATATCTCAGAAAAAAAATGTAGAACACCACAAGTCTGGTTCATCCTTGGGAGCAATTTACAAACACCTGAAGGTACCACATTCATATGAACAAACAATAGTATGCAAGTATAAACACCATGAGACCATGCAGGCGTCATACCGCCCAGGAAGGAGACGCGTTCTGTCTCCTAGAGATGAACGTACTTTGATGCGAAAAGTCCAAATCAATCCCAGAACAACAGCAAAAGACCTTTTGAAGATGCTGGAGGAAACAGGTACAAAGGTATCTATATCCACAGTAAAACGAGTCCTATATCGACATAACCTGAAAGGAAGACGACACTGCTCTAAAACCACCATAAAAAAGACAGACTACGGTTTGCAACTGCACATGGGGACAAAGATCATACTTTTTGGAGAAATGTCCTCTGGTCTGATGAAGCAAACACAGAACTGTTTGGCCATAATGACCATCGTTATGTTTGGAGGAAAAAGGGGGAGGCTTGCAAGCCGACAAACACCATCCCAACCGTGAAGCACGGGGGTGGCAGCATCATGTTGTGGGGGTGCTTTGCTGCAGGAGGGACTGGTGCACTTCACAAAATAGATGGCATAATGAGGAAGGACAATTATGTGGATATATTGAAGCAACATCTCAAGACATCAGTCAGGAAGTTAAAGCTTGGTTGCAAATGGGTCTTCCAAATGGACAATGATCCCAAGCATACTTCTAAAGTTGTGGCAAAATGGCTTAAGGACAAGAAAGTCAAAGTATTGGAGTGGCCATCACAAAGCCCTGACCTAAATCATATAGAATATTTGTGGGCAGAACTTAAAAAGAGTGTGCGAGCAAGGAGGCCTACAAATCTGACTCAGTTACACCGGCTCTGTCAGGAGGAATGGGCCAAAATTCACCCAATTTATTGTGGGAAACTTGTGGAAGGTTACCCAAAACGTTTGACCCAAGTTAAACAATTTAAAGGCATTGCTATCAAATACTAATTGAGTGTATGTAAACTTCTGACCCACTGGGAATTTGATGAAAGAAATGAAAGCTGAAATAAATCATTTTCTCTACTATTATTCTGACATTTCACATTCTTAAAATAAAGTGGTGATCCTAACTGACCTAAAACAGGGAATTTTAACTAGGATTAAATGTCAGGAATTGTGAAAAACTGAGTTAAATGTATTTGGCTAAGGTGTGTGTAAACTTCCGACTTCAACGGTATATACTGTATTCTATTCTACTGTATTTAGTCAATGCCACTCCGACATTGCTCAGCCTAATATTTGTATTTAATCTATTCTGATCCACTCTCTCTTCCCTCGCCAATCTAAATGGAGAAGGAAATGTTCAGCACTGACTCTCATTGAGTTGTCTGTCTGACAATGATGACCTCACTGCACGTTTAAACTGATGAGGTAAGACGCTGATTGGCCAGTCTACCGGAGTTAATGTGCCAGATCATCAGTGAACTACTTTATATGGTGTGGCCTTTCTTTAACCTCTTGTTTATTAATAACTTTTCATGTTCAAAACTGTGCACTCTCCTTAAACAATATGATTGTATTCTTTCACTGTAATAGCTACTGTAAATTGGACAGTGCAGTTAGATTAACAAGAATGTTAGCTTTCTGCCAATATCAGATATGTCTATGGCCTGGGAAAAGTTCTTGTTACTTACAACCTCATGCTAATCGCATTAGCCTACGTTAGCTCAACCGTCCCGCAGGGGACCCACCAAACCTGAAGAAGCGTAAAGGAAGTCAATGAGACGCACACACAGACATCACACACACACACACACACACACACACAATCACACACACACACACACATCACACACACATCAAAAACACACACACACACACACAGACATCACACACACAGACATCACACACACACACACACACACACACACACACACACACACACACACATCAAAAACACACACACACACACACAGACATCACACACACACAGACATCACACACACACACACACACACAGACATCAAAAACACACACACACACAGACACACACACACACACACACACACACACAGACATCAAAAACACACACAGACTAAGAGGACTGATAGGGTCTAGCTGTCAAGTGGCTGACATTGTCACGGTCAATGATGTGTGATTGAGCATTGGGTGCAATCATTGTCCTTTGTAATGGTGTCAATAGCCTCTCAGACAGATACAATCACCCTGTGGCTTCCATCAGGCAGCACACAGACACACAGACACAGACAGACACACACACACACACAGACACACACACACACACACACACAGACACACACACACACAGTGGTTAAGATAAGAGCCTGAGGTCTATAGTAAACATGACGCAAGCAACTGACAATGTCAGTAGTTCACTTGAATCCTAACAGTCACTCTGTAAATACTGTAAATATATCTTAATAGTAACTTAGCAATTACAGTAATTATATCCTAATTGTCTCTATAAATAACTCCTAACTCTACAAATACTGTAATTCTACATAAAAATACCTGTATACAATGTGGCATTACAGTTCAGACTCCCGAGTGGCAAGAGACATCACTACAGTCCCTGGTTTGAATCCAGGCTGTATCACAACCGGCTGTGAATGGGAGGTCCCATAAGGAGGCGTACAATTGGCCCAGCGTCCTCCGGGTTTGACCGGGGTAGTCCGTCATTGTAAATAAGAATTTGTTCTTAACTGACTGGCCCAGTTAAATAAAGGTGAAATAAAAATAAATAAACAGCTTGAAGATATGTGTTGTCAGTTCAATCATAAAAGCAACTAAAATGTATAACTTTGTAGTTAGGAAATAAGTACTGCAGCAGTGCCTGGTGCCAGTTACAAGCTTTATTAACAGAGCAAAATAAAGGACAGAAAGTCCAATGTCCAAAATAGAATTCAAACAAATATACATCTCAACCAAAAAAGCTACAAAAATAATAATAGCTATAATAACTATCAAATAAATATTCACATCAACAACAACATATTTGTCTTTCGTCGTTTGAATCAAACATTTCCCTGCGACATTCTTTAATGTCTTTAAAACATATTATAAAATAAGATTTGTACAATCAAACTATAACAGCGCATGCTAGGAGTAGGACTGCACTAATGTACCATACACTCGCTGCACTACACAATGACTGCCTGCATGTTAACTGATATGATCCATGAATTGTTTCTATATCAAAGACCTGAGCCCCTGTATGAGTTTGGAACTTGCAATTATAAGGAAACTCAAGAAAAAATATTCTGAATCCAAATTCCGATCAACCCTTGAGGTAGAAGCAGAATCTGCACTTCCATTGACTGTGGAAATGTCTCCTTGTACGTTACGCCCTCCTTTACTCCCTATCTGTGCAACGAACCAACCGATGAGCCATTCGGGAGTCTGGATTGGTTTCCTGTGTTGAACTGTTGCTAGGCAATGCTGAGGATTTCCAGTGTGTGACCAAGGAACTAGAGCCTTTGTGCAAATCAAATCACAGACTGACTGACCACCATGGGGGTCGTCCACAGCTCACCACATAGGTTAACAAACACTGTCTCAGTCACACACACATACACAAAAGGATTCAATTCAAGCTTTAATACCAAAATAAAGAGACACAAACCCCAAAATGAATCATGAAAAAAACACCTTCTTTCTTTGGCCAGCCTGCATGATTTTATTTTATTAGTAGTTCCTCTACCTCCCTAAATATTTCCAGATATTATATTTCCATATACCCTAGCCCCTTTTCACACATTGATTGTTAAAAGTGTTAAAAGTTAGGAGGCTTCCACATAACGTACCCCAAAGGAAAAAGCTTCAATAGTGCCAACAGTGACTAGAGCCGAACGTTTAAAACCAGATTCTCTCAGTCTCATTTCTTTAACTCACTCGTCTCCCAGCGATACTTCACAACTGATAGCATAGACTCACTGACATCTTCAAATAGCATTATTCCTCTTCATACTCAAATTCCAAACTCTTTAGTGGCACAGCGAGAGATGTCATTGGTTACCTTTACATACCAGTGGCTACTGACGAGACAGAAGCAGGGAAAGTGGAACCAGGTCGGACGCCATCTTGATTCTACAGCAGAAAGGATGGTTCAGTTTGTTTTGCTATACTGTATGTATATCCATGGAGTAGCAGCAGGATTTATTGGCCACTCGATCAGCTGACTTTGCATCACATTAAATCATTATTGCTTGATAGTTAAAGCCGAGATAGATCAATGCTGTACTGCACACACACAATTATAACCAAGAAGCAAACTATTAAAGCTGAAAAAGGGTCCTAGTTCAGTGACACATTGGACTGGACTGCCCTCCATGATGCTGGGACTTGAGGTGTAACAGAACAACGAGAGAAAGGGAAGGAAGAGTAGAAACATTTAGGAAGAGAGGAGACTAAATGAAGTGGAGGGCTACATTGTTGAACATTAAATAAATCAACAGCCATACTTCCAAAAATCAGGATGAAACTTAGGGGTTATTATTTGAATGGTGTAATGGAAACTGTATACTGTTTGATCATCGTTGATTATCAAAATACCAATACTGTGATGCTACACGCTCTTCTGTAGTAGGATTTCGTGAACTGGACATCACATTTCCCCAGTGGATTCAGCTAAGTTTTTAAGCAGCATCTTCTAGTTTCAAACAGACAGTCCTGTAAATAATCACCTCAAAGAATTGCAACACTGACCTGCCAACCATTACCAGACGTAACTTCACAGATCTCTTGACAGAACTGCATTAAACTGTGTTGTGCCTATGGCCCCGATTAAAACTATACCCCACTTCCTGGAAGTGTTTTTTTCTTCATCAAAGCACTCCTCATCAGACAATTCTCAGCTACAATCACATTGTTTTCTATCTCTGGAAGCACCAGTACATTCACATTGTTTTCTATCTCTGGAAGCACCAGTACATTCACATTGTTTTCTATCTCTGGAAGCACCAGTACATTCACATTGTTTTCTATCTCTGGAAGCACCAGTACATTCACATTGTTTTCTATCTCTGGAAGCACCAGTACATTATCATTGTTTTGTGACTTATCCATCCAATATCCATCTGTTCTGTACTTTTCCTCTGTAACCTGGTACTCCACTGACTGAGAGCAGATGGCTCACACTGGTGTCTGTCTGTCTGTGTGTATATCTGTCTGTCTGTCTGCCTGCTTGCCTGCCTGTCTGCTTGTCCGTTCGTCCGCCTGCCTGCTTGTCTGTCTGCCTGACACCTTCCTGTTCACGCAATCAGCCCTTATCCATCAAGTCCTCCTCTCCTCACGGCCGAGACAATGAGAAGTGTAATGGCCCTCTGTTCATGCTATGATCCCATCAAACACTCCTCTCTCCACATCTCTCTCAATCAGTCAGCCCCCGTTGGGCCTTAATCAAGAAGAGCACAAACACTGTTTGACCACTGATTTGCTCATGTTGCTACACCTTATAGTTGACACTCTGTAATACAGAGGGGATACAATTATCAGTAATGTCTGAGATATTATCATGCTCAATTTAGTTTGTTAAATAGGTATTTAATTGTCTTGAGAGGCATTTTTACATCCCAATGTTAAAGCTTTGTCACACGTTGCACATTTCTCCAATTTGGACAAATCAACATGTTCCTAAATAGTAGTGATGTCACACCATCATGGTTGCATACTGTAACAGGTGAGAAAAATGGTTCTCTGATGATCAAAAAGCCAAGTTACAGTAGTGAAAAAGATGAGATATGCACTGAAGAGTAGTTCAGGACAAGGTGTCCACCTGTTCTGAGTTTCTTTGACTTTGGGGGCGGGGGGGTCAGCATGGAGGAAGAGCCTTCTCATGATAAAGCTATCGTGATGAAACCAACCACACCTTCCCCGAACCAAACAGTCAAGGGGTTCTGGGGAATCGGAGCAGCGTGTTGGAAGGGAGTGAAAGCCCCCCCCCCCCCCCCCCCCCGCCCGGGTCTCCACTCACATGATGGAGCAGCTCTTGGTCTTCTCCTTCTTGAAGGTGGAGGAGAGCAGCTCGGAGCGGCTGGGGAGATGGAGGAGCCTCTTGGATAAGCGTTGAGTGGGGCTGGTCTTGGGGAGGGGCTGGAGCTTGTTGATGCAAGCCAGAGAGGCCGTACGGAACACACTGTGGATACTCTTCTCTGAGGTGAACGCGGAACACTCCAGGTAGGCCTCAGTACCAAGCTGCTTGGCCATGGAGGAACCCTGGGGAGGAAGGGGCAGAGGAGAGCGGCTGAGAGCTTATTCTGTTCCACACAATAGATTTCACCATACATCTCTATCTGAACAGGCCGTGTGTGTGTGTGTGTGTGTGTGTGTGTGTGTGTGTGTGTGTGTGTGTGTGTGTGTGTGTGTGTGTGTGTGTGTGTGTGTCAAGGTCTCCATCAGGAAAATGTGGCACCGGACATTTGACCGCCAACATTTTAATTTACCAGACATAAGAAATGTATGGACCCATATGCATTGGGTGTGTAACTTGATTAGTGCGTCCACCCACGCTGCTCAGCATGACAGAAATCACATTTAGAATACGGTAATTTATTCTTACAAATTCTGATGTTTTGAAGATGTTAGAATAAATGTTTAGAATACCTGTTTAGTTTTGTGCCGCATAATATCTATTAAAACATTCAGTATATGTTTTCAAAATGCATACTTCCTCAAGCAATACTGCAAAGTGGTGTGTGATGCGCTAATGAAGCCTGCCTTCTGTTGCTGTTTGATGCCGCATTCAAGACAAATGGGAACTTAGAAATCTAAGATTTCTGTCTTCAGTGCGTTCAAGACAACTGGGAAAGTAACTAGGTCTGACTGGGAAAAATCCAACTCGGAATTAAAACTCTGGACTTTCTGACCTGACGATCACTGACGTCATGATTTGACCTCGTAGAGGATTTTCCACTCAAAGGCTCTGCATCTGCATGCTGTACACGTGTGCCAATTTAATTCCACAAAACTATGCACATGAACCTATAGACCGCATGACCAGTCAAATGTACAGTGGGGAGAACAAGTATTTGATACACTGCCGATTTTGCAGGTTTTCCTACTTACAAAGCATGTAGAGGTCTGTTATTTTTATCATAGGTATACTTCAACTGTGAGAGACGGAATCTAAAACAAAAATCCAGAAATCACATTTTATGATTTTTAAGTAATTAATTTGCATTTTATTGCATGACATAAGTATTTGATCACCTACCAACCAGTAAGAATTCCGGCTCTCACAGACCTTTTCTTTAAGAATCCCTCCTGTTCTCCACCTGTATTAACTGCACCTGTTTGAACTCGTTACCTGTATAAAATACACCTGTCCACACACTCAATCAAACAGACTCCAACCTCTCCACAATGGCCAAGACCAGAGAGCTGTGTAAGGACATCAGGGATAAAATTGTAGACCTGCACAAGGCTGGGCTGGGCTACAGGACAATAGGCAAGCAGCTTGGTAAGAAGGCAACAACTGTTGGCGCAATTGTTAGAAAATGGAAGAAGTTCAAGAAGACGGTCAATCACCCTCGGTCTGGGGTTCCATGCAAGATCTCACCTCTTGGGGCATCAATGATCATGAGGAAGGTGAGGGATCAGCCAAGAACTACACGGCAGGACCTGGTCAATGACCTGAAGAGAGCTGGGACCACAGTCTCAAAGAAAACCATTAGTAACACAATAAGCCGTCATGGATTAAAATCCTGCAGCGCACGCAAGGTCCCCCTGCTCATGCCAGCGCATGTCCAGGCCCGTCTGAAGTTTGCCAATGATCATCTGGATGATCCAGAGGAGGAATGGGAGAAGGTCATGTGGTCTGATGAGACAAAAGTAGAGCTTTTTGGTCTAAACTCCCCTCGCCGTGTTTGGAGGAAGAAGAAGGATGAGTACAACCCCAAGAACACCATCCCAACCGTGAAGCATGGAGGTTGAAACATCATTCTTTGGGGATGCTTTTCTGCAAAGGGGACAGGACGACTGCACCGTATTGAGGGGAGGATGGATGGGGCCATGTATCGCAAGATCTTGGCCAACAACCTCCTTCCCTCAGTAAGGGGGCCCAAAACAACGACCCAAAACACACAGACAGGGCAACTAAGTAGTGGCTCCGTAAGAAGCATCTCAAGGTCCTGGAGAGCCCTAGCCAGTCTCCAGACCTGAACCCAATAGAAAATCTTTGGAGGGAGCTGAAAGTCCGTATTGCCCAGCGACAGCCCCGAAACCTGAAGGATCTGGAGAAGGTCTGTATGGAGGAGTGGGCCAAAATCCATGCTCCAGTGTGTGCAAACCTGGTCAAGAACTACAGGAAACATATGATCTCTGTAATTGCAAACAAAGGTTTCTGTACCAAATATTAAGTTCTGCTTTTCTGATGTATCAAATACTTATGTCATGCAATAAAATGCAAATTAATTACTTTAAAATCATACAATGTGATTTCTGGATTTTTGTTTTAGATTCCGTCTCACAGTTGAAGTGTACCTATGATAAAAATGACAGACCTCTACATGCTTTGTAAGTAGGAAAACCTGCAAAATCGGCAGTGTATCAAATACTTGTTCTCCCCACTGTATTTCCATTGACTGGTTTATCCATCAAGGCATTATTTGGCAATGTTTTTTTTCTTCTTCTCCCAGACAATTTTTTTAATCTGCTTTTTTTTAAAGTGAACAAAAACCCTGGCCTATGTGTGTCTTCTCAGTCTCACCTGCTCATGGGTGATGGGGACCTGTTTCTGATTGGACAGCTCCATCAGGGTGCAGACGTCTGTGCGCAGGTCGGTCTTACAGCCAATGAGAAGGATGCGTGTGCTGGGGCAGAAATCTAAGATCTCTGTCTTCCACTGGAGAGACAACAGAGCAGATATTTACCAACATGATAATGAACAAGTCATGATTTGGGGAAGTTAACCAAATTACAAATGTAATTCCCCTCATGATTCCCAAGATAAATAGTCTACGGACCTGGTGAATCACATAGCTATAAACTAAAACGCAGAAATATGTTGCCTGGTCTCTGTTTTGAATTGCAAGTTTTGAAAAGTCCAATAAAAGCCAGATGATTTGAGCCTGGTAGCTGGATTGAAAACATCTCTGGGGACTTGCAGACAG
The DNA here is from genome assembly GCF_013265735.2 of Oncorhynchus mykiss. Classification (NCBI taxonomy): domain Eukaryota; kingdom Metazoa; phylum Chordata; class Actinopteri; order Salmoniformes; family Salmonidae; genus Oncorhynchus; species Oncorhynchus mykiss. The sequence goes on from NC_048573.1 coordinate 67,546,228, forward strand.
TTAGGAATACCGTTTAGAGAGAAAAAAGAGAGAGAAAAGAGAGAGACAGAAAGATAAAGTGAGAGATGGGAGCCATTACCTTCTTGAGCCCACAGTCGAAGGTGTCTGGGCGGCTGATGTCAAAACAGAGGAGCACCGCGTCAGAGTCACTGTAACAGAGAGGCCTCACATTGTCATAGTAGGGAGAACCTAGAGGAGAGGACAGAGACATGTTACAGACGCCCAGAACAACATTCAGATGTAGTAAAGGGAAGAACATATAGAAAAACAAAAATAGTTTGGTCTAACACCCTCACCAAATACTGTCCAAGGTAAATGATAGTAGACTCTTTTCTTTTAACAAGATAATGCAGAAAGGAGACATCATATCCAAGAAGAAACAACATTTAGTTGAGTGCAATAGAGAGAGTGAGAGAGAGAGAATGGAACATAAACATTTCGACATACCAATTAGGATCTGGCTAAAAATACTTGAATCTGTTATAGAACCCATTGCCCTTTATGGTTTTGAGGCCTGGGGTCCGCTCACCAACCAAGAATTCACAAAATGGGACAAAGGCCAAATTGAGACTCTGCATGCAGAATTCTGCAAAAATATCCTCCGTGTGCAACGTAAAACACAAAATAATGAATGCAGAGTAGAATTAGGCCGATACCGAGTAATGATCAAAATCCAGAAAAGAGACATTAAATTCTACAACCACCTAAAAGGAAGCGATTCCCAAACCTTCCATAACAAAGCCATCACCTACAGAGAGATGAACCTGGAGAAGAGTCCCCTAAGCAAGCTGGTCCTGGGGCTCTGTTCACAAATACAAACACACCCCACAGAGCCCCAGGACAGCAACACAATTAGACCCAACCAAATCATGAGAAAATAAAAAGATAATTACTTGACACATTTGAAAGAATTAACAAAAAAACTGAGCAAACTAGAATGCTATTTGGCCCTTAACAGAGAGTACACAGTGGCAGAATACCTGACCACTGTGACTGACCAAAACTTAAAGAAAGCTTTGACTATGTACAGACTCAGTGAGCATAGCCTTGCTATTGAGAAAGGCCACCGTAGGCAGACCTGGCTCTCAAGAGAAGACAGGTTATGTGCACACTGTCCACAAAATGAGGTGGAAACCGAGCTGCACTTCCTAACCTTCTGCCAAATGTATGACCATATTAGAGGCACACATTTCCCTGAGATTACACAGATCCACAAAGAATTTGAAAACAAATCAGATTTTGATAAAGTCCCATATCTATTGGGTGAAATACCAGTGTGACATCACAGCAGCAAGATTTGTGACCTGTTGCCACAAGAAAAGGGCAACCAGTGAAGAACAAACACCATTGTAAATACAACCCATATTTATGTTTATTTATTTCCCTTTTGTACTTTAACCATTTGCACATTGTTACAACACTGCATATACAGTGCCTTGCGAAATTATTCGGCCCCCTTGAACTTTGCGACCTTTTGCCACATTTCAGGCTTCAAACATGAAGATATAAAACTGTATTTTTTTGTGAAGAATCAACAACAAGTGGGACACAATCATGAAGTGGAACGACATTTATTGGATATTTCAAACTTTTTTAACAAATCAAAAACTGAAAAATTGGGCGTGCAAAATTATTCAGCCCCTTTACTTTCAGTGCAGCAAACTCTCTCCAGAAGTTCAGTGAGGATCTCTGAATGATCCAATGTTGACCTAAATGACTAATGATGATAAATACAATCCACCTGTGTGTAATCAAGTCTCCGTATAAATGCACCTGCACTGTGATAGTCTCAAAGGTCCGTTAAAAGCGCAGAGAGCATCATGAAGAACAAGGAACACACCAGGCAGGTCCGAGATACTGTTGTGAAGAAGTTTAAAGCCGGATTTGGATACAAAAAGATTTCCCAAGCTTTAAACATCCCAAGGAGCACTGTGCAAGCGATAATATTGAAATGGAAGGAGTATCAGACCACTGCAAATCTACCAAGACCTGGCCGTCCCTCTAAACTTTCAGCTCATACAAGGAGAATACTGATCAGAGATGCAGCCAAGAGGCCCATGATCACTCTGGATGAACTGCAGAGATCTACAGCTGAGGTGGGAGACTCTGTCCATAGGACAACAATCAGTCGTATATTGCACAAATCTGGCCTTTATGGAAGAGTGGCAAGAAGAAAGCCATTTCTTAAAGATATCCATAAAAAGTGTCAGTTAAAGTTTGCCACAAGCCACCTGGGAGACACACCAAACATGTGGAAGAAGGTGCTCTGGTCAGATGAAACCAAAATTGAACTTTTTGGCAACAATGCAAAACGTTATGTTTGGCGTAAAAGCAACACAGCTGAACACACCATCCCCACTGTCAAACATGGTGGTGGCAGCATCATGGTTTGGGTCTGCTTTTCTTCAGCAGGGACAGGGAAGATGGTTAAAATTGATGGGAAGATGGATTGAGCCAAATACAGGACCATTCTGGAAGAAAACCTGATGGAGTCTGCAAAAGACCTGAGACTGGGACAGAGATTTGTCTTCCAACGAGACAATGATCCAAAACATAAAGCAAAATCTACAATGAAATGGTTCAAAAATAAACATATCCAGGTGCTAGAATGGCCAAGTCAAAGTCCAGACCTGAATCCAATCGAGAATCTGTGGAAAGAACTGAAAACTGCTGTTCACAAATGCTCTCCATCCAACCTCACTGAGCTCGAGCTGTTTTGCAAGGAGGAATGGTAAAAAAATTCAGTCTCTCGATGTGCAATAGAGACAGACCCCAAGCGACTTACAGCTGTAATCGCAGCAAAAGGTGGCGCTACAAAGTATTAACTTAAGGGGGCTGAATAATTTTGCACGCCCAATTTTTCAGTTTTTGATTTGTTAAAAAAGTTTGAAATATCCAATAAATGTCGTTCCACTTCATGATTGTGTCCCACTTGTTGTTGATTCTTCACAAAAAAATACAGTTTTATATCTTTATGTTTGAATCCTGAAATGTGGCAAAAGGTCGCAAAGTTCAAGGGGGCCGAATACTTTCGCAAGGCACTGTATACATGATATTTAATTTGTAATGTCTTTATTCTTTTGGAACTTCTGTGAGTGTAATGTTTAATGTTCATTTGTATTGTTCATTTCACTTTAGTATATTATCTAATTCACATGCTTTGGCAATGTTAACATATCTTTCCCATGCCAATAAAGCCCCTTGAATTGAATTGAACTGAGTGAGATAGAGAGAGAGAGACAAGGAGACATATAGCGAGAGAGAAAGAGAGGACAGAGACCAGGGGTAATCTCTGAGGGGTGTCACTTCTCATGCTGAGCTGTACTTTGCTGTCCCTTTCCGCTCTCTCTTTTCTCTCCTCTCCTATCCTCCTCATCTCCTCCCTATCCTCCTCCTCTCCTTTGCTATCCTCCTCATCTCCTATCCTCCTCATCTCCTCCCTATCCTCCTCATCTCCTCCCTATCCTCCTCCTCTCCTCTCCTATCCTCCTCATCTCCTCCCCATCTCCTCCCTATCCTCCTCCTCTCCTCCCTATCCTCCTCCTCTCCTCCCTATCCTCCTCATCTCCTCTATATCCTCCTCATCTGCTATCTTCCTCCTCTCCTCCCTATCCTCCTCCCTATCCTCCTCCTCTCCTCCTCATCTCCTCCCTATCCTCCTCCTCTCCTCTCCTCTCCTCCTCATCTCCTCCCTATCCTCCTCCTCTCCTCTCCTATCCTCCTCATCTCCTCCCTATCCTCCTCCTCTCCTATCCTCCTCATCTCCTATCCTCCTCCTCTCCTCCCTATCCTCCTCATCTCCTATCCTCCTCCTCTCCTCCCTATCCTCCTCCTCTCCATCTCCTCTCCTATCCTCTACATCTCCTCCCTATCCTCCTCCTCTCCTCATCTCCTCTCCTATCCTCTACATCTCCTCCTTTCCTCCCTATCCACATCTCCTCCTCTCCTAGCTATCCTCCTCTCCTCTTCTATCCTCCTCCTCTCCTCCCTATCCTCCTATCGTCTCCTCCCCTCCTTCTCTTCTCTCCTCCCTTATCTCCTCTTCTCCCTTAACCTCCTCACCTCCCATCTCTTCTCCTCTCCTCCCTTATCCACCTCGCCGCTCCTCCCCATCCTCCTCTCCTCTCCTCCTTTATCCTCCTCTCCTCTCCCCTATTGGTGTTTCAGAGTGGGAGAAGATGACAATCAAGACACTAAATCCACATTTATATTTTTATCACTGGATTAAACAAGTGGAACAGAACAGCGAGGCTGGCTGGCTGGCTGGGAGCAGCAGAGCAGGCAGACGCTCCCACTCATGTACTCGGAATCCTTAAGCAACTACCCCCCATTCTCTCCGCCTCCCCCCTCTCGCCCCCTCTACACACCCCCTAGTCTTCCCTCCACTCAGCGCAGCGTAATACCTCCAGTCCCTCTGCCGTTACCACAGCAACAGCCTTGGAATCCTCTATCTGCATCAGGCGTTCCTCCCACCCCTCCTTAAAGGCTGGCCGCAACTGCCAATCATCTTACACACTGCTGTCCTGATGCCCACCCACCTACCCACCTACCCGCTCTACACAATTCTCTGTTAAAACAATGTTGGGGCACACACACATGCATGGAAACGCATGTTATCACGTATGCAGGCACACACAGTCACACATGCACTCACACAGTGGCACGCACACAGTCACACAGCCACACACGCAAACAAACACATCTTGGTTACTTGAGTCTCTCGCACTTGTTTATTGATTATATTTGTTATATTTGGCATCAGCGGAAGGTGACTCTTATCTCTTCATCTAGTTAGAAATGAGAGGCTTAGATGGATAATCATGTTAAGTCTGATTAAAAAGGGACTTCCAATTGGTATCTAATGGATATAATATATATATATATATATATCTTTCCACTTACGGTTATGTACACCATATACAATGGAACACATTCCTAATATTGAGTTGCACCCCCTTTTGCCCTCAGAACAGCCTCAATTCATCAGGGCATGGACTCTACAAGGTGTTAAAAGCATTCCACAGGGATGCTGGCCAATGTTGACTCCAATGCTTCCCACAGTTGTGTCAAGTTCGGATGGGACGTTAAACGGGTGTGTTGACTCTCTGAGGTCATTAAAGATCCCATGGCACTTATTGTAAGAGTAGGGGTGTTAACCCCGGTGTCCTGGCTAAATTCCCAATCTGGCCCTCAAACCATCACGGTCACCTAATAATCCCCAGTTTACAATTGGATCATTCATCCCCCTCCTCTCCCCTGTAACTATTCCCCAAGTCGTTGCTGCAAATGAGAACGTGTTCTCAGTCAACTTACCTGGTAAAATAACGGATAAATAAAACATGTAAAAAGTTGTCTGGATGTCCTTTGGGTGATGGACCATTATTGATACACACGGGAAACTGAAAAACCCAACAGCATTGCAGTTCTTGACACAAACCGGTGCTCCTGGCACCAACTACAATACCCCGTTCAAAGGCACATAAATATTTTGTCTTGCCAATTTACCCTCTGAATGACACACATACACAATCCATGTCTCAATTGTCTCAAGGCTTAAAAAACCTTCTTTAACCTGTCTCCCCATCTTCATCTACACCAGGTATTCCAAAACTGGTGTGCGCCATGCCGTCAGGGGTACGCTAAATAAATAAATTAAAAAATCACATTTCTAAACAGTCCATTTATATTTTCCAACGGGACTATATAAACTCAGCAAAAAAAGAAAAGTCCTCTCACTGTCAACTGCGTTTATTTTCTGCAAACTTAACATGTGTAAATATTTGTATGAACATAAGATTCAACAACTGAGACATAAACTGAACAAGTTCCAAAGACATGTGACTAACAGAAATGGAAAAATGTGTCCCTGAACAAAGGGGGGGGGGTCAAAATCTAAAGTAACAGTCAGTATCTGGTGTGGCCACCAGCTGCATTAAGTACTGCAGTGCATCTCCTCCTCGTGGACTGCACCAGATTTGCCCGTTCTTGCTGTGACATGTTACCCCACTCTTCCACCAAGGCACCTGCAAGTTCCTGGACATTTCTGGGGAGAATGGCCCTAGCCCTCACCCTCCGATCCAACAGGTCCCAGACGTGCTCAATGGGATTGAGCTCCGGGCTCTTCCCTGGCCACGGCAGAACACTGACATTCCTGTCTTGCTGGAAATCACGCACAGAACGAGCAGTATGGCTGGTGACATTGTCATGTTAGAGGGTCATGTCAGGATGAGCCTGCAGGAAGGGTACCACATGAGGGAGGAGGATGCCTTCCCTGTAACGCACAGCGTTGAGATTGCCTGCAATGACAACAAGCTCAGTCCGATGATGCTGTGACACACCGCCCCAGACCCTGAACGGACCCTCCACCTCCAAATCGATCCCTCTCCAGATTACTGGCCTCGGTAGAACGCTCATTCCTATGACGATAAACGCAAATATCGACCATCACCCCTGATGAGACAAAACCGCGACTCGTCAATGAAGAGCACTTTTTGCCAGTCCTGTCTAGTCTAGCGACGGTGGGTTTGTGCCCATAAGCGACGTTGTTGCTGGTGATGTCTGCCTTACAACAGGCCTACAAACACTCAGTCCAGTCTCTCTCAGCCTATTGCGGACAGTCTGAGCACTGATGGAGGGATTGTGCGTTCCTGGTGTAACTCGGGCATTTGTTGTTGCCATCCTGTACCTGTCCAGCAGGTGTGATGTTCGAATGTACAGATCCTGTGCAGGTGTTGTTACACGGGATCTGCCACTGTGAGGATGATCAGCTGTCTGTCCTGTCTCCCTGTAGTGCTGTCTTAGGCATCTCACAGTATGGACATTTATTTCCCTGGCCACATCTGCAGTCCTCATGCCTCCTTGCAGCATGACTAAGGCACGTTTACGCAGATGAGCAGGGACCCTGGGCATCTTTCTTTTGGTGTTTTTCAGAGTCAGTAGAAAGGCCTCTTTAGTGTCCTAAGATTTCATAATTGTGACCTTAATTGTCTACCGTCTGTAAGCTGTTAATGTCTTAACGACTGTTCCACAGGTGCATGTTCATTAATTGTCTATGGTTCATTGAGCATGGGAAACCGTGTTTAAACCCTTTACAATGAAGATCTGTGAAGTTATTTAGATTTTTACGGATTATCTTTGAAAGACAGGGTCCTGAAAAAGGTTTATTTGGGTGAGTTTTTTCTCTCGCCTCGTTTCACTGCCAAAAATAAAATTAAACCATCTAGTGTTCAGCGAAATAACAACACAATGTCAAATACAGGTAGCCTAGTCAAATAATTAACATCCAATCACATTAATCGTTACTCTCTCGCGGGAATTCCACTAACGGTCTGTATGTAGCCAAACGTACCTGTTGCTCATTCCGATTGCTCGAAGATGGATAAATGGTTAAAAAAAGTAGGGCCCGCGTCCATAGAGACACATACCTGCTCTACTGGTAGTACTGCTACTACCAGCGGTACTACACCTGCACCTGTCGATGACACAAGTTGTTCTGCTTCCACGAGCACATCCAGTGCTAACATCCGTAATTCTACATTTGTTGTTAGCCCAGCTAGCATGGACACTGACAGTTGTGAATCTGATGCAGCGGAAGAGCTACTGCCCCCTTACCCGGGAAAACACCAATCTACTGCCCCTTACCTGGGAAAGCACCAAGCTACTGCCCCTTACCTGGGAAAGCACCAAGCTACTGCCCCCTTACCTGGGAAAACACCAATCTACTGCCCCCTTACCCGGGAAAACACCAATCTACTGCCCCTTACCTGGGAAAGCACCAAGCTACTGCCCCTTACCCGGGAAAGCACCAATCTACTGCCCCTTACCTGGGAAAGCACCAAGCTACTGCCCCCTTACCTGGGAAAACACCAAGCTACTGCCCCCTTACCCGGGAAAGCACCAATCTACTGCCCCCTTACATGGGAAAGCACCAAGCTACTGCCCCCTTACCTGGGAAAACACCAAGCTACTGTCCCCTTACCCGGGAAAGCACCAAGCTACTGCCCCTTACCTGGGAAAGCACCAAGCTACTGCCCCTTACCTGGGAAAGCACCAAGCTACTGCCCCCTTACCCGGGAAAGCACCAAGCTACTGCCCCTTACCTGGGAAAACACCAAGCTACTGCCTCCTTACCTGGGAAAACACCAAGCTACTGCCTCCTTACCTGGGAAAACACCAAGCTACTGCCTCCTTACCTGGGAAAACACCAAGCTACTGCCCCTTACCTGGGAAAGCACCAAGCTACTGCCTCCTTACCTGGGAAAACACCAAGCTACTGCCCCCTTACCTGGGAAAACACCAAGCTACTGCCTCCTTACCCGGGAAAACACCAAGCTACTGCCTCCTTACCCGGGAAAACACCAAGCTACTGCCTCCTTACCCGGGAAAACACCAAGCTACTGCCTCCTTACCCGGGAAAACACCAAGCTACTGCGCCTTACCTGGGAAAACACTAAGCTACTGCCTCCTTACCTGGGAAAGCACCAAGCTACTGCCTCCTTACCTGGGAAAGCACCAAGCTACTGCGCCTTACCTGGGAAAACACCAAGCTACTGCCCCCTTACCTGGGAAAACACCAAGCTACTGCCCCCTTACCTGGGAAAACACCAAGCTACTGCCTCCTTACCTGGGAAAACACCAAGCTACTGCCCCCTTACCTGGGAAAACACCAAGCTACTGCCCCCTTACCTGGGAAAACACCAAGCTACTGCCCCTTACCTGGGAAAGCACCAAGCTACTGCCCCCTTACCTGGGAAAACACCAAGCTACTGCCTCCTTACCTGGGAAAGCACCAAGCTACTGCCTCCTTACCTGGGAAAGCACCAAGCTACTGCGCCTTACCTGGGAAAACACCAAGCTACTGCCCCTTACCTGGGAAAGCACCAAGCTACTGCCTCCTTACCCGGGAAAGCACCAAGCTACTGCCCCCTTACCTGGGAAAGCACCAAGCTACTGCCTCCTTACCCGGGAAAGCACCAAGCTACTGCCCCCTTACCTGGGAAAACACCAAGCTACTGCCCCTTACCTGGGAAAGCACCAAGCTACTGCGCCTTACCTGGGAAAACACCAAGCTACTGCCCCCTTACCTGGGAAAACACCAAGCTACTGCCCCTTACCTGGGAAAACACCAAGCTACTGCGCCTTACCTGGGAAAACACCAAGCTACTGCCCCCTTACCTGGGAAAACACCAAGCTACTGCCCCTTACCTGGGAAAGCACCAAGGTACTGCCTCCTTACCCGGGAAAGCACCAAGCTACTGCCCCCTTACCTGGGAAAGCACCAAGCTACTGCCTCCTTACCTGGGAAAGCACCAAGCTACTGCCCCCTTACCTGGGAAAACACCAAGCTACTGCCCCTTACCTGGGAAAGCACCAAGCTACTGCGCCTTACCTGGGAAAACACCAAGCTACTGCCCCCTTACCTGGGAAAACACCAAGCTACTGCCCCTTACCTGGGAAAACACCAAGCTACTGCCCCTTACCTGGGAAAACACCAAGCTACTGCCCCTTACCTGGGAAAGCACCAAGCTACTGCCTCCTTACCTGGGAAAACACCAAGCTACTGCCTCCTTACCTGGGAAAACACCAAGCTACTGCGCCTTACCTGGGAAAACACCAAGCTACTGCCTCCTTACCTGGGAAAGCACCGAACAACAGACAGGGACGTCAGACCATGGAAGAGGTGCAAACATGATGAGAACTACAATTATTTGGGTTTAATTACATTATTTTGGGAGCCTTTCCTCAGACACAATGTGTTAAATGTGCAAAAGTACTATCTCACAACTCATTGAAACCTTCGCTCTGGTGCAGACATTTAGAAACAAAACATAACAATTTGAAAAATATGCCATAGGAGGTTTTGAGTGAGAATAAAGATGACTTTCGAGTAGTAAGACATGTATAAAAGCAACAGATACCGTTCATAAGAAGGGGCTAGAAGTGTCTTATATGGTGAGTTACTGAGTGGCTAGGACAGGCAACCCCCATACTATTGTGGAGGACTTCATTCTTCCTGCTACCGTGGATATGGGTGGGACAATGCTGGGGGAAAAGGCCCAAAAAAACTATACAGACAATGACTTCATCAAACAACACTGTTTCACAACGCATCAGTGACATGGCAGGACATGTTTTGAAACAATTACTGCTTTGCATACAAGCCAGTGAACTCTATGCATTACAGCTGGATGAGTCAAGAGACGTGGTGGGCCTGGCACAGCTCCTGGTATATGTCCGTTACGTTTATGAGGGGGGGTCAATTAAGGAAGACATCCTCTTCAGCAAACCACTGGAAACCAGGACAACAGGAGATAATATTTTTAAAGTACTGGACAGCTTTGTGACATCAAATGGACTTTGGTGGTCAAGATGTGTTGGTATCTGTACTGATGGATGTGTTGGTATCTGTACTGATGGATGTGTTGGTATCTGTACTGATGGATGTGTTGGTATCTGTACTGATGGATGTGTTGGTATCTGTACTGATGGCGCAAAAGCCATGGCAGGGAGACATAGTGGAGTGGTAACATGCGTGGGACACTTGGCTACACTGCAGCATCCACTAAGAGGCTCTTGCTGCCAAGGGAATGCCTGACAGCTTGAAATACGTTTTGGACAATACACTGAAAATGGTTACCTTTGTTAAAGCAAGGCCCCTGAACTCTCGTGTATTTTCTGCACTAAGCAATGATACGGGCAGCGATCATGTAACGCTTTTACAACATACAGAAGTGACCTGGTTATTAAGGGGCAAAGTATTGACACGTTTTTTTTTATTGAGAGACAAGCTTAAAGTTTTCTTTACTGACCATCATTTTCACTTGTCTGACAGCTTGCATGATGACGAGTTTCTCACACGACTGGCCTATCTGGGTGATGTTTTTTCTCGCCTGAATGATCTGAATCTAGGATTACAGGGACTCTCCACAACTATATTGTGTGCGAGACAAAATTGATGCTATGATTAAGATATTGGAGCTCTTCTCTGTCTGCATTAACAAGGACAACACACAGGTCTTTCCATCATTGTATGAGTTTTTGTGTACAAATTAACTCAAGCTTACAGACAATGTCAAATGTAATATAGAGAAGAACCTGAGTGAGTTGGGTGAGTAATTACACAGGCACTTTCCTGAAACGGATTACACAAACAACTGGATTCGTTATCCCTTTCATGCCCTGCCTCCAGTCCACTTACCGATATCTGAACAAGAGAGCCTCATCGAAATTGCAACAAGCGGTTCTGTAAAAATTTAATTTAATCAGAAGCCACTGCCAAATTTCTGGATTGGGCAGCTCTCAGAGTATCCTGCCTTGGCAAATTGCAGTGATGCCCTTTACAACCACATACCTACATGAGAGGGCATTCTCAGCACTCACTAGCATGAAAACTAAATACAGGCACAGACTGTGTGTGGAAATGATTTAAGACTGAGACTCTCTCCAATATAACCCAACATTGCAGAGTTACAGTATGTGCATCATTTCAAGCACACCCTTCTCATTAACCTGTGGTGAGTTATTTACAATTTTCGATGAACAAATAAGGTTTTATATGTAAGATGGTTAAATAAAGAGCAACATTATTGATTATTATTATGTTATCATTTGTGCCCTGGTCCTATAAGAGCTCTTTGTCACTTCCCACGAGCCGGGTTGTAACAAAAACTCACACAAATTCTTATGTTTAATAAATGTATCGTATAGTGTGTGTGTGTGTGGCAGGCTTACAATGAGGCAAAAAACAATATTTGAGAGTGCGCTGACCCTGGTGTTAGAGGGGGTACAGCTGACCCTGATGCTAGAGGGGGTACACAGCTGACCCTGATGCTAGAGGGGGTACACAGCTGACCCTGATGCTAGAGGGGGTACACAGCTGGAGGTTGAATGTTTGAAGGAGTACAGGAATATAAAAAGTTTGGGAACCACTGATCTACACTGACTGAAGTGGATTTAACAAGTGGCATCATTTAGGGATCATAGCTTTCACCTGGATTCACCTGGTCAGTCTATGTCATGGAAAGAGCAGATGTTCTTAATGTTTTGTACACTCAGTGTATACCACACTAGCCGACAATGTCACCAGACATAACCAAGCTAATTTATTTACAATGTAATGTACAGAACAACACAAAAAGTAGCCACCCTTTGCCTTGATGACAGCTTTGCACACTCTTGGCAATCTCTCAACCAGCTTCATGAGGTAGTCACCTGGAATGCATTTCAATTAACAGGTGTGCCTTCTTAAAAGTTAATTTGTGGAAATTCGTTCCTTAATGCGTTTGAGCCATTCAGTTGTGTTGTGACAAGGTAGGGGTGGTATACAGAAGATAGCCCTATTTGGTAAAAGACCAAGTCCAAATTATGGCAAGAACAGCTCAAATAAGCGAAGCGAAACGACAGTCCATCATTACTTTAACACGTGAAGGTCAGTCAATCTGGAAAATGTCAAGAACTTTTAAAGTTTCTTCAAGTGCAGTCGCAAATGATGAAACTGGCTCTCATGAAGACCGCCACAGGAATGGGAGACTCAGAGTTACCTCTGCTGCAGTGGATAAGTTCATTAGAGTTACCTGCCTCAGAAATTGCTCACAGAGTTCAAGTAACAGACGCATCTCAACATCAGCTGTTCAGAGGAGACTACGTGAATCAGGCTTTCATGGTCGAATTTCTACAAAGAAACCACTACTAAAGGACACCAATAATAATAAGAAGACTTGCTTGGGCCAAGAAACATGAGCAATGGACAAAAGACCTGTGGAAATGTGTTCTTTGGTCTGGAGTCCAAATTGAAGATTTTTGGTTCCGACCACCGTGTCTTTGTGAGACGCGGTGTGGTTGAAACGGATGATCTCCACATGTGTGGTTCCCACCATAAAGCATGGAGGAGGAGGTGTTATGGTGGGGGGGGGGGGGATTTTTAGAAATTTTAGCAAATATATATTGAAAATGAAATGCATAAATATCTAATTTACTTTACTTAAGCATATGTGGGAACTCCTTCAAGACTGTTGGAAAAGCATTCCAGGTGAAGCTGGTTGAGAGAATGCCAAGAGTGTGCAAACCTGCCATCAAGACAAACTGTGGCTGTTTGGAGAATCTCAAATATAAATAATGTTTTGATTTGTTTAACACTTTTTTGATTACTACATGATTCCATGTGTTATTTCATAGTTTTATGTCTTCACTATTATTCTACAAAGTAGAATATATTTAATTAATAAATAAAAACCATTGAATGAGTAGGTGTTCTAAAGATTTTGACCAGTACTGTATATTCTGTTCTCAAAAGGAGGGCCCCTCAACAAGGTCTTACTCAGGGCTCTAAAAAGCTTGGTAAAATGTAGGCCACCGTGGCCAGTTCATATAGATCAGTGGATCTCAAAATGTTTAATGTACCACCAAGTTCGTTTTACTCTGCCTGGAGTACCCCTGCACTAGTGATAGCGGATATAGGTTGATGATATAGGGGGAGAGGATGTAGTTACCTGACGTGTCCCACAGACTGAGCTCCACACGCTGCTCCTCAAGTTCCAGACACGCTGTGTAGTTCTCAAACACTGTGGGAACATAAGTCTGAAGAGAGGAATGACATAGCAGTCTGTTAATATCCTCCCTGCTACAAGTGATGAACTTCATTTTCACAATTCAGATCTACATTAAAGTGAAATACAGTCTTCTAATACGACAATAGTAAACATTTGAGTGTAAACGAATTAGCAGGCTAGCCCAATAAAAATGAATGGAAAAAAATGATGCATGATCATATGTCTTTTTCAATGTGGTGATGAAACCCATTTCAACGTGGCGAAGATCAGAAGCCTACAGTAGAACATGTGATATAAGCCGATGTGAAAACTGTGAATTATTGGACATGCGCATCATGTAGTAGATACAGGCATCCTGGCCCGAAGCGGATGATGCTCTATCAGAAATGAATCCATCGTCAATTTATTCCCAACTTTTAAAAGAGCCGTTTATGAGGCTGATCAAATCCTCAGAAACATGTGCTCAATCAATATGGAATCTTTGCAGAACATGTATAATGTGTATCTTAAAATGATAGTATTGCAACAGGAGAACAAATATTCGCATACCTCTGGATAACAATCCTTCGCGAGGACTTGCAACATCGCAGTTTTTCCGCATTGAACATCCCCAACAAGAACCAGTTTACATCTCACCACCAACGGCTGTGGATTTCTCCTTTCCTTCATATTTGTAACAGTCAAGAACACAAGTCTTTATTAAAGAAAAAGAGTAAAAACGCGAAATCCAAAAGAAAAACGTCCTTGTTAGCGGTAGAGTACCGTAGCCTATTCTGAAGTGTGGTCTAGTCCTAGAAGGATCCTTGCATTTGATGTAATGAGAGTCAATACTGCGTCTCTTTATAGTGCGCTCCAACAGCCAATGGGCGCGCGGTTTTCCCGACTCTCTTGTATTTCTTTCACAGCCGCAGAGTTCTATTGTCCCTGACCGCTGAAATTAAATGGGTTATTTTGCCTTATGCCAGGTAGTTATAGAAATACAATTTTAAACATAAATAATCCACATCAAATTATTATGACTTTGTTTATGAGACAGTTTTTCTCTAGGGCTTCAAGTCAAGATGGCAATACATGTGCTGGAGAGATCCAAGTCCAACACAAATCTGAAAGAAAAACAAACTTTGTAACCCTAAACCTCACTATTTCCAATAGCAGTTATTTTAGCCTACCTGTTCATTTGCATTTCATTACACTCAAATAATATATGCAGGCTACTGTATTAGTATGTTGGTCAGTCGTTAAATCAAGTTGGCATATTATTCCTCAGGACATTCAGTATGGTCTGGTCTGTTGCTCTAGATCTAGGCTTTAAGGTCACCAATTAAATCATTAGATTGACTTAACTCTGCAAGATCCATAGATCAAATAACTCTTAGAAAAAAAGGTGCTATCTAGAACCTTAAAAGGGTTCTTTGGCTGTCCCAATAGGAGAACCCTTTGAATAACCCTTTTTGGTTCCAGGTGAAACTCTTTTGGATTCCATGAAGAACCCTTTCCACAGAGGGTTCTAGTTGGAACCCAGAAGGGTTCTACCTGAAACAAAAAAGGGTTCTCCTATGAGGACAGCCAAAGAACCCATTTGGAACCCTTTTTTCTAGGCATAAGGGCTGAGGACAGTAGCCATCAGACGATTTCCACTGTTAGATAATCAGTCTGCTGTCATCAGAACCACAGGCTCAAATCACTGGGCAGAGTTGTGGGATGGACTACATCTAATTAGTCTGCTGTCATCAGAACCACAGGCTCAAATCACTGGGCAGAGTTGTGGGATGGACTACATCTAATTAGTCTGCTGTCATCAGAACCACAGGCTCAAATCATTGGGCAGAGTTGTGGGATGGACTACATCTAATTAGTCTGCTGTCATCAGAACCACAGGCTCAAATCACTGGGCAGAGTTGTGGGATGGACTACATCTAATTAGTCTGCTGTCATCAGAACCACAGGCTCAAATCACTGGGCAGAGTTGTGGGATGGACTACATCTAATTAGTCTGCTGTCATCAGAACCACAGGCTCAAATCACTGGGCAGAGTTGTGGGATGGACTACATCTAATTAGTCTGCTGTCATCAGAACCACAGGCTCAAATCACTGGGCAGAGTTGTGGGATGGACTACATCTAATTAGTCTGCTGTCATCAGAACCACAGGCTCAAATCACTGGGCAGAGTTGTGGGATGGACTACATCTAATTAGTCTGCAGATATAATGACAGTGATTAAGTTTTCAAAGTAATCTAAAGCATCACTTCCCAACCCTCTTCTCGGGGACCACCAGACATTTCACATAATTTTGTTGTAGCCCGGAACTGGCACAACTGATTCCATTAGTCAAGGGCTTGGTGATAGTTGCCTAATGGAATCAGGTATGCCAGTTTAGGGCTGGTGGTACCAGAGAAGACGTTTGGGAATTAATGACCCATCATCATATTTTTATAGATATTTTTTCAACGAGTAGTTTGAGCTCCAATCCTTGATTTGTCATCCGTCTATTTAACTTTAATTGTCAACTTCACTAACCTAACATAAGAGAAACCAATGTTAGGTTAGTCATGAGGTTCTGTTGACTCTTCCCAATAGATTCCATTTGCATTGACTCTTTGTGATTTGCATCGAAGCCCTGTGATCCAGGGGGTTTGTGTATCATGGAGTTGTGATCTTAGTATTGTTTGTCTATCTGACAGCAAATGAAGTGGAATTTCAAAAGTCGGATCTAATTGAGCTCAACACCTAAAACCCTCCTGGCTTCATCTCAATAACTCACACCCACTGGGAATATAGTAGTAGTTGAGTAGTAGTTGAGATAGTGAGCTCGTGAGAGAAGCTATAGGAGCAATAACTCACACCCACTGGGAATATAGTAGTAGTTGAGATAGGAGCAATAACTCACACCCACGGGGAATATAGTAGTAGTTGAGATAGTGAGCTCGTGAGAGAAGCTATAGGAGCAATAACTCACACCCACTGGGAATATAGTAGTAGTTGAGATAGGAGCAATAACTCACACTCACTGGGAATATAGTAGTAGTTGAGATAGGAGCAATAACTCACACCCACTGGGAATATAGTAGTAGTTGAGATAGGAGCAATAACTCACACCCACTGGGAATATAGTAGTAGTTGAGATAGGAGCAATAACTCACACCCACTGGGAATATAGTAGTAGTTGAGATAGGAGCAATAACTCACACCCACTGGGAATATAGTAGTAGTTGCTATAGGAGCAATAACTCACACCCACTGGGAATATAGTAGTAGTTGCTATAGGAGCAATAACTCACACCCACTGGGAATATAATAGTAGTTGAGATAGTGAGCTCGTGAGAGAAGCTATAGGAGCAATAACTCACACCCACTGGGAATATAGTAGTAGTTGAGATAGGAGCAATAACTCACACTCACTGGGAATATAGTAGTAGTTGAGATAGGAGCAATAACTCACACCCACTGAGAATATAGTAGTAGTTGAGATAGGAGCAATAACTCACACCCACTGGGAATATAGTAGTAGTTGAGATAGGAGCAATAACTCACACCCACTGGGAATATAGTAGTAGTTGCTATAGGAGCAATAACTCACACCCACTGGGAATATAGTAGTAGTTGAGATAGGAGCAATAACTCACACCCACGGGGAATATAGTAGTAGTTGCTATAGGAGCAATAACTCACACCCACTGGGAATATAGTAGTAGTTGCTATAGGAGCAATAACTCACACCCACTGGGAATATAATAGTAGTTGAGATAGGAGCAATAACTCACACCCATTGGGAATATAGTAGTAGTTGAGATAGGAGCAATAACTCACACCCACTGGGAATATAGTAGTAGTTGCTATAGGAGCAATAACTCACACCCACTGGGAATATAGTAGTAGTTGAGATAGGAGCAATAACTCACACCCATTGGGAATATAGTAGTAGTTGAGATAGGAGCAATAACTCACACCCACTGGGAATATAGTAGTAGTTGCTATAGGAGCAATAACTCACACCCACTGGGAATATAGTAGTAGTTGAGATAGGAGCAATAACTCACACCCACTGAGAATATAGTAGTAGTTGAGATAGGAGCAATAACTCACACCCACTGGGAATATAGTAGTAGTTGCTATAGGAGCAATAACTCACACCCACTGGGAATATAGTAGTAGTTGAGATAGGAGCAATAACTCACACCCACTGGGAATATAGTAGTAGTTGCTATAGGAGCAATAACTCACACCCACTGGGAATATAGTAGTAGTTGCTATAGGAGCAATAACTCACACCCACTGGGAATATAGTAGTAGTTGAGATAGGAGCAATAACTCACACCCACTGAGAATATAGTAGTAGTTGAGATAGGAGCAATAACTCACACCCACTGGGAATATAGTAGTAGTTGCTATAGGAGCAATAACTCACACCCACTGGGAATATAGTAGTAGTTGAGATAGGAGCAATAACTCACACCCACGGGGAATATAGTGGTAGTTGAGATAGGAGCAATAACTCACACCCACTGAGAATATAGTAGTAGTTGAGATAGGAGCAATAACTCACACCCACTGGGAATATAGTAGTAGTTGCTATAGGAGCAATAACTCACACCCACTGGGAATATAGTAGTAGTTGAGATAGGAGCAATAACTCACACCCACGGGGAATATAGTAGTAGTTGCTATAGGAGCAATAACTCACACCCACTGGGAATATAGTAGTAGTTGAGATAGGAGCAATAACTCACACCCACTGGGAATATAGTAGTAGTTGCTATAGGAGCAATAACTCACACCCACTGGGAATATAGTAGTAGTTGAGATAGGAGCAATAACTCACACCCACGGGGAATATAGTAGTAGTTGCTATAGGAGCAATAACTCACACCCACTGGGAATATAGTAGTAGTTGCTATAGGAGCAATAACTCACACCCACTGGGAATATAATAGTAGTTGAGATAGGAGCAATAACTCACACCCATTGGGAATATAGTAGTAGTTGAGATAGGAGCAATAACTCACACCCACTGGGAATATAGTAGTAGTTGCTATAGGAGCAATAACTCACACCCACTGGGAATATAGTAGTAGTTGAGATAGGAGCAATAACTCACACCCACTGGGAACATAATAGTAGTTGAGATAGGAGCAATAACTCACACCCATTGGGAATATAGTAGTAGTTGAGATAGGAGCAATAACTCACACCCACTGGGAATATAGTAGTAGTTGATATAGGAGCAATAACTCACACCCACTGGGAATATAGTAGTAGTTGAGATAGGAGCAA
This sequence comes from Oncorhynchus mykiss, assembly GCF_013265735.2. NCBI lineage: Eukaryota > Metazoa > Chordata > Actinopteri > Salmoniformes > Salmonidae > Oncorhynchus > Oncorhynchus mykiss. Next base: position 67,565,048 of record NC_048573.1, read on the forward strand.
TAACTCACACCCACTGGGAATATAGTAGTAGTTGAGATAGGAGCAATAACTCACACCCACTGGGAATATAGTAGTAGTTGAGATAGGAGCAATAACTCACACCCACTGGGAATATAGTGGTAGTTGAGATAGGAGCAATAACTCACACCCACGGGGAATATAGTAGTAGTTGAGATAGGAGCAATAACTCACACCCACTGGGAATATAGTAGTAGTTGAGATAGGAGCAATAACTCACACCCACTGGGAATATAGTAGTAGTTGAGATAGGAGCAATAACTCACACCCACTGGGAATATAGTAGTAGTTGCTATAGGAGCAATAACTCACACCCACTGGGAATATAGTAGTAGTTGCTATAGGAGCAATAACTCACACCCACTGGGAATATAGTAGTAGTTGCTATAGGAGCAATAACTCACACCCACTGGGAATATAGTAGTAGTTGAGATAGGAGCAATAACTCACACCCACTGGGAATATAGTAGTAGTTGCTATAGGAGCAATAACTCACACCCACTGGGAATATAGTAGTAGTTGCTATAGGAGCAATAACTCACACCCACTGGGAATATAGTAGTAGTTGAGATAGGACCAATAACTCACACCCACGGGGAATATAGTAGTAGTTGAGATAGTGAGCTCGTGAGAGAAGCTATAGGAGCAATAACTCACACCCACTGGGAATATAGTAGTAGTTGAGATAGGAGCAATAACTCACACCCACTGGGAATATAGTAGTAGTTGAGATAGGAGCAATAACTCACACCCACTGGGAATATAGTAGTAGTTGAGATAGGAGCAATAACTCACACCCACTGGGAATATAGTAGTAGTTGAGATAGGAGCAATAACTCACACCCACTGGGAATATAGTAGTAGTTGAGATAGGAGCAATAACTCACACCCACTGGGAATATAGTAGTAGTTGCTATAGGAGCAATAACTCACACCCACTGGGAATATAGTAGTAGTTGCTATAGGAGCAATAACTCACACCCACTGGGAATATAGTAGTAGTTGAGATAGGAGCAATAACTCACACCCACTGGGAATATAGTAGTAGTTGCTATAGGAGCAATAACTCACACCCACTGGGAATATAATAGTAGTTGAGATAGGAGCAATAACTCACACCCACTGGGAATATAGTAGTAGTTGAGATAGGAGCAATAACTCACACCCACTGGGAATATAGTAGTAGTTGAGATAGGAGCAATAACTCACACCCACTGGGAATATAGTAGTAGTTGAGATAGGAGCAATAACTCACACCCACTGGGAATATAGTAGTAGTTGAGTAGTAGTTGAGATAGTGAGCTCGTGAGAGAAGCTATAGGAGCAATAACTCACACCCACTGGGAATATAGTAGTAGTTGCTATAGGAGCAATAACTCACACCCACTGGGAATATAATAGTAGTTGAGATAGGAGCAATAACTCACACCCATTGGGAATATAGTAGTAGTTGAGATAGGAGCAATAACTCACACCCACTGGGAATATAGTAGTAGTTGCTATAGGAGCAATAACTCACACCCACTGGGAATATAGTAGTAGTTGAGATAGGAGCAATAACTCACACCCACTGGGAACATAATAGTAGTTGAGATAGGAGCAATAACTCACACCCATTGGGAATATAGTAGTAGTTGAGATAGGAGCAATAACTCACACCCACTGGGAATATAGTAGTAGTTGATATAGGAGCAATAACTCACACCCACTGGGAATATAGTAGTAGTTGAGATAGGAGCAATAACTCACACCCACTGGGAATATAGTAGTAGTTGAGATAGGAGCAATAACTCACACCCACTGGGAATATAGTAGTAGTTGAGATAGGAGCAATAACTCACACCCACTGGGAATATAGTGGTAGTTGAGATAGGAGCAATAACTCACACCCACGGGGAATATAGTAGTAGTTGAGATAGGAGCAATAACTCACACCCACTGGGAATATAGTAGTAGTTGAGATAGGAGCAATAACTCACACCCACTGGGAATATAGTAGTAGTTGAGATAGGAGCAATAACTCACACCCACTGGGAATATAGTAGTAGTTGCTATAGGAGCAATAACTCACACCCACTGGGAATATAGTAGTAGTTGCTATAGGAGCAATAACTCACACCCACTGGGAATATAGTAGTAGTTGCTATAGGAGCAATAACTCACACCCACTGGGAATATAGTAGTAGTTGAGATAGGAGCAATAACTCACACCCACTGGGAATATAGTAGTAGTTGCTATAGGAGCAATAACTCACACCCACTGGGAATATAGTAGTAGTTGCTATAGGAGCAATAACTCACACCCACTGGGAATATAGTAGTAGTTGAGATAGGACCAATAACTCACACCCACGGGGAATATAGTAGTAGTTGAGATAGTGAGCTCGTGAGAGAAGCTATAGGAGCAATAACTCACACCCACTGGGAATATAGTAGTAGTTGAGATAGGAGCAATAACTCACACCCACTGGGAATATAGTAGTAGTTGAGATAGGAGCAATAACTCACACCCACTGGGAATATAGTAGTAGTTGAGATAGGAGCAATAACTCACACCCACTGGGAATATAGTAGTAGTTGAGATAGGAGCAATAACTCACACCCACTGGGAATATAGTAGTAGTTGAGATAGGAGCAATAACTCACACCCACTGGGAATATAGTAGTAGTTGCTATAGGAGCAATAACTCACACCCACTGGGAATATAGTAGTAGTTGCTATAGGAGCAATAACTCACACCCACTGGGAATATAGTAGTAGTTGAGATAGGAGCAATAACTCACACCCACTGGGAATATAGTAGTAGTTGCTATAGGAGCAATAACTCACACCCACTGGGAATATAATAGTAGTTGAGATAGGAGCAATAACTCACACCCACTGGGAATATAGTAGTAGTTGAGATAGGAGCAATAACTCACACCCACTGGGAATATAGTAGTAGTTGAGATAGGAGCAATAACTCACACCCACTGGGAATATAGTAGTAGTTGAGATAGGAGCAATAACTCACACCCACTGGGAATATAGTAGTAGTTGAGTAGTAGTTGAGATAGTGAGCTCGTGAGAGAAGCTATAGGAGCAATAACTAACACCCACTGGGAACTGGCCCTTAGTTTGTCACAGTTGAATCTTTCAAATCCATTGATGAAAAAAATACTTATTTTGTTTTTTTGTAATAGTAATTGACTATAATCGCTAACAAATGACATTTTGATCCATATCTGTATCCAGGATGATGGTTTATTGGTACACAGAGGTGTGTCCTGTGCTGTTTGACTAGCTAGATAGTTGAGATAGTGAGCTTGTGAGAGAAGCTATAGGAGCTATGACTCATGTCTGAATCCAGGATGTTGGTTTATTGGTACACAGAGGTGTGTCCTGTGCTGTTTGACTAGCTAGATAGTTGAGATAGTTGAGATAGTGAGCTCGTGAGAGAAGCTATAGGAGCAATGACTCATTGTATTCATTGTATTCCATGCTATTTGAGCCAATCAGCAGATGTTAATTATTTGAGATTCTATTCCATGCTGTTTGAGCCAATCAGCAGATGTTAATTCTTTGAGATTGTAGTCCATGCTGTTTGAGCCAATCAGCAGATGTGAATTATTTGAGATTGTAGTCCATGCTATTTGAGTGGATGAGCAAATAAAATACAACTCTAGAGATAGTGGGATAATGAATGGCTTATAGGAGGGGCCAAGACAGAGGTGTATTTTATGCTATTTGCTTGGTTGAGCAGAGAAAGTTCGGGAGAGCCAAGACCCCTTGTAGGGGACCAGATGCTGCCAGGGGTCGAGTCAGAACTCATTCCAGAGACAGACGTTACATTTAACATCATAAAGGTTATCCACTTAAGACAACTTGCTGTAAATCAAAATACAAAGGTAAATTAATATGATAACCCTCCTCCCTAGTGACTAGGAAACTGGGTTCAAATCCTCTCCAGCCTGTCTCTGCTACAAGACTGTGTTAGCCCGTGGAGCTAAAACCTAGGTATTACATTAGCTTGGGGAGTTATCACAAGCCATTAGCCAGGTCTCAGGCAATGTAACTCATCGTATGAGTGTGGTTCACCGAACCCCCTCCGTCACAGCTAGCCAATTTACTTATCTGTCAACAATTCATTCCCCTCCTGGTTTTATGGCTCTGTTGGGCCAAGCCAATCTGCCTTTGTTCGTATGAGTCACACAGTATTCATCCTCCTATTGACATGAGACTTTTACAGCCCAATACATCTGGTTTCTATCACACTGCTCTGATTGTAGATTTACAGTTGGCATGTCTGTCTGGGGTGCTGCAACACAGTGATATCTGTCTGGGATGCTGCAACACAGTGATATCTGTCTGGGGTGCTGCAACACAGTGATATCTGTCTGGGGTGCTGCAACACAGTGATGTCTGTCTGGGGTGCTGCAACACAGTGATATCTGTCTGGGATGCTGCAACACAGTGATATCTGTCTGGGGTGCTGCAACACAGTGATATCTGTCTGGGGTGCTGCAACACAGTGATGTCTGTCTGGGGTGCTGCAACACAGTGATGTCTGTCTGGGGTGCTGCAACACAGTGATATCTGTCTGGGGTGCTGCAACACAGTGATATCTGTCTGGGGTGCTGCAACACAGTGATGTCTGTCTGGGGTGCTGCAACACAGTGATATCTGTCTGGGGTGCTGCAACACAGTGCTATCTGTCTGGGGTGCTGCAACACAGTGATGTCTGTCTGGGGTGCTGCAACACAGTGATGTCTGTCTGGGGTGCTGCAACACAGTGATATCTGTCTGGGATGCTGCAACACAGTGATATCTGTCTGGGGTGCTGCAACACAGTGATATCTGTCTGGGGTGCTGCAACACAGTGATATCTGTCTGGGGTGCTGCAACACAGTGATATCTGTCTGGGATGCTGCAACACAGTGATATCTGTCTGGGGTGCTGCAACACAGTGATATCTGTCTGGGATGCTGCAACACAGTGATATCTGTCTGGGGTGCTGCAACACAGTGATATCTGTCTGGGGTGCTGCAACACAGTGATATCTGTCTGGGATGCTGCGACACAGTGATATCTGTCTGGGGTGCTGCAACACAGTGATATCTGTCTGGGGTGCTGCAACACAGTGATGTCTGTCTGGGGTGCTGCAACACAGTGATGTCTGTCTGGGGTGCTGCAACACAGTGATATCTGTCTGGGGTGCTGCAACACAGTGATATCTGTCTGGTATGCTGCAACACAGTGATATCTGTCTGGTATGCTGCAACACAGTGATATCTGTCTGGGGTGCTGCAACACAGTGATGTCTGTCTGGGGTGCTGCAACACAGTGATGTCTGTCTGGGGTGCTGCAACACAGTGATATCTGTCTGGTATGCTGCAACACAGTGATATCTGTCTGGTATGCTGCAACACAGTGATATCTGTCTGGGGTGCTGCAACACAGTGATATCTGTCTGGGGTGCTGCAACACAGTGATATCTGTCTGGTATGCTGCAACACAGTGATATCTGTCTGGGGTGCTGCAACACAGTGATATCTGTCTGGGGTGCTGCAACACAGTGATGTCTGTCTGGGGTGCTGCAACACAGTGATGTCTGTCTGGGATGCTGCAACACAGTGATATCTGTCTGGGGTGCTGCAACACAGTGATATCTGTCTGGGATGCTGCAACACAGTGATGTCTGTCTGGGATGCTGCAACACAGTGATATCTGTCTGGGGTGCTGCGACACAGTGATGTCTGTCTGGGATGCTGCAACACAGTGATGTCTGTCTGGGATGCTGCAACACAGTGATATCTGTCTGGGGTGCTGCGACACAGTGATGTCTGTCTGGGATGCTGCAACACAGTGATATCTGTCTGGGGTGCTGCAACACAGTGATATCTGTCTGGGGTGCTGCGACACAGTGATATCTGTCTGGGATGCTGCAACACAGTGATGTCTGTCTGGGATGCTGCAACACAGTGATATCTGTCTGGGGTGCTGCGACACAGTGATATCTGTCTGGGATGCTGCAACACAGTGATGTCTGTCTGGGATGCTGCAACACAGTGATGTCTGTCTGGGGTGCTGCAACACAGTGATATCTGTCTGGGGTGCTGCAACACAGTGATATCTGTCTGGGGTGCTGCAACACAGTGATATCTGTCTGGGGTGCTGCAACACAGTGATATCTGTCTGGGGTGCTGCAACACAGTGCTATCTGTCTGGGGTGCTGCAACACAGTGCTATCTGTCTGGGGTGCTGCAACACAGTGCTATCTGTCTGGGGTGCTGCAACACAGTGATATCTGTCTGGGGTGCTGCAACACAGTGATATCTGTCTGGGGTGCTGCAACACAGTGATATCTGTCTGGGGTGCTGCAACACAGTGATATGTCTGGGATGCTGCAACACAGTGATATCTGTCTGGGGTGCTGCAACACAGTGATATGTCTGGGGTGCTGCAACACAGTGATATCTGTCTGGGGTGCTGCAACACAGTGATATGTCTGGGGTGCTGCAACACAGTGATATCTGTCTGGGGTGCTGCAACACAGTGATATGTCTGGGATGCTGCAACACAGTGATATCTGTCTGGGATGCTGCAACACAGTGATATCTGTCTGGGGTGCTGCAACACAGTGATATCTGTCTGGGGTGCTGCAACACAGTGATATGTCTGGGATGCTGCAACACAGTGATATCTGTCTGGGATGCTGCAACACAGTGATATCTGTCTGAGGTGCTGCAACACAGTGATGTCTGTCTGGGGTGCTGCAACACAGTGATGTCTGTCTGGGGTGCTGCAACACAGTGATATCTGTCTGGGGTGCTGCAACACAGTGCTGTCTGTCTGGGGTGCTGCAACACAGTGATATCTGTCTGGGGTGCTGCAACACAGTGATATCTGTCTGGGATGCTGCAACACAGTGATATCTGTCTGGGGTGCTGCAACACAGTGATGTCTGTCTGGGGTGCTGCAACACAGTGATATCTGTCTGGGGTGCTGCAACACAGTGATATCTGTCTGGGATGCTGCAACACAGTGATATCTGTCTGGGGTGCTGCAACACAGTGATATCTGTCTGGGGTGCTGCAACACAGTGATATGTCTGGGATGCTGCAACACAGTGATATCTGTCTGGGATGCTGCAACACAGTGATATCTGTCTGAGGTGCTGCAACACAGTGATGTCTGTCTGGGGTGCTGCAACACAGTGATGTCTGTCTGGGGTGCTGCAACACAGTGATATCTGTCTGGGGTGCTGCAACACAGTGCTATCTGTCTGGGGTGCTGCAACACAGTGATATCTGTCTGGGGTGCTGCAACACAGTGATATCTGTCTGGGGTGCTGCAACACAGTGATATGTGTCTGGGGTGCTGCAACACAGTGATATCTGTCTGGGATGCTGCAACACAGTGATATGTGTCTGGGGTGCTGCAACACAGTGATATCTGTCTGGGGTGCTGCAACACAGTGATATCTGTCTGGGGTGCTGCAACAGCTCTGAGGATGAGGAGGAGACAAAGCAGATAGAGGCAGGAAGGGTGAGAGAGGATATCAGGCAGGCTTGCAGACAGTGTGCCAGGGCTGTCCTCTCCCCACAGCCTGGCCTAGTCTAATTAAAGAGCTCAGTGGTGAGAGCTGGAGAGAACCCTATTGTAACACATATACACCCTTCTGTGCTGTGTCCCCCTGCCGGCATCAAACCTGCCAGCTGGGTGGTACTGACGCAGGAACAGGTTCTGAACTGTCACACTGACCCCAGTCATCTCCGACCTGTCTGGTGACTGTGTGAATAGCTCAGCTCAGATAGATTATATAAAGTTTTTTTTTTTTTTTTTTTTTTTTTAACCTTTTTTTAACTAGGCAGAACAAAGAACAGGTTAAGAACAAATTCTTATTTTCAATGACGGCCTAGGAACAGTGGGTTAACTGGGAGTTGTTGCTAAATGACTCAAATCACTTCTATTACAACAACACTTTCTCCCTGGTCTGAAATTAATTATTCCTCACACAGCCACAGTAATCTAATCAGTGGGCAGAACGGCAGATTTGTACCTTGTCAGCTCGGGGATAAGAACTTGCAACCTTCCGGTTACTAGTCCAACGCTCTAACCACTAGGCTACCCAGTTATCTCGGTAACTGACACATTTTCACTGAGACTGCCGTGGGGCCTATGTTTAGAGGTGTTGCTAAATGACTCAAATCACTTCTATTACAACACCACTTTCTCCCTGGTCTGAAATTAATTATTCCTCACACAGCCACAGTAATCTAATCAGTCTGCCTGTCAACAAACTGCTTGTCTACTCATTGGAAGCTTGTCCCATGCAGTCCATTGAGTTCACAGTAGCCTACTGTAGACTACTCTATTCTGGACAATGCACTCATAACACACCAACAATATTACTCTACTCTGCATATACTGTATACATATTTATCTTTCTGGCTTCATTTAAATGATTCTGTCCTCAGAAAGCACAGATGGATGACAACAGGGGATGAAATTGCTTGGTGTTGTGCGGGAGATAAAGATGGGAGAGAACAGAGGAGAAGGGAGAGAGGAGAGAGGACAGAGGTGTGAGGAGAGGACAGAGGTGTGAGGAGAGGACAGAGGGGTGAGGAGAGGACAGAGGAGAAGGGAGAGAGGACAGAGGGGTGAGCAGAGGGCAGGGGGTGAGGAGAGGACAGAGGAGAGAGGAGAGAGGGGAGGGGAGAGGACAGAGGACAGAGGGGCGAGGAGAGGACAGAGGAGAAGGGAGAGAGGAGAGAGGACAGAGGGGTGAGGAGAGGACAGAGGAGAGGGGAGAGGACAGAGGAGAGGGGAGAGGACAGAGGAGAAGGGAGAGAGGAGAGAGGACAGAGGGGTGAGGAGAGGACAGAGGAATGGGGAGAGGACAGAGGAGTGGGGAGAGGACAGATGAGAAGGGAGAGAGGAGAGAAGACAGAGGGGTGAGGAGAGGATAGAGGAGAAGGGAGAGGACAGAGGAGAATGGAGAGAGGAGAGAGGACAGAGGGGTGAGGAGAGGACAGATGAGAGGGGAGAGGACAGAGGGGTGAGGAGAGGACAGAGGAGTGGGGAGAGGACAGAGGAGAAGGGAGAGAGGACGGATGGGTGAGGAGAGGACAGAGGAGAGGGGAGAGGACAGAGGGGTGAGAAGAGGACAGAGGGGTGAGGAGAGGACAGAGGAGTGGGGGGAGGACAGAGGAGAAGGGAGAGAGGAGAGAGGACAGAGGGGTGAGGAGAGGAGAGGACAGATGAGAGGATAGAGGACAGATGACAGGGGAGAGGACAGAGGAGAAGGGAGAGAGGAGAGAGGACAGAGGGGTGGGGAGAGGACAGAGGAGAAGGGAGAGAGGAGAGAGGACAGAGGGGTGAGGAGAGGACAGAGAGGTGGGGAGAGAACAGAGGAGAGGGGAGAGGACAGAGGAGAGGGGAGATGGGAGAGGACAGAGGAGAAGGGAGAGAGGACAGAGGGGTGAGGAGAGGACAGAGGGGTGGGGAGAGAACAGAGGAGAGGGGAGAGGACAGGGGAGAGGGGAGATATTAGAAGGGGGTGTCCATAGCGATACACAATATTAGGACATTAGAAGGGGGTGTCCATAGTGATATGTAATATTATGACTTTAGAAGGGGGTGTCCATAGTGATACATAATATTATGACATTAGAAGGGGGTGTCCATAGTGATACATAATATTAGGACATTAGAAGGGGGTGTCCATAGTGATACATAATATTATGACATTAGAAGGGGGTGTCCATAGTGATACATAATATTATGACATTAGAAGGGGGTGTCCATAGTGATATATAATATTATGACATTAGAAGGAGGTGTCCATAGCGATACACAATATTATGACTTTAGAAGGGGGTGTCCATAGTGATACATAATATTATGACATTAGAAGGGGTGTCCATAGTGATATATAATATTATGACATTAGAAGGGGGTGTCCATAGTGATATATTACATTATGACATTAGAAGGGGGTGTCCATAGTGATATATAACATTATGACATTAGAAGGGGGTGTCCATAGTGATATATAATAGTAATGTTCTATTTACTTACCTTCAGGTCCATAAATATTTGGACATTGACCAAGGTATTATTATTTTAGCTGTGTCCCGCTCCCCCTCTCTGGTGCTCATTGTCGCCAGTTTACTCATTATTACGCACACCTGCCACCATCGTTACACGCACCTTCCACCATCGTTACGCCTACCTGCCACCATCGTTACGCCTACCTGCCACCATCGTTACGCGCACCTGCCACCATCGTTACGCCTACCTGCCACCATCGTTACGCCTACCTGCCACCATCGTTACGCCTACCTGCCATCATCGTTACGCCTACCTGCCACCATCGTTACGCCTACCTGCCACCATCGTTACGCCTACCTGCCACCATCGTTACACGCACCTTCCACCATCGTTACGCCTACCTGCCACCATCGTTACGCGCACCTGCCACCATCGTTACACGCACCTGCCACCATCATTACAAGCACCTGCCACCATCGTTACGCGCACCTGCACTTCGTGAGGCGCACCTGGACCTTCCTGATGACCTCCCCTATTTCTGTCACTCCCTTTGGTTCTTTCCCCAGACGTTATTGATTCTGTTTCTGTGTTTATGTCTGTACGCTACTCGTGGTTCTTGTTTCGTTCCATTTATTATTACATTCACTCCCTATACTTGCTTCCCGACTCCCAGCGTACACGTTACAAGCCGTCTACCACAGCATATGCATTTCACTTGCTGAAGGCAAAACTCCCCTAGAACAAGTAGGATGTCACACGCCCATAGAGAGCCTTTGGTTTTTCTATGGTATAGTAGGTCAGGGCGTAACTGGGGGGTTTCTAGTTATTATTTTCTATGTGGGGTTCTAGTTTAGTTTTTCTGTGTTGGTGTTTGGTATGATTCCCAATTAGAGGCAGCTGGCTATCATGGTCTCTAATTGAGGATCAAATTTAAGTAGCATTTTTCCAACCTGTGTTTTATGGGATATTGTTTTGAGTTAGTGCACGTAGCACCTCTGTCGTCACGGTTCGTTGTTTGTTTCGTTCTTTCTTTGTTGTTTTGTGCTTTTCAAATAAATATTATGTGGAAACCATATCACGCTGCAGTTTGGTCCGATAATTATTCCAGCGAATAATTCCTACACGGTTCAGACAATAATGTAGACACAACCCTTATATTAAAGTAGACACAACCCTTATATTAAAGTAGACACAACCCTTATATTAATGTAGACACAACCCTTATATTAAAGTAGACACAAGCCTTATATTAAAGTAGACACAAGCCTTATATTAAAGTAGACACAAGCCTTATATTAATGTAGACACAAGCCTTATATTAATGTAGACACAACCCTTATATTAAAGTAGACACAACCCTTATATTAAAGTAGACACAACCCTTATATTAATGTAGACACAACCCTTATATTAAAGTAGACACAAGCCTTATATTAATGTAGACACAAGCCTTATATTAATGTAGACACAACCCTTATATTAAAGTAGACACAACCCTTATATTAAAGTAGACACAACCCTTATATTAAAGTAGACACAAGCCTTATATTAAAGTAGACACAAGCCTTATATTAATGTAGACACAAGCCTTATATTAATGTAGACACAAGCCTTATATTAATGTAGACACAAGCCTTATATTAATGTAGACACAACCCTTATATTAATGTAGACACAACCCTTATATTAATGTAGACACAACCCTTATATTAAAGTAGACACAAGCCTTATATTAATGTAGACACAAGCCTTATATTAATGTAGACACAAGCCTTATATTAATGTAGACACAAGCCTTATATTAATGTAGACACAACCCTTATATTAAAGTAGACACAACCCTTATATTAAAGTAGACACAACCCTTATATTAAAGTAGACACAACCCTTATATTAAAGTAGACACAACCCTTATATTAAAGTAGACACAACCCTTATATTAAAGTAGACACAACCCTTATATTAAAGTAGACACAACCCTTATATTAAAGTAGACAACCCTTATATTAAAGTAGACACAAGCCTTATATTAAAGTAGACACAACCCTTATATTAAAGTAGACACAACCCTTATATTAAAGTAGACACAACCCTTATATTAAAGTAGACACAAGCCTTATATTAAAGTAGACACAAGCCTTATATTAAAGTAGACACAACCCTTATATTAAAGTAGACACAAGCCTTATATTAAAGTAGACAAAACCCTTATATTAAAGTAGACACAACCCTTATATTAAAGTAGACACAACCCTTATATTAAAGTAGGCACAACCCTTATATTAAAGTAGGCACAACCCTTATATTAAAGTAGACACAACCCTTATATTAATGTAGACACAAGCCTTATATTAATGTAGACACAACCCTTATATTAATGTAGACACAAGCCTTATATTAAAGTAGACACAACCCTTATTTTAAAGTAGACACAACCCTTATATTAATGTAGACACAACCCTTATATTAAAGTAGACACAAGCCTTATATTAAAGTAGACACAAGCCTTATATTAAAGTAGACACAAGCCTTATATTAATGTAGACACAACCCTTATATTAAAGTAGACACAAGCCTTATATTAAAGTAGACACAAGCCTTATATTAAAGTAGACACAAGCCTTATATTAATGTAGACACAAGCCTTATATTAATGTAGACACAACCCTTATATTAAAGTAGACACAACCCTTATATTAAAGTAGACACAACCCTTATATTAATGTAGACACAACCCTTATATTAAAGTAGACACAAGCCTTATATTAATGTAGACACAAGCCTTATATTAATGTAGACACAACCCTTATATTAAAGTAGACACAACCCTTATATTAAAGTAGACACAACCCTTATATTAAAGTAGACACAAGCCTTATATTAAAGTAGACACAAGCCTTATATTAATGTAGACACAAGCCTTATATTAATGTAGACACAAGCCTTATATTAATGTAGACACAAGCCTTATATTAATGTAGACACAACCCTTATATTAATGTAGACACAACCCTTATATTAATGTAGACACAACCCTTATATTAAAGTAGACACAAGCCTTATATTAATGTAGACACAAGCCTTATATTAATGTAGACACAAGCCTTATATTAATGTAGACACAAGCCTTATATTAATGTAGACACAACCCTTATATTAAAGTAGACACAACCCTTATATTAAAGTAGACACAACCCTTATATTAAAGTAGACACAACCCTTATATTAAAGTAGACACAACCCTTATATTAAAGTAGACAACCCTTATATTAAAGTAGACACAACCCTTATATTAAAGTAGACACAACCCTTATATTAAAGTAGACACAACCCTTATATTAAAGTAGACAACCCTTATATTAAAGTAGACACAAGCCTTATATTAAAGTAGACACAACCCTTATATTAAAGTAGACACAACCCTTATATTAAAGTAGACACAACCCTTATATTAAAGTAGACACAAGCCTTATATTAAAGTAGACACAAGCCTTATATTAAAGTAGACACAACCCTTATATTAAAGTAGACACAAGCCTTATATTAAAGTAGACAAAACCCTTATATTAAAGTAGACACAACCCTTATATTAAAGTAGACACAACCCTTATATTAAAGTAGGCACAACCCTTATATTAAAGTAGGCACAACCCTTATATTAAAGTAGACACAACCCTTATATTAATGTAGACACAAGCCTTATATTAATGTAGACACAACCCTTATATTAATGTAGACACAAGCCTTATATTAAAGTAGACACAACCCTTATTTTAAAGTAGACACAACCCTTATATTAAAGTAGGCACAACCCTTATATTAAAGTAGACACAAGCCTTATATTAATGTAGACACAAGCCTTATATTAATGTAGACACAACCCTTATATTAATGTAGACACAACCCTTATATTAATGTAGACACAAGCCTTATATTAAAGTAGACACAACCCTTTCAAATCCATTGTGGCGTACAGAGACAAAATGATACAAATTGTGTCGCTGTCCAAATACTTACGGACTTCACTGTATATGGGGCAGAGGTTACAGTAACTTTTCCGGAAATCCTGGTTGGATTCCCGGTTTTCCTGCTTATTCTTTCCTGTTTCTGGAAAACCAGGGAATTCTGGGAAAGTTATTGGAATTTTGTAACCCTGAATGTGGGGGGGGGGGGGGTCTCATAATACAGATGCTAATGCCAACGTTGCCCTGAGCCCCATAGAAAAACATTACTCATACAATACTCTCCATGGCAGATACTGTGCTCTTCTCTGTCACTTCAGACTATGGAGACTGGGGTGTGGGGAGGCAATGTTGTATTGTAGAGGGTTTGGTGCTGCTGAAGCTGCTTACCAAGCACGCTGCTGTTATTTTGCAGAGTATCGCTCTCTGGTGGGGAGTTGGAGAATGGCATGGAGGTGTAGATTCTGTCATAAGCAGGACATTCTGTACATTGAAACAAGTCAAATAAAGTCACATACACGTGTTTAGCCAATGTTATTGTAGCGAAATGCTTGTGAAATAATTAACAGATTTTATTGACTGCTCAATAAACAGTCATATAATTGAGATGAATTAGTATCTACAGTGCCTTCCGAAAGTATTCAGACCTCTTGACTTTTTCCACTTTGTTACGTTACAGCCTTAAAATGGATTAAAAATAAATACATCCTCAGCAATCTACCCAAAAACAACTTTTTATACATTTTTGCAAATGTATTAAAAATACAAAACAGAAATACCTTATTTACATAAGTGTTCAGACCCTTTGCTATGAGACTGTAAATTGAGTCCATCCTGTTTCCATTGATCATCCTTGAGATGTTTCTACAACTTGGAGTCCACCTGTGGTAAATTCAATTGATTGGACATGCTTTAGAAAGGCACACACCTGTCTATAAAAGGTCCCACAGTTGACAGTGCATGTCAGAGCAACAACCAAGCCACGAGATCAAAATAATTAAATTAATCAAATGTATTTATAAAGCCCTTCTTACATCAGTTTACAAAGTGCTGTACAGAAACCCAGCCTAAAACCCCAAACAACAAGCTATGCAGGTGTAGAAGCACGATGGCTACAAAAACACCCTTTGAAAGGCAGGAACCTAGGAGGAAACCTAGAGAGGAACCAGGCTATGATGGGTGGCCAGTCCTCTTCCGGCTGTGCCGGGTGGAGATCATAACAGAACATGGCCAAGATGTTCAAATGTTCATAGATGACCAGCAGGGTCAAATAATAATAATCACAGTGGTTGTTGAGGGTGCAACAGGTCAGCACCTCAGGAGTAAATGTCAGTTGGCTTTTCATAGCCGATCATTCAGTGTATCTCTACCGCACCTGCTGTCTCTAGAGAGTTGAAAACAGCAGGTCTGGGACAAGGTAGCACGTCTGGTGAACAGGTCAGGGTTCCATAGCCGCAGGCAGAACAGTTGAAACTGGAGCAGCAGCATGGCCAGGTGGACTGGGGACAGCAAGGAGTCATCAGGCCAGGTAGTCCAGTGGCATGGTCCTAAGGCTCAGGTCCTCCGAGAGAGCCAAAGAGAATTAGAGAGATCACACTTAAATTCACACAGGACACCGGACACCTAGCCCCCCCGACACATAAATTACTGCAGCATAAACACTGGAGGCTGAGAGAGGAGGGGTCGGGAGACACTGTGGCCCCCTCCGACGATACCATCGGACAGGGCAAACAAGCAGGATATAACCTCACCCACTTGGCCAAAGCACAGCCCTCACACCACTAGAGGGATATCTTCAACCACCTAGTTACTATCCTGAGACAAGGCAGAGTATAGCCCACGAAGATCTCCCCCACAGCACGAATTGTCCATAGAGCTCCGGATTGTGCAGAGGCACAGATCTAGGGAAGGGTATGTAAAAACGTCTGCAGCAATAAAAGGTCCCCAAGAAAACAGTGGCCTCCATCATTCCTAAATGGAAGTAGTTAGGAACTGTCAAGACTCTTCCTAGAGCTGGCCCCCTGTTCAAACTGAACAAATGGGGGAGAAAGAACCTGATGGTCATTCTGACAGAGCTCCAGACTTCCTCTGTGGAGAAGGGAGAACCTTCCAGAAGGACAACCATCTCTGCAGCACTCCACCAATCAGGCCTTTATGGTAGAGTGGCCAGATGGAAGCCACTCCTCAGTAAAAGGCACACGACAGCCCGCTTGGAGTTTGCCAAAAGGCACCTAAAGACTTTCAGATGCTGAGAAACAAGATTCTCTGGTATGATGAAAGCAAGATTGAACTCTTTGGACTGAATGCCAAGTGTCACGTCTGGAGGAAACCTGGCTCCATAGCTATGGTGAAGCATGGTGCTGGCAGCATCACGCTGTGGGGATGTTTTGCAGCGCCAGGGACTGGGAGACTCCTCAGGATCGAGGGAAAGATGAACAGAGCAAAGTACAGAGATCCTTGATGAAAACCTGCTCCAGAGTGCTTCGGACCTCAAACTGGGGCGAAGGTTCACCTTCCAACAGGACAACGACCCTAAGCACATAGCCAAGACAACACAGGAGTGGATGTCTCAATGTCATTGAGTGTCCCAGCCAAAGCCAAGACTTGAACCCAATGGAACATCTCCGGAAAGACCTGAAAATAGATGTGCAGCGACGCTCCCCAGACAACCTGACAGAGCTTGAGAGGATCTGCAGAGAAGAATGGGAGAAACTCCCCACATACAGGTGTGCCAAGCTTGTAGCGTCATACCCAAGAAGACTCAAGACTGTAATCGCTGCCTCAACAAAGTACTGATCAAAGGGTCTTGAATTTCTTTCTAAAAAACAGTTTTTGCTTTGTCATTAAAGGGTATTGGGTGTAGATTCATGAGGGGAAAAAACTATTGAATCAATTTTAGAATAAGGCTGTAACGTAACAAAAATGTGGAAAAAGTCAAGGGGACTGAATAATTTCCAAATGCACGGTCATTCACCAGTTGCTCCTAGGCCGACTGCACAAGCATGCTAATGAAACATAGTCTATAACTTTAGCTGTACAACAGGGTGAAAAAAATCATAAATGTAGTATATTTACAATGTGATTCTATTTATATAGTAATGAATAATACACAATGAATACCAAACAGAACAAAACATTGTTTTATTCAAGTATTAAAATGTAAACCACATTTTTGAATATCAACACTCATAAAATACAAATCAACACAATTAGAAAAGCAAAACTTGAACTTTCGTTTTAACAATCAATTTGCAATGTGCAACTCTTTTCAGTATTTATTAATTCCCCTGTACCCAAACACCCAGTTCACTGCATAGAAATACTGTAGCTTGATTTAAACTACTATGTCTCCCAAAGATATTTCAGTTGGTCCCTAAACGAAAAATGGTATACGTCCCAAATTGAACACCATTTCCTACATAGTGGACTTTTGAGCACACTATTCTCTATATAGTCCACTATATTTGACCACCCCTCTAGTTGACCAGAGCCCTGTAGTACAATCTATAGGAAATAGGATGCCATTTGATACAGCTGAAGTCAGAAGTTTACATACACCTTAGCCAAATACATTTCAACTCAGTTTTTTCACAATTCCTGACATTTAATCCTAGTAAAAATTCCCTGTCTTAGGTCAGTTGGCATCACCACTTCATTTTAAGACTGTGAAATGTCAGAATAATAGTAGAGAGAATGATTTATTTCAGCTTTTATTTCTTTTATCACATTCCCAGTGGGTCAGAAGTTTACATACACTCAATTAGTATTTGGTAGCATTGCCTTTAAATTGTTTAGCTTGGGTCAAACGTTTTGGGTAGCCTTCCACAAGCTTCCCACAATAAGTTGGGTGAATTTTGGCCCATTCCTCCTGACAGGGCTGGTGTAACTGAATCAGGTTTGTATGCCTCCTTTTTCGCACATGCTTTTTCAGTTCTACCCACAAATGTTCTATGGGATCGAGGTCAGGGCGATGTGATGGCCACTCCAATACCTTGACATTGTTGTCCTTAAGCCATTTTCCCATAACTTTGGAAGTATGCTTGGGGTCATTGTCCATTTGGAAGACCCATTTGTGACCAAGCTTTAAGTTCCTAACTGATGTCTTGAGATGTTGCTTCAATATATCCACATAATTCTCCTGCCTCATGATGCCATCTACCCCCACAACATGATGCTGCCACCCCTGTGCTTCACAGTTGGGATGGTGTTCTCCGCCATCCCCCTCTTTCTTCCAAACATAACGATGGTCGTTATGGCCAAACAGTTCCATTTTTGTTTCATCAGACCAGAATACATTTATCCAAAAAGTAGGATCTTTGTCCCCATGTGCAGTTGCAAATTGTAGTCTGGCTTTTTTATGGCGGTTTTGGAGCAGTGGCTTCTTCCTTGCTGAGCAGCTTTTCAGATTGTGTCGTTATAGGACTTGCTTTACTCTGGATATAGATACTTTTGTACCGGTTTCCTCCAGCATCTTCACAAGGTCCTTTGCTTTTGTTCTGGGATTGATTTGCACTTTTCGCACCAAAGTACGTTCATCTCCAGGAGACAGAACGCGTCTACTTCCTGAGCAGTATGACGGCTACGTAGTCCCATGGTGTTTATACTTGCGTACTATTGTTTGTACAGATGAACGTGGTACCTTCAGGCGTTTGGAAATTACTCCCAAGGATGAACCATTTTTTTGCTTTTTTTGAGGTCTTGGCTGACTTCTTTTGATTTTCCCATGATGTCAAGCAAAGAGGCACTGAGTTTGAAGGTAGGCCTTGAAAATACATCCACAGGTACACCGCCAATTGACTCAAATAATGTCAATTAGCCCATCAGAAGCTTCTAAAGCCATGACATTATTTTCTGGAATTTTCCAAGTTGTTTAAAGGCACAGTCAACTTAGTGTAAACTTCTGACCCACTGGAATTGTGATACAGTGAATTATAAGTGAAATAATCTATCTGTAAACAATTTTTGGAAAAATGACTTGTCATGCAAAGTAGAAGTCCTAACCGACTTGCCAAAACTATAGTTCGTTAACAAATTTGTGGAGTGGTTGAAAAAAAAGAGTTTTAATGGACTCCAACCTAGGTTTATGTAAACTTCCAACTTCAACTGTATATAGCAAAGGAAAGGGATATTTAATGAACGTATGGGCCTAGTAAACTCAGCAAAAAAGAAATGCCCCTTTTTCAGGACCGTGTCTTTCAACGATAATTCGTAAAAATACAAATAAATGTCAGATCTTCATTGTAAAGGGTTTAAACACTGTTTCCCATGCTTAACATGCACCTGTGGAATGGTAGTTAAGACACTAAGCTTACAGACAATTAAGGTCACAGTTATGAAAACTTAGGACACTAAAGAGGCCTTTCTACTGACTCTGAAAAACACCAAAAGAAAGATGACCAGGGTCCCTGCTCATGTGCGTGAACGTGCCTTAGGCATGCTGCAAGGAGGCTTGAGAACTGCAGATGTGGCCTCGCAGTGGCAGACCACATGTAACACCTGAACAGGATCGATACATCCGAACATCACACCTGCGGGACAGGTACAGGATGGCAACAACAACTGCCCGAGTTACACCAGAAACGCACAATCCCTCCATCAGTGCTGACTGTCTACAATAGGCTGAGAGAGGCTGGACTGAGGGCTTGTAGGCCTGTTGTAAGGCAGGTCCTCACCAGACATCACAGGGAACAACGTCGCCTATGGGCACAAACCCACCGTCGCTAGACTAGACAGGACTGGCGAAAAGTGCTCTTCATTGACGAGTCGCGGTTTTGTCTCACCAGGGGTGATGGTTGGATTCGCGTTCATCGTCGAAGGAATGAGCATTACACCGAGGCCTGTACTCTGGAGAGGGATTGATTTGGAGGTGGAGGGTCCGTCATGGTCTGGAGTGGTGTGTCACAACATCATCGGACTGAGCTTGTTGTCATTGCAGGCAATCTCAATGCTGTGCGTTACAGGGAATACATCCTCCTCCCTCATGTGGTACCCTTCCTGCAGGCTCATCCTGACATGACCCTCCAGCATGACAATGCCACCAGCCATACTGCTCGTCCTGTGCGTGATTTCTTGCAGGACAGGAATGTCAGGAATGTCAGTGCCATGGCCAGGGAAGAGCCCGGATCTCAATCCCATTGAGCACGCCTGGGACCTGTTGGATCGGAGGGTGAGGGCTAGGGCCATTCCCCACAGAAATGTCCGGGAACTTGCAGGTGCCTTGGTGGAAGAGTGGGGTAACATCTCACAGCAACAACTGGCAAATCTGGTGCAGGTCATGAGGAGATGCACTGCAGTACTTAATGCAGCTAGTGGCCACACCAGATACAAACATGTCCCGGTGTTCAGGGACACGTTATTCAACTTCTGTTAGTCACATGTCTGTGGAACTTGTTCAGTTTATGTCTCAGTGGTTTAATCTTATGTTCATACAAATATTTACACGTGAAGTTTGCTGAAAATAAACGCAGTTGACAGTGAGGACGTTTCTTTTTTTGCTGAGTTTATATTATTTTACATCATCTGACTGCAGACAAATGAATAGGAGAAGGTAACAGACTAGAGTCACTAGACCAGGACTCTCAAACCCTGTTTCTGGAGAGCTACTGTTCTTTAGGTACACGCCAATCATAATCTAGCTACCGTTCTGTACGTTCACTCCAACCCTAATCTAGCACGCCGGATTCCAAAAACAAATGCTAGTTGATGAGCTGAATCAGGTTAGTTTCAACTGGGGTTGGAGTGAAAACCTGCAGGAGGGTAGCACTCCAGGAACATGGTTGGAGTGAAAACCTGCAGGAGGGTAGCACTCCAGGAACATGGTTGGAGTGAAAACCTACAGGAGGGTAGCTCCCCAGGAACATGGTTGGAGTGAAAACCTACAGGAGCGTAGCTCTCCAGGAACATGGTTGGAGTGAAAACCTACAGGAGGGTAGCTCTCCAGGAACATGGTTGGAGTGAAAACCTACAGGAGGGTAGCTCTCCAGGAACATGGTTGGAGTGAAAACCTACAGGAGGGTATCTCTCCGGGAAAAGGGTTGGAGAGCACTGCACCATCTATAGGCATCCTTTTCTCATGCAAAATGACTCACACACAGAGCTTGATAATTTGTGAGTGAGGCTACGTCGTTGGACTGCTTTCATCTGACATATCACAGAAAAACTCATGCAGATATATATACAGTGCCTTGCGAAAGTATTCGGCCCCCTTGAACTTTGCGACCTTTTGCCACATTTCAGGCTTCAAACAAAGATATAAAAATGTTTTTTTTGTGAAGAATCAACAACAAGTGGGACACAATCATGAAGTGGAACGACATTTATTGGATATTTCAAAAATTTTTAACAAATCAAAAACTGAAAAATTGGGCATGCAAAATTATTCAGCCCCTTTACTTTCAGTGCAGCAAACTCTCTCCAGAAGTTCAGTGAGGATCTCTGAATGATCCAATGTTGACCTAAATGACTAATGATGATAAATACAATCCACCTGTGTGTAATCAAGTCTCCGTATAAATGCACCTTCACTGTGATAGTCTCAGAGGTCTGTTAAAAGCGCAGAGAGCATCATGAAGAACAAGGAACACACCAGGCAGGTCCGAGATACTGTTGTGAAGAAGTTTAAAGCCGGATTTGGATACAAAACGATTTCCCAAGCTTTAAACATCCCAAGGAGCACTGTGCAAGCGATAATATTGAATTGGAAGGAGTATCAGACCACTGCAAATCTACCAAGACCTGGCCGTCCCTCTAAACTTTCAGCTCATACAAGGAGAAGACTGATCAGAGATGCAGCCAAGAGGCCCATGATCACTCTGGATGAACTGCAGAGATCTACAGCTGAGGTGGGAGACTCTGTCCATAGGACAACAATCAGTCGTATATTGCACAAATCTGGCCTTTATGGAAGAGTGGCAAGAAGAAAGCCATTTCTTAAAGATATCCATAAAAAGTGTCGGTTAAAGTTTGCCACAAGCCACCTGGGAGACACACCAAACATGTGGAAGAAGGTGCTCTGGTCAGATGAAACCAAAATTGAACTTTTTGGCAACAATGCAAAACGTTATGTTTGGCGTAAAAGCAACACAGCCCATCACCCTGAACACACCATCCCCACTGTCAAACATGGTGGTGGCAGCATCATGGTTTGGGTCTGCTTTTCTTCAGCAGGGACAGGGAAGATGGTTAAAATTGATGGGAAGATGGATGGAGCCAAATACAGGACCATTCTGGAAGAACTCCTGATGGAGTCTGCAAAAGACCTGAGACTGGGACGGAGATTTGTCTTCCAACAAGACAATGATCCAAAACATAAAGCAAAATTTACAATGAAATGGTTCAATAATAAACATATCCAGGTGTTAGAATGGCCAAGTCAAAGTCCAGACCTGAATCCAATCGAGAATCTGTGGAAAGAACTGAAAACTGCTGTTCACAAATGCTCTCCATCCAACCTCACTGAGCTCGAGCTGTTTTGCAAGGAGGAATGGGAAAAAAATTCAGTCTCTCTGTGTGCAAAACTGATAGAGACATACCCCAAGCAACTTACAGCTGTAATCGCAGCAAAAGGTGGCGCTACAAAGTATTAACTTAAGGGGGCTGAATAATTTTGCACGCCCAATTTTTCAGTTTTTGATTTGTTAAAAAAGTTTGAAATATGCAATAAATGTCGTTCCACTTTATGATTGTATCCCACTTGTTGTTGATTCTTCACAAAAAAAATACAGTTTTATATCTTTATGTTTGAAGCCTGAAATGTGGCAAAAGGTCGCAAAGGGGGCCGAATACTTTCGCAAGGCACTGTACTGATGTGTGTGTGTGTGTATATATATATATTTTTTTTTTCTTCTCAAAAACAGTAGAAAGCCAGATAACGCTGCTGAGTCTCACCCTCCAAATAACAATTAAGACAGTCTACTAAAAGAACATGCTTGTCATGAATTAATATCAACATGATCCACTGTCTTCAAACTTGACTAGAATATAGGCACGCTAACCGTTTGATAAATGTATCAAAACAAGGGAACTAAATACCTCACTGGCAATGCCGCTGTAAGGGACTGCAGGATTTTCCTCAACACTTTCATATCACAGGTACATATTTTGTTAATCCTAGATTATTCCTGTAGAAGACAAATGTGAATTACAGCAGATAGATACCTCATTATTTATGAGACAATCGTCAAACAAACGTCTCCTGGACAGATAGGGCTTGCATCCAAAATGGCACACTATTCCCTACACTACTTTGGACCAGAGTCCGATATAGTGCCCTACATTTGACCAGAAGCCTATGGGCACTTTTACTCTGTATAGGGAATAGGGTGCCATTTCAGCCAGGGTCAGAGGTATTAAATATACAGCCCTATTGTGCATTTGATTTGGTTTAAGTGGTTCGACATCACGCCCTCCTTATTTGACATCATCAAGTAAATCTGGTTATTACAAAATGAGGGGTGCTGACTGACTGGCTGGCTGGCTGGAAATCAAACTGAACTCAGAACCTGGTCTCCTATTCATTAAGCTTGTCAGAGTAGGAGTGCTGATCTAGGATCAGGGTCCCTATTCATTCATTATGATTGAAAAGGCCACACTGATCCTACATCAGCCCTACTACTCGGAGACACTTTGTGAATACAGGGCCTGGTCCTGGGAGGGATAACATCTTAGAGTAGAGAAACAACCGAGGGGAGAGAGGAGAGAGAGAGAGCAAGGGACAGTCAGGAATGACAATGAATCTCATACTTAGTAGTCAGTCTATCTGGACATTCCTGGTTCATCCGCTAGAACAGAACGGTGCAGCAGAGAGAGACATCAAATAGAAAACATTCTTCCTATTTAAGTAAAAAGGAGAAGAAATCAAAGGAGAGGAAGATCAAAAGGGAAATGAAGGGCTACAAGAAAATTGACATCAACTTATAGCTACCAGGCTATTAGCTTCACGGCTGCTAACGACTAACGCCTGCCTGGCTTTGCTCAGAGCATTCTTCCATCTACCAGTTCCCTGAAGTGGAAGCAGAGAACCACAGAATTAGAATGATCATTCTAATTCAAACGGATAATTCTTATTCTATGCAGAGAACAACTCCCCCTCCAACAGTGACTGAACTACTGACGGACTCCCTCCCTCCTTGACAAAGTGCCTTCGAGTGCAACTCCTTTCAGAGAAATGTCATTATTTCTTTAGGAGCTTTCTATTGAAACAGACAGTACTATTCTGCCTGCCACCAACTATCTCGAGTACTGTCTTACTACAGTGTAAATAACAGGTTATTATTAACATAATTACATCAAGAAAAATATAATTATTCTAAGAGCGTACTGGACAGAGCACAAATCATGTGTTTTTAACAGGTAAATAAAGAATGTGCGTGGAAATAAACATAAATATAACAGACAAAATAGGACTCTTCTTTGAACTTAGGTTTCAAAATAATATTTAAGTAGTATGTACCTTCACATTATGAATCCCTATATGATAAATACTTGGATGAGTGGAGCCAAAAACAGCTCACACAGAGATTGCACTGCACTCATTTGTATGTTTTCTTCAACACAAAGTGCTGCTGGGTTGAGCCGAACTCGGAAGATAGATAACGAGGATAGGAACATAAGGGTGAATCCTAAATTCCACTTTAGATAAATGTTCACTTCCACTTAAGTAAAATGGTCTCCAATTGACATCAATGCATGATTAGTGAAAATTCGACTGAAGTGGAAGGTAGGAGTCACCCCATCAAGTGGTCTTGTAGGGATATGTGGGCCTCCACTGGGCCGTACTCCTGTGGCTGCTGTGGGGCCCAGTCACATCTCGTATTCCTCCGCTGCTCTGCTGGGTCTAGGTCCAGGAGACTGCAGCCTAGCAACCACCTGCAGCAGCAGGGCAGCCAGAGGTTCCTAAAATGTTCCTAGAATAATCATTCTAGAATCTGTACGGTCAGTCTGCAGCGATGCCTTTCTCTCTGAGTTCCTCGGTCACTCTCACCAGGTAAGTGGGGTCTGGGTATCCAAAGCTGTCAGGAGAAATGAACAGAAAACCCTCAGCAGGTCAGAGAGTTGTTGTAATCACAGGAACAGCTAGAGTTCCTTCTAGGAGCAAATGCACGACAATAATCACAATTTAACCCCCAACCACATGCTGAAAACATGGATAGCTTTCTATTGATATAAACTGAAGAAAATATTTCTGTTACAGCTCATAAGAACAAACTAAAGCCATGTGATTCTATTTGACTTCCATGCAAGCAGTCATCAATAGCTTTTTTCACAAAAATGTAAACATGACTTGTCACATCTCACAAACATACTTAAATCTCCAATAGCCTTCAGTAAAGACATCTGTTTCCATACCAGTGTGGTCCGCCCCATAAGGAGGTCTTGTGGTGGATGTCGTTCCAGGTGATGACATTATGCATTCCTGTGGTCATGGAAGTCCCTATGGTGAAGATGAGGCGCTGTTCGAAGGCCCGGCGGAGCAGGCCCAGGACCCGGTTCCCCTCTGGGCTGTCTGGGAGGTAAGCCACGCGGTCCGTCCCAGGGTACCTCACCCCCGGGTTAGGGTGCTCTGGCTGCAGGATCCAGGCATAATTCAGAGGAATGTTAGAAAAGAACATGAACAATTATATCCACAGAAATAAAGTAAAGTGGTATAGACATTCAATAACATTACTTCAAGCATGGACTGTATTTTATTTAACTAGGCAAGTCAGTTGAGAACAAATCCTTATTTACAATGACGGCCTACACCGGACAACGCTGGGCCAATTGTGCCAGGTTTATGGGACTCCCAATCACAGCTGGTTGTGATACAGCCTGGATACGAACCATTAAAATATCCAAGCTGGGATTTGTAAACATGGCTGTGAACATGGCCACAAATAAAAAATACTAAAGAGAGATGGTTAGCAATGTAAATAATGTGTCAGATGTAGCAAAACCCCGAAAGGTAATGGGCTAGACCAAAAAACCCTGAAAGGTAATGGGCTAGACCAAAAAAACCCTGAAAGGTAATGGGCTAGACCAAAAAAACCCGAAAGGTAATGGGCTAGACCAAAAAAACCCTGAAAGGTAATGGGCTAGACCAAAAAAACCCTGAAAGGTAATGGGCTAGACCAAAAAACCCCGAAAGGTAATGGGCTAGACCAAAAACCCCGAAAGGTAATGGGCTAGACCAAAAACCCCGAAAGGTAATGGGCTAGACCAACACTTCTTACTAGTTCCCATTTCTATACCCTTCCATGCGTCTTTAGTACACACACACACTCACCGCCTGTAAACCAGGTGGGAAGCTGTAGATGATGCAGATACACCCATAACCCTCGTGTCCTGGCAACTCCAGATCTGGGTCCCTCTCCACCATCATACACCCGGTAGCCGGCTGGTTCCCTATGAGCTGGCCGTACACCTGACGACACACAGGACACGCTCTCTTCACCTTGAAGGCCTGGTCTAGACACAACCGGCAGAATGCGTGGCCGCACCTGGGGGAGGGGGGGGGGGGTCAAAGACAAAGAACACTTTTACTTATAATTTTGAAAACATTACATAGCATCAATAGCAGTGAAGGCTGACACATTTCATGGTTTGGAAAAACCTTGAGAATTACTGAACACAAGTTTAAAATGTAGCTATACCTCTCCAGCGTGGTCCTCTCCACCATGTCGCCCATGCAGATGGAACATGAGGTGTAGTCGTCTGCCTCACTGTGGGATTGGTTATGAGAGGAGGCCATCATACTGCAGCTGACCTCCATGTTGTCCTTCTTCCTCTGTCCGGATTCGTTGTGGGACGTGGAGTTGGAGAGGACCACACAGGCCTCTTCCTCCGCTGGCTTCTTATATCTCTGTTGCTGCCTCTGAGAGCGTCTGGGCTGGGGAGGCTGAGGTGGTAGCAGGCTCCCCTCTCCATCCCCCTCCAGGACCCCCACCCCAACGCAGGGCAGCAGGGACCTCTTCCGTTTAGGACCCCCATCCTGTTTGCTCATCTCTTTGCGGGCGCAGCGGCATAAGTCTATGAAGGCCTTGCGGGTCTCGTTGGAGATGGGTCCTTCCTCCATCATCCCGGGTCCTCCCCCAGAACGGGATCCCTCTATGGGGCGTAGCCGCACTGCACAGCAGCCTCCCCGCTCACCTCGGCGGATGATGCCGGCGCTCAAGCCCTGCTTGTCCTGAAAGTCTATGAGCCAGGGCTGGCCGGCGGCAGCCAGGTAGTCCCACACCGCCTGGGACACCAGCACCTCGTCACTACCCTGCCCCCCGCGCACACTCATCTCATCCGATGAAACTGCATAGGGAAATACGAGAGAGACACATATTCAAGAAACACACAACAGAGAGACTAACATGTCAAATAATGCAGTGAACGTAATTGTTAACATTTGCATGATAAACAATGTTAGAGAATCCCCTGGCGAGTGTGCTGTGGGACTAAGTTCCAGCAAGCAGTGTTGCCATGTTCACTGCAAATTGTCCTACTTTGAAAACGATGTCGAGGGTGAAAATGTATTGTTCGCGGGTTCCGGGTTTTTGGGCTAAATTGCACCTCGGGCACCACGGCATTTCTCTTAAAAATAAATAAATACATTTTATATTTGAGGTTCTTCAAACTAACCATCCTTTGCCTTGACAGATTTTTGCACACTAGGCATTCTCTCAACCAGCTTCACCTGGAATACTTTTCCAACAGTGTTGAAGGACTTCCCACATATGCTGAGCACTTTTTTTGCTGCTTTTCCGTCACTCTGCGGTCCAACTCATCCCAAACCATCTCAATTGGGTTGAGGTCGGGTGACTGAAGACCAGGTCATCGGACACAGCACTCTATCACTCTCCTGGAGGTATGTTGGGTAATTGTCCTGATGAAAAACAAAATGACAGTCCCACTAAGCCCAAACCAGATGGGATGGCGTGTCGCTGCAGAATGATGTGATAGTCATGCTGGTTAATTGTACCTTCAATTATCGGTGGGAACCACACATGCAGAGATCATCTGCTCACCTACTCTGCGTCTCACAAAGACAACAGTTGGAATCAAAAATCTCACATTTGGACTCATCAGACCAAAGGACAGATTTCCACCTGTCTAATGTTCATTGCACGTGTTTCTTGGCCCAAGCAAGTCTCTTCTTATTGCAGTCCCTCCAGGATTCTGCGATCACATAATTCAATGCAAAAATCAACCAATCAGTGCATATTATGCAAGAACTCACAATTTTGACCAATCCCTGCACTTTTAGAGCATAAAAGGGTCCAATCAAAAGCAGGTGAGTAATTTTGACCAATTACTGCATGGTTACTGTGGAAAAAGGCCCAATTCAACCACAAGTTTTTTCCCCCTGGCCTGTCAGCGTGCGAAGAAGATGGCTGATTGTTGATGGATGACAGGCAGTACAATGACCAGAAATCAATCTCATTTGCCAACAAAAATAACAGTTAAAGACCAATTTCCAAAGGTTTTACATGGAAGTGGGGGGAAATTGTTTTGCATTCCGTGCAACGTTGTGCTGGAACACAAGAGAAAGTCGACAATCAACAGTCACTTGGAATCAGCAAAGCGTATGGAAATGTCAGAACAGTTCCCACAGCAGCGGCAGATCACCATGACTGACGTGGTAGCAGGGAAGACTGCGGCAAGCACTGAAAGAATCAAGGTCAGTGGCGTTTTACTCAAACTTTTACTCCACTGACCTTGGCTTTAGTAGGGTGGTCGACACTCTGCTCTCCCCAATCTAACCTTGGCTTTAGTAGGGTGGTCGACACTCTGCTCTCCCCAGTCTAACCTTGGCTTTAGTAGGGTGGTCGACACTCTGCTCTCCCCAGTCTAACCTTGGCTTTAGTAGGGTGGTCGACACTCTGCTCTCCCCAGTCTAACCTTGGCTTTAGTAGGGTGGTCGACACTCTGCTCTCCCCAGTCTAACCTTGGCTTTAGTAGGGTGGTCGGCACTCTGCTCTCCCCAGTCTAACCTTGGCTTTAGTAGGGTGGTCGACACTCTGCTCTCCCCACTCTGACCTTGGCTTTAGTAGGGTGGTCGACACTGCTCTCCCCAGTCTAACCTTGGCTTTAGTAGTGTGGTCGGCACTCTGCTTTCCCCAGTCTGTCTACGGAGAGCACGGCTCAAAGCACTGAGTGCAATTTGTCAGCTTTTCCATTTAAAACTCTGTAAAAATTCATACAGATCACGAAAACACAATCTTTCTGTTTTTTTTATTTTTTAGAAATGGTAATATTGTTTAAAAATTACCTGGTAGCCATCCCTGGATACCACCACCTACAGGAAAAGTACTTGGGAGATGTCTACCTGAAGGTGAAAGAAGGACTCAAGCAACATTTTGCAGGGAAGCCAGTGACAGTCATCATTGATGAAACTCCAGATGTTAAACATCCTCATCGCACCACTTAAAAAGGATACCTCGGGATAATTTTTGCCTACCTCGCAGAGACAGTGTTTCTGGATCAGTGCAACCATTCAACAGTTTCCATGGTGGTGGGGAAATGTCTACAAGACTACAATATCTCCAACGAGGACGTCATTGTCTTTGACACAGACAATGCTGCGTGCATGAAGAAAGCCTACAGAGCTGCACTGCAGTCATTGTTCCCCTACTCTCTGCACATAACACGCTTGGCTCACAACATTCATCTGATAGGGAGTGCCTTCTGCAAACCTTTTGATCAGCTGAACACATTCATGCTAAGTGTTTCACATATCTTTTACCAGTCAGGGGCAAAACAAGTTCTCAGCAGTGCAGTTTGGCCTCTACAGTGGGTTCATAGAGATGGAAATGCAGGTATAATTTAAAATCTACATACCTTCTACATTTAAATCATTGTCATTATGCAGAGAAAGGTGACCTACATTTTTTGTAAGCCGCGATGTCATTTCACATTGAGTAGTAATATTTCCTATGTTCCTCGTTTTTATTCCTTGTCATTCACAGGTGTGTGGCCGAGGTGCCCCAACAGTGTGTAGAAAAAACGCCATGAGATGCTACAAAACCAAGAGCTGGTTCAGTCGCTGCAGATTCAACTGAACATCATGACCGACAAGTATAAAGTCATCCTGCAGCTTCTCAACACTTTCAGAGCAGACATCCCGTGAAAACAAAGATCTTTCACTATTTAGAGGACTTGCAGATGAACATTGTGGCCAACAAATAACTACTTGTTCACACTACTTTGATGCAGTTGACGACTTGCCCTTTGCTGTTGAGGCATACAGCAATGCAGAGGACAAAATGACGAAGTACATGTCAGATGGTCAGCCTGCCATGGAGTTCCCCCAAGAAGTTAGGGTGTTTGATCCACGTCATATTGTGTTTATGGATGACAGTGCCCAGCTACAAGGTTATTCCAGGCTTCAGTAAGGTACCGAGAGATGAACTGGGTGCCTACTTGACCAATGTAGGACCAGCAGCACTGAGAGCCACAGTGAGTGGGGTGGTGGATTTGGATATCTTCTGGGATGCACTTCAAGAGAGACTTCCTGTCCTGAGCACCCTGGCCAAACGCTACAAGGATGCAGTCTCAAACTCAGCTGATGCTGAGCGAAGCAACAGTATCTACAAGCTTGAGTTATCCAGCTGTAGGCAATCAACCTCTTAACAACAACCTACGAGCATTGGGTCTTCATGTACCACAACTAACGACTCCGCAGTGGAGCAATTGATATGGAGGAGGATAGGGAGGATGAAATTAATGATTACATTGAGATATAGGCCTAGATGAGCTTGGCCCTTGGTCATCCCTCACCTCTCGTTATGTTCAGAAAAAGAAACAGCCCAAAAGATCACTTTGTCTCTAATTATTTTCACGGAAGATGAAATTGAGATACGTCTTAATTTCAGATTGGACCCTAGGTGTTTCTTTTATCCTAGTTTATGATTTTTTTTAGTACCTCCAGATTATGGGGGCATTCCCCCATAAGACATATTAAATCTCAAGTTCATGTCAAATTCAAGTTTTATGTTGGAACTCTAAGCTACTCTAAGCTCCTTCAGAAAAATAGCTTTTTTTCAGTATTTTGGGGCGCAGAAATCACAAAACAATGTCGTGAAATCCTGGAGGGACTGTTAGTGTCCTTTAGTAGTGGTTTCTTTGCAATAATTCATTATGTGGGAACTCCTTCAACACTGGAAAGGCACTCCAGGTGAAGCTGGTTGAGAGAATGCCAATAGGGTGCAAAGCTGACATCAAGGGTGGCTACTTTGAAGAATCTAAAATATATTTTGATTTGTTTCACACTTTTTTGGTTACTACATGATTCCATGTGTTATTTCATAGTTTTGATGTCTTCACTATTATTCTACAAATGTTTTTTTGAAAATAGTAAAAATAAAGGAAAAACCTTGAATGAGTAGGTGTGTCCAAACTTTTGACTGGTACTGTATGTATGTGGATATATATTTATTTCACTGTGACCTGCTGCTGACTACAAGGCAGTGAGCAGACTGAGTGAGTGGTGGAGAGCCAAAAGGATGCGTTGAGAGGGTGCTGCAGCAGGGGCAGCTGAGTCAGAGAGGGCAGCTGAGTCAGAGAGGGCAGCTGAGTCAGAGAGGGCAGCTGAGTCAGAGAGGGCAGCTGAGTCAGAGAGAGCAGCTGAGTCAGAGAGGGCAGCTGAGTCAGAGAGGGCAGCTGAGTCAGAGAGGGCAGCTGAGTCAGAGAGGGCAGCTGAGTCAGAGAGGGCAGCTGAGTCAGAGAGGGCAGCTGAGTCAGAGAGGGCAGCTGAGTCAGAGAGGGCAGCTGAGTCAGAGAGAGCAGCTGAGTCAGAGAGAGCAGCTGAGTCAGAGAGAGCAGCTGAGTCAGAGAGGGCAGCTGAGTCAGAGAGAGCAGCTGAGTCAGAGAGAGCAGCTGAGTCAGAGAGAGCAGCTGAGTCAGAGAGGGCAGCTGAGTCAGAGAGGGCAGCTGAGTCAGAGAGAGCAGCTGAGTCAGAGAGGGCAGCTGAGTCAGAGAGGGCAGCTGAGTCAGAGAGGGCAGCTGAGTCAGAGAGGGCAGCTGAGTCAGAGAGAGCAGCTGAGTCAGAGAGGGCAGCTGAGTCAGAGAGAGCAGCATGCACACACATAATGACAACTTTTGGTTATTATGGAGACACTCTTTTTCCATAAAACATATTAACGCAACATACCTGATATGATGGTGACTAAGAACTGGAAAAGGACTTCAGGCGCACTAGAGCTCTATAGATTAATTCGCTCAGAGGTGGTTTAATGTAAACTGCATTCTAATGTTGACTTTTCTTATGGATAACCGCATCAAGCGTAGGGTTTTACTCATGCTCAGTTCTAGGGTCTGGAGTGCTGCGAGGTGGAAATTTGAAATGGAAGTTATGGAACTCCCTCGTGTGCTTGTGTTATGGGGGGTAAAGGTCCACAATGAAACATTACATTAAAATGTGGAGAATGATGGGCTACATCTGCATCTGTTGGCCATCAAGTAGACTATTCATTTCTACATGTCATTGCAGGTTACTGTTGCCTACCATTTGATACAATAAATATGTTGAAATTACTATCACTGGAGTCATTGCAAATCAATTTGTGCCACTTGTGTAGCTGGCAAACAGATTTAATAAATAGCCTGTAACTCAGTTTGTTGTTGTAGCCTTGTGTTACTATGCATTTATTAATGGATATATTTTGTTAATTGGTCACAGCAAATGTATCATTCTTCACATTGTGGATTTTTCCCTGAAATTAGATGTTGGCCTATCAGGGGCTATAGGCCACCTGCATCTAGCTCAGTAAACCATGGCAAAGTTGAATTGGAATTATTAACCCAGATTTTAGTCAGAAGCCTGTGTCTATTGAAATAAGTCAATCTCACAAACATGCCATTTATAATGGTTTCTGGTCACAAAATCTGGCACAATATCCAGAAAATAAACTAACATTCGCTTTTTGAAGTACTTCTTGCACAGAGATTGAGATCCTCTGTCCAAGTTGCATCACTCGAACTCGCTTGCGGGATTTATCTATAGTTATGCACATGCGCAAACAGGATTTATTTACAATTATAAACTGGGTGGTTTGAGCCCTGAAAGCTGATTGGTTGAAAGCCATGGTATATCAGATGTGTACCACGGAAAAGACAAAACGGTACTAATTATGTTGGATGACAGTTTATAATAGCAATAAGGCACCTCAGGGGTTTGTGATATATGGCCAATATACCACAGCTGAGGGCCATGTTCCTTAGACGTGGTATATTGGTCCTACTGTATACCACACCTCCTGTGACGTTATGGCTTAATCATAGCAGTCAAAACGAGTTAAATCGACATCCATTGATGGAATGTTTTTATTTAAACTAGGCAAGTCAGTTAAGAACAAATTCTTATTTACAATGACGGCCTACCCTGGACAAACCCGGACGACTTTGGGCCAATGGGACTCCCAATCACGGCCGGTTGGGATACAGCCTGGAATCGAACCATGGTCTGTAGTGACACCTCTAGCACTGAGATGCAGTGCCTTAGATTGCTGCGCCACTCAGGAGAGTTTAATAAGGGTGATTTATCTTCACACTTGCAACATTTTTAAACTCGCAATAATTATTATTTATGGAAAACCTAATTTTGCTTCTTTGCCTACGTCATTAAAAATTACGTTGATATTCCTTCTTAATTCACTCGATAACATTATGGAAAAAAAGGTTTACTGGATAAATGTGGGTTTTCAGAAGTCATCGGGCTAGGAATTTTAGCTAGACCTGACAACCCTGCCAGCATGTTGTTTTCACTGAGTGTACAAAACATTAGGAACATGCTCTTTCCATGACAGACTGACCAGGTTAAAACGATTGAGGTCACCTGTTAAATCCATTTCAATCAGTGTAGATGAAGGGGAGGAGACATGTTCTAGAAAGATTGTTAAGCCTTTAGACAATTGAGACATGGATTGTGTATGTGTGTTATTCAGAGGGTGAATGGGCAGCTCGGCTTTTCACGGTCAACAGTTCGTATCAAAAATGGTCCAGCACCTGTGGAACGCTTTCGAGACCTTGTAGAGTCCTTGCTCGGACAAATTGAGGCTGTTCTGAGGGCAAAAGTTGTTCCTAATGGAAGATGCTCATAGCTAACCCTGTACTGCTCAGACAGGACCGCTGCACGCTCCTGCAAGGGCATACATACATGGCTCTGAGCCTGACAGTGCATGGAATGTGTGTACACAAAGTTGTAGTTGTTGTTTAACTTGGCTTTGTTTTGTCTGGTGAAACAAAAATACAACTGTTTGGCCATAATGAACATCGTCATGTTTGGAGGGAAAACGGGGAGGCTTGCAAGCCGAAGAACACCATCCCGACCGTGAAGTACAGGGGTGGCAGCGTCATGTTGTGGGGGTGCTTTAATGCAGGAGGGACTGGTGCACTTCACAAAATAGATGGCTTCATGAGGGAGGAAAATTATGTGGATATGTTGAAGCAACATCTCAAGACATCAGTCAGGAAGTTAAAGCTTGGTGGCAAATGGGTCTTCCAAATGGACAATGGACCCAAGCATACTTCCAAAGTTGTGGCAAAATGGCTTAAGGACAACAATGTCAAGGTATTGGAGTGGCCATCACAAAGCCCTGACCTCAACCCCATATAAAATTTGTTGGCAGAACTGAAAAAGCTTGTGCGAGCAAGGAGGCCTACAATCCTGACTCGGGTACACCAGCTCGGTCAGGAGGAATGGGCCAGAATTCACCCAACTTATTGTGGGAAGCTTGTGGAAGGCTACCCAAAAGTTTGACCCAAGTGAAACAATTTAAAGGCAATGCTACCAAATACTAATTGAGTGCATGTAAACTTCTAACCCACTGGGAATGTGATGAAAGAAATAAAAGCTGAAATAATTCACTCTACTATTATTCAGACATTTCACATTCTTAAAATAAAATGGTGATCCTAACTGACCTGACAGGGAATTTTTACTAGGATTAAATGTCAGGAATTGTGAAAAACTGAGTTTAACTGTATTTGGCTAAGTTGTATGTAAACTTCCGACTTCAACTGTATGCATAGTAGATACAGTCCTTGTTATGAAGTATTTCTGTGTAACAGCTTACGGTTTATTGCTGCAGTGTATTATCACATACAGTCTTTCATATTGTGCTATTGGAGTTCTAGGCCATGACATGATTCAAGCTCATTCATGTCTTTTCACTATTCTGCTCCGTCCATTGTAACCTGTATGTGAATATTCCTAATTCCTTTCAGAACCATCCCCATGTAAATCTTCTCCTATGTGTGAACACATATTCCCTGGGAGTCAACTCTCGGGCTGCTTTATTCTCCTCTAACTGGGCGCGGTGTCGGTGAGTCACAACCCAGTAAAATACGTAGAGCCGGGTTGCTCTCTTTCAAACAGTCTCATCTTCTCATTTCATCCAATCCCAATGTAATCTGTGACCTGTACTAGTGTGTTGGAAAAGTGCACAGGAGACACGCAGAGGACAGAGACACAGTTTCATACATCCCCCTCATAATCAACAGTGGCTTGTGTTCAAGGCAAGCCACTCATAAATAGAAAACATGTCAAGTGAAATAGCCAACATCAGAAACATCATTAAATGGGATCAGTGAGTTTGGCGACTCATATTCTAAATGACTCCAACTTCAGTTCATTAAACTTTAAAATGGAAATGATATAATTGACTCCCCCCCCCCTACTCTTTACCCAAATCTCAGCCATAACAGTGCACCAATGCAATGCAGTGTGAGTTTACTACCTTACCACAACAATCGTGACATGATGAGAAAGTAACGAGATATGAGAACCCCACTCATAGCCTATATGCAGCTTCCAATCAGTGCGCGTATATGGACTGTTAGAGCAAGAATAAAACATGCAGCCAAGTCAAAATGTTGAATTGTCCTCGGAACTGTTACGTGATGTAATCACTTATTTCTGCTGGTACACTTCTGCTATTTCGGCCTATGCTGCGTGGAGAAGGGTGGATTTGCAGCACGCAATTTGGGGAGTTCCCTACATGTGGGAATTCCTGCATCTGTAGGAAAACCCTCTAAACTTCTATTGGTCCATTTTTAAGCTAGGAAAGAAAGGAGGTGGGGCGCTCCATTACAGTAGGTACCATAAAGTTGAATCACAACCGCCGAAAAACCCCACAGAAGAAGGGCCGAGGACGACAACGGTAGACGGTGTCCTTCACCCCCGCTTGGCGGTCACTAACTAGCAAGCATGTTAGCTCACTGTGTAGCCACACCTCTTGCCTCGTGTGTACCGGTCGGAGTGGCTAGCAGGAGGCGGGGGTCTGTCCGGCACGGTTTTCCCGCAGTTCTGTTAATGAAGGTGAGTGCAGGTGTTCGGCAGGCGGGTGCGAAGGTCACTGTCTACCAGTGTCGCCCCGCCTCCCGTTGGCTAGTAAGAGGTCCGGTACATAGCAGCCTGAAGGTGGGTTGCGAAAAACTCAGATAATACCACAGACAGAAGGAGAAATCCAAACACTTCACAGGGGGCAATAAAGCTGAAGCATCAGTTTAGAATGTGCTCACTACCAATACAGGGCACTAAGTTATAAAGACTTGTCGCTTAAGTTTTAACATTTTTTTAAATGGCATTGTTAGGAGTGCAAGGTCGAATTGAGTTTGGGAACATATGCACTTCAAAGGAGGCGTTCCCTAACGGAAATATGCAAATACATACTACAATGCGCCAATAGGATCTCGCTAACTCCTGTTTAGCCTTGCCCACCTCCTTGCTTGATCTGCCCACTATGCTTCATTGCTCCCACTATAAAAACGACACACATTGACTATCTTGGGTTAGTTATAAATATATTTGACAATACTTTTATTTCCCTTTTGACACACTATTGTTTGTATGAGAAAATGAGAGCCAGCGCCAAATGATTCGCCAAAGCAAGGTTCATGCACTGCTAGACAACAGATCTGTTAAAATACCGCTAATCGCAAACCGTTACAAAGTAACAACTGTGTAGCTAACATGTTTGTTTCCATATGGAGCGCGTGTGTTTAGCGTCAGTGGTCGCAGCACACCTCAAAGCTACAACAGGCTGGCAAACAGTAGTTATCGCGACACTGCTGAAAGGAACGTATCCGCTCTTCTGAAATGCAGACTGAGTAAACAAAGGAAACTGCGCCTACCTCAATCCTATCCTCTGTCCAACACGTCTAGCTGTTAGCAATATTTTACCTCTGACAGTCGTATGAAACAAGTGTAAATAAATATGATTTATTAGATGGTTACCTTGCGATCCCATATATTCCCTTCAATCGAGAAAATATCCCCCTGTTGAACACAGAGAAAAACTGAAGTAGTAAACATTGACACACGTCAGATTACATTCGCTTACTTTAGAAATCAGCAGCGAGGAACCAAACGATTCTGTTCAAATTCCTAAGTGGCACGTCCTTAATCATTTTACTAAAGAGAATGCGGCGTGGGGTAAATTGTCTCACCTTTTGCCGTAGCTGTCAGATGAGTTTTAGAGATTATGGAACTAGCTACACCATCTTCCATTGGACGAGGCCTGAAAATCGTGTACTGCGGTGGATATGTTGATACGTATTTTGTAGTCAAGACATACTTGATATCCACTCTAAGCTATCCGTAACGTTAGCTAACAATTCATCCGAGTCCCCTTCTCGCTCGCTACTGGAGTTTGTCTTCCTATTTCCACGTCCTTGAGACAGACTACTACAACATCAACCCCCAATTACACACTAGGCTACGATTCCACGTTAGTTATTTCATTCGGCTTGTGACAGCTGCGTACTCAAGACAAATACTTACAGAAATTGTTTGCACTTTCAACCATGTCTTATTAGCCTTTAAAGTCCATGGCCGTGTTTGAGAGCATCATGTCCATGATGCATTGTGGGTAAATGGTGAACGATTGACTGATCTACAAATAATAATGAGTAGTTTTTAATGAAGCAAGGTTATTTGTAGACCAGTCAGTCGGTAGTCTTCTGCAATGTCGGTCCAGCTCAATGTCTGACAGTTTAATGACGAGACAATCATAAGCAGGAAGTTCGTCATAAAACCCCCTGTGACGGGTAAAAAACATTTAGGCAAGGATGTGATCGGACTGAATCATTTTCTTGTACAATTCAGGGAAATCCACAGAGACACTTCTAAGCACGCATAATGTATCTGTAGCACATGTATTACCTGAGTGAAACGCCCTATTTAACAATGTAGGATTGGGCAAGTCCATGGAGTGGAATTCTCTCTCTGTCTCTCTCTCACACACACACACACACACACACACCATGCCATTAGGTTCCAGACCCCAAGGTAGAGGTTGTGGCATGAACCAACTACTATTTCTATAGGCCTTCAGAAAGGTCTTCCTCGCAATTCAATATTGTAAGTCCCTCAAGCAACTCTGGGGCACAGGCACCTATCCCACTCTAGCCTCAACCAGGCTTTCACCTCAACTTCGGGATGAAACAACGTGAGCGAGGCCTGAAAGCCGAGGCTGATCCCACTAACAATAATGTAGAATATGAAGGAGGGCAGCTAGTCCCGAAGTGGCGATGCTTTACATTGTGTAAAGTATAGCCATTCACATATACACAGAAAAAAAATAACACAATGTCCCTTGTCTGTCATGAATGTTGAATAAAATTATATTTGAACTTACTCTGCAGATTGTCCGTGGGGTTGGTCCTTCACCTGGTCAAAATTTGAGACAAAATATATACAGGAAAGTATTATTAAACCAACTTCAAAACCAGTGATGTAATATACTTCAGTAAAAAATCATTTAAAGTACTTCTTAAGTCGTTTTTGGGGTTTTCTGTATTTTACTATTTATATTTTCAACAACTTTTCCTTTTACTCCACAACATTCTTAAAGAAAATAATGTGCTTTTTACTCCATACATTTTCCTTGACACCCAAAAGTACTCTTTACATTTTGAAAGCTTAGCAGGACAGGAAAATGGTCCAATTCACACATTTATCAAGAGAACATCCCTGGTCATCCCCACTGCCTCTGATCTGGAAGGCTCACTAAACACAAATACTTCATTTGTAAATTATGTCTGAGTGTTGGAGTGTGCCCTTGGCTATCTGTAAATTAAAAAAACAAGTCAATTGTGTGTAAATTTGGTTTGCCTAATATAATTTAAAATGATTTATACTTTTACTTTTGATACTTAAGTATATTTCAAACCAAAAACCTTTAGACTTTTACTCAAGTAGTATTTTACTGGGGGACTTTCAATTTTACTTGAGTCATATTCTATTAAGGTATCTTTACTTTTTCTCATGTATAACAATTGGGTACTTTTTCCACCACTGTTCAAATCGCGGGTCTTTGTGTGTGTGGCAATCAAGATGTGTTTGCTCATTTTTTTTTATTTTTATTTCACTTTTATTTAACCAGGTAGGCTAGTTGAGAACAAGTTCTCATTTGCAACTGTGACCTGGCCAAGATAATGAAAGCAGTTCGACACATACAACAACACAGAGTTACACACGGAATAAACAAACATACAGTCAATAATACAGTAGAAAAAAACGTATATATGCAGTATGTGCAAATGAGGTAGGATAAGGGAGGTAAGGCAATAAATAGGCCAATAGTGGCGAAGTAAATACAATATAGCAATTAAACACTGGAATGGTAGATGTGCAGAAGATGAATGTGCAAGTACAAATACTGGGGTGCAAAGGGGCAAGATAAATAAATACATACAGTATGGGGATGAGGTAGTTAGATGGGCTATTTACAGATGGGCTATGTACAGGTGCAGTGATCTGTGAGCTGCTCTGACAGCTAGTGCTTAAAGCTAGTGAGGGAGATATGAGTCTCCAGCTTCAGTAATTTTTACAGTTTGTTCCAGTCATTGGCAGCAAAGAACAGGAAAGAAAGGCGGCCAAAGGAAGAATTGGCTTTGGGGGTGACTAGTCAAATCAAATCAAATCTATTTATATAGCCCTTCTTACATCAGCTGATATCTCAAAGTACTGTACAGAAACACAGCCTAAAACCCCAAACAGCAAGCAATGCAGGTGTAGAAGCACGGTGGCTAGGAAAACTCCCTAGAAAGGCCAAAACCTAGGAAGAAACCCAGAGAGGAACCAGGCTATGAGGGGTGGCCAGTCCTCTTCTGGCTGTGCAGGGAGGAGATCATAACAGAACATGGCCAAGATGTTCAAATGTTCATAAATGACCAGCATGGTCAAATAATAATAATCACAGTAGTTGTCGAGGTTGCAGCAATCAGCACCTCAGGAGTAAATGTCAGTTGGCTTTTCATAGCCGATCATTAAGAGTATCTCTACCGCCAGTGCTGTCTCTAGAGAGTTGAAAACAGCAGGTCTGGGCAGGTAGCACATCCGGTGAACAGGTCAGGGTTCCATAGCCGCAGGCAGAACAGTTGAAACTGGAGCAGCAGTACGGCCAGGTGGACTGGGGACAGCAAGGAGTCATCATGCCAGGTAGTCCTGAGGCATTGTCCTAGGGCTCAGGTCCTCCGAGAGAAAGAAAGAAAGAGAGAATTATAGAGCATACTTAAATTCACACAGGACACAGGATAAGACAGGAGAAGTACTCCAGATATAACAAACTGACCCTTGCCCCTCGACACATAAACTACTGCAGCATAGTGAGATATACAGTGAGGGGGGGAAAGTATTTGATCCCCTGCTGATTTTGTACATTTGCCCACTTACAAAGAAATGATCAGACGATTATTTTAATGGTAGGTTTATTTGAACAGTGAGAGACAGAATAACAACAACAAAAAATCCAGAAAAACGAATGTCAAAAATGTTATAAATTGATTTGCATTTTAATTAGAGAAATAAGTATTTGACCCCTCTGCAAAACATGACTTAGTACTTGGTGGCAAAACCCTTTTTGGCAAACACAGAGTTCAGACGTTTCTTGTAGTTGGCCACCAGGTTGGCACACATCTCAGGAGGGATTTTGTCCCACTCCTCTTTGCAGATCCTCTCCAAGTCATTAAGGTTTCGAGGCTGACGTTTGGCAACTCGAACCTTCAGCTCCCTCCACAGATTTCCTATGGGATTAAGGTCTGGAGACCGGCTAGGCCACTCCAGGACCTTAATGTGCTTCTTCTTGAGCTACTCCTTTGTTGCCTTGGCCGTGTGTTTTGGGTCATTGTCATGCTGGAATACCCATCCACGACCCATTTTCAATGCCCTGGCTGAAGGAAGGAGGTTCTCACCCAAGATTTGATGGTACATGGCCCCGTCCATCGTCCCTTTGATGCGGTGAAGTTGTCCTGGACCCTTAGCAGAAAAACATCCCAAAGGATAATGTTTCCACCATGTTTGACGGTGGGGATGGTGTTCTTGGGGTCATAGGCAGCATTCCTCCTCCTCCAAACACGGCGAGTTGAGTTGATGCCAAACAGCTCCATTTTGGTCTCATCTGACCACAACACTTTCACCCAGTTGTCCTCTGAATCATTCAGATGTTCATCGGCAAACTTCAGACGGGCATGTATATGTGCTTTCTTGAGCAGGGGGACCTTGCAGGTGCTGCAGGATTTCAATCCTTCACGGTGTAGTGTGTTATCAATTGTTTTCTTGGTGACTATGGTCCCAGCTGACTTGAGATCATTGACAAGATCCTCCCGTGTAGTTCTGGGCTGATTCCTCACCGTTCTCATGATCATTGCAACTCCACGAGGTGAGATCTTGCATGGAGCCCCAGGCCGAGGGAGATCGACAGTTTTTATTTTTTTAAAATTTTTATTTCACCTTTATTTAACCAGGTAGGCTAGTTGAGAACAAGTTCTCATTTACAACTGCGACCTGGCCAAGATAAAGCATAGCAGTGTGAACAGACAACACAGAGTTACACATGGAGTAAACAATTAACAAGTCAATATCAATAATGTCGGATTTAAGCAAGGTGGTAGCCAGCCATGGGGCCCAAAGGTTCCACCACCTGGTGCAGCAAGGGCTCAAGCCCTTTTGGTTTTCTTTCAAGGGCCCACCTCGTAATGAATCTTACCAGACAATCGTCATTACAGAAACTTGAATCTAAAGTTAGTTTTAGGTTAATCTCTTGTGGAAAAACTACCACAGGAGGTTGGTGGCACCTTAATTGGTGAAGATGGGCTCGTGGTAATCGCTGGAGAGGAATCTGTGGAATGATATAAACTACATCAAACATGGTTTCAGCCATTATTATAAGCCGCCTCTCCTGCTGAAACTATGTACACATAAATGGTACTGACCAATTACACAATACTTTAGTTCTGGGTTAAACCAATATTAGGGTAGTCGTTTGTGGGTGGGTATAATTTGTGGAACATTCGAACAGGAAACTGTTCCAAAAACTTAAAGTACAAGGTTGCCAACAAACAATTTAACTAGCTGACGAATAGGCATCAACTCACCACGTAGCTTGTTCTTAATGTTTGTCCATAGGCTACCATAGTGAGGACAGACATTTTCCAGAATAAAGTGGTAAGTGAAAAACTTAATGAAATAGCCCACCTGGTATCTTATTCTGCCGCTATACAACTTTATATGCGTTATTTGTTGACAACCTTGTTATTTACAAAGTTTTTGGAACAGATTCCTATTGGAACGTTCCACAAACTATACCCACCAGTAGTTTGTCGCCGTATTCTAATTC
This sequence comes from Oncorhynchus mykiss, assembly GCF_013265735.2. NCBI lineage: Eukaryota > Metazoa > Chordata > Actinopteri > Salmoniformes > Salmonidae > Oncorhynchus > Oncorhynchus mykiss. The sequence goes on from NC_048573.1 coordinate 67,607,647, forward strand.
CAAGAGGGTTATTTGCATAAATCCGGAAGTTGAGTCAGTTATTTGTTGCAGCCAGGCGTTCTGGTACTTGTAGTTCTTTTTTTACACCCATCTTAGATCTACACTCCTATCACAGTAAGTATTTCTCGTGACAATCTGTCCACATCTAACTTAGAATTGTGTGCCATTATATGTGTTAGTTATCGTAAATAGCTATTCTGAAGTTTGGTATTACTGAGGAATTCACATTTTATGGTTATCATCTCGTATGATTTCGCTAGCAAGCTAACTAACAGCGCCAGTCTCTTGTCTCGAAACCAACGTGAGCTAGCTATGTTTCTTTTAGCTAGTTTCCAAATAACATTTGTACATAATACACTATTAAACATTCCATAGGGTGTGAGATGGCCATCTACTTAAATGTGCAACAAGAGTGTGAATAAAGTGAGATAGCTAACTAGCAAACAAACAAGTCAACTTGTTAACAAGCCAGCCAGTTGGATAGCTAGCTAGCTAAATCAGTAGTTTGCCCCATACCTTGTATTGCATCATGAAATTCTAGGTTATATTCCAGGCAGTTCTAACAATTTTCATTTGGAAGACCTCAAGTTACTGTACTGCAGTGTCATATCGTGTTCATGTATGACACAGTTACTTGTACTGTAGCTCAAGTTACACCGTTTTAGTAGTTCCATATTTCATAGCTTGTCATGTCTTGTCCCATCCAAACACATCTTAGCCAAACCTGTTACCCATTTCAGTCACATTTAGATATTATTACACCCTTTACTCTGACCAGAGGTTTTGCTATTGAATGACTAACGTTACCTGCCTGGCTTTCCACATAGCTGTCTTTGCAAGACTAGCTAATAACCTCTAAATTGCTTATGTTTGTTTAAATTAAACAATAATTTTGTGTGGATGCTAGGTTTTTGTCTTGACTAGAAGGGTTGGTGGTGGTCGACCACACATTTTACAAGTAGGGGAATTCCTACTGTTGCTCATAAGACTACAGAATTGACTGATAATATTTCTGTTGATTCTTGTTTTTTGTGAAACTACACAACTGGATTGACTCCAAATGTTTTTGTTGACAGACATGCCAGGTGAAACCACCACAGAGACAGTCCCAGCAATGGAGCTGCAACAGTCCCAGGCAGAGACTGGTTAGTATCTTATTTATATTTCTCAATGTGTCTGTACAGTCCTCGAGGCTGTGTCTTGACCTGGCATGATGTGTTTTTCCACATATGGGGTCCAGGAACTCAACAGCAAAATTACTAAACAATCGGTTTCTCTTTTCTCAATATGGCATTTCTTTACTCAGATCATACTGGACCAAACCTTATGTGTGTGTGTAATCTCATGTAACCTCTAACATAGAATCCAGCAGGGTTTGTTTTGGTTTCCTGGACTCTTAAACATTACTATACTCACCTATACTTTATGAGGTTTCTTTCTACTGTACTCACCTGCACTGTATGAGTTTTGTCTTGGGACTGGGGTGTAATGGACAAACTAATACGCCATGATACTTTTTCTTGTGGAGTCTTGCATGGAACATAATCTGTCTCCAAAAAACAGACTGCAAAATGTCTGGCGAATACCTATTCAAAAAGGCAATGAGAAAGCATAGTGATGTCCTCACAAATTATAGTTTTCAGAATCTGAGCTATTAAATTTACCGGGAAGAAATATTTGCAAAATTACTGGATTATTTTTTATTTTCAATGGACAATGTGCTATGTGCTTGGATTACCAGTGGTCATTATCCATTCACAATAGTGTAGGCCTAATGTTAAATATAATCTGTAATATTTATTGTAAAATGGCTTGTGAATCACCAATCTACTGGACCTGTTCATGCTAAATGAAAATGCTCAACTCAAAGGTTCCTCAACTGCTCTACATTCAGCTACAGCTTTCATCAATCTTACTTTCCGTACATTTTCTGGCTGATCTAGCTGAAATATTACACAAGGTAAAGCATGTTTGTTTAATTTCCTCCTTCACTTTCTTCCCTTAGGATGAGTAGTTATCACATCTTTTGAACGATAAGCCTAATTGACCCTGTATTTAGTGCTTGTTTCTTCAGTCTGTGTACTGAAAGGTGATGGGTCCCAAGGTGTTTCACTTGAATGCGGGGCACTGCATGATAAGACTGGTAGGGGAATACAAATATTCATTATCTCTGTCACAAACACTCTCACAAAGACTCATGGTTTATACTGTCACCGATTAGACTCACATTGGGCTCATCATGCACAACTTGGTGGTCTACATTTGACCCTTCTTCTGTGTGTAGAAACAGTACATGTATTGTGGTTCCATTAGTACATGTTTTAGGAGTTGTTGTTTCTCAACAGGAGTATTGGTTTCTCCAATTTCTTGTTAAGATGAATTTGGACTAAATTCAGCCCCAGTTTTGATTTGCATATGGTTATTTTTAAGGAGAGAGACTCTCACTCCGTCATTTGGAACAGTATCCCACTTTACAATTAAAAAATAAATGTTTCCCAACAAGGGTTGCAGCTTTTAATGTCGCTGTGACTCCCCCCTACTCTTTCTACTTCCCCTTTCTACTCCTACTCTTTTCCTGGATTCCCAGTGTTGAGATTCGATGGGAGTTGTATCGACAAACCAGTTTCACTACTTGAGGTTACCAAGGAAATGGCTGATCCAAACCCCACTGTAGCTGCCGAAGCAGTTCAAGATTACACTGAGAAGGTTAAGGACAAGCTGAATGAAGAAGAGATTGTAAGCCCTGTTAAAGAAGAACCAACAACCCAAGACCAACCTACTGCTGTGCCAGAGGAAGACCGAGGGACCGCTGAGGAAGATGTGCCAAAGGTTGCTGTTGAAGAACAAGCTAGGCAAGTAGTGCCAGTTCCTGAAGCCACCACGGAAGAGCAAGAAACTGCTTCAGAATATCTGACGCCACCTGAAGTGGTTGAAGCCCCTGAGGTTGTGAGCGTTGCAGTCCAACAAAACGAAAAGGCCAGTCAGAGCGAGGAACCCAAGGTGAAGGTCCAGACTAATGATGTTAATGGTCATTCCAGGTCATTTGCTATTCATTCAGGTGGGTTATATTTATTACAACTTAATGAAAACTGTCCCTCTAGGTGCTTTTCTTTTGCCAATTTGGTTGGTTAAAATGTTTAAGTGGTGCTTCTCCTTTAGCACTAAGGAATCAGCAATGTTCTTTCTGAAAGGGTCACCTTTTTTGGTCTAAACTTGGGACTTTCAATGATCACCAACTACACAATTTCTAAATGTATTGAATGACACCGTCCCCCTTTGTAAATCACCTGAACCATCAGTCAGGTTTTTGCAGGTCTGGCACAGGATAGTTTTGACTACTGTGCTGTGGGTCTGTCTTTTAGGAAATGTATAACACCTTTTAGAAGCTGGTTGTCCTTGCTAGTAGTTTGCTGAGTAGTTTGTGTTGCAGTGCACAACAATCTGTATGTACCTCCATGTTTTTTGCCTGTGCTTTTTTTTTTTTAACTGTTGTGAGTTAAGTGCATCTAAGATGCGTTGCCACAGAAACAACTCCCTTTGCCACTCCTACCCCAAAAGCCTTTTGTGAACTAACACTCACACGACAGAGCTGAAGAACCAGCTGAGAAGCAGGTTGATATGCCTGCTGCTGCCTCTGTTGCCTCTCTCCAAGCTTCTGCTACTGAGCCTCCTGCTGTTGAAAATATTCCCACCACTCTACACCAGTTTTCTCCATTTGATAAGGAAACTCCTTACTGCCCCCGCTGGTGTGGAGGTATTTGTCTCTCCTAAACCACCAGCACCATGAGTGTCTTTTCCCAGGCTGTCCCCTGTCCATGTCACCCCTCTGATTCCACTAGACGAACCTGGCGGTGGCTCACCTGTATTCCCCTGTCGACCCACACCAGTGGAGTCTCCCCCTCCCGTCACCTCACACCAGTGGAGTCTCCCCCTCCCGTCACCTCACCAGTGGAGTCTCCCCCTCCCGTCACCTCCATCTTTATCACTGAACCCTGGGGCTGGGCGGTATACTGTATTTTATGATATACTTACCTTCTATACCGGTATTTGAATGTTTTTGTTTGTTTAATGTGATACGCCATGTGTAATGTCAATTTTTATAGTTTAGAGTCATCTCGCTCCGCTCTTTCTCTCCGTGCCACTTTCCACATAGACCTAGCCACACCCCTGTCACTCAAGGGGCGCATTTGATGTTCCTCAACCACGGGACACTTTAGTCTGCATGGTCAAGGCAGCACATGCAACAATGCTGTTTTCTATTTGTTTCTTAATATAAATCCACTAAAGTTCTATCATGACATTATTAGTTTGTGTTTCTTACATCAGCAAGTTTATTTTCTTAGCGACTTGCCCTGAATCTTGTGAGACGCTAATTGTTAGCCACTAATAGCTAGCTAGCTAGCTAGCTAATAAATGTACTGAGTAAGAGCAAACGTAGCTAGCTAATACAGCCTGATTAATACCAGTGATGGTGTAGACCTGATTCAGCATGTTTGTGCAACATTATCTTCTAAATCAAATAGGAAAATGCAAAGCAAGAATATGTTAGCTACAGGAAGTAGCTAAGAGAGAACATGCAATGTAAAATATTTTTCCTCAGACCACACTTTCTGTCGTAGTGGGATGTATTAATGCTTATGTGAATGGTTGTCTTAACTACCTTTATACCTGCAGTCTATGTTTGGTTCATCCTCACTCTAGAAAATCCACCCTTTGCTTGGCTTCTGTAGTAGCAACCATTTAGTGCTGACCAAAACCTGACCAATGGCTTGTTTCTCTACACCCAGGGGCCACCAGGGGGTGGTGTTCTCCTACACCCAGGGGCCAACCTCAAACAGTTTTTTTTTTTGGTCCAGCAAGCCCATTTTTATATAATTTCATTTTATTGTGGCTATGACCGTTTTATTACAAATCAGTCTGATTAGAATTATTGACAGTATTTCAATTTGAAGGAAGTTCGGTTTGAAGTGAAATGCATCAGAAAGGAAGTAGGAAGTTTTGTATGATTGGTGTAGAAAATGTCATTGATGCCCCCCCCAGTCTGATTAAGTGCCTGGTCTTGTCCACTCTGTTCTGTGTCCTGCCGCTTTTGGGGCATTGTAGAAGGAAACAGAAGACGTGTCCGGGTTCCTGAGAGTCTTCTTTCATTGATGGGGTCATAATATTTTGTAGCTTAAACCGTTCAAAACAGAGCCATATTTTTCTGAAGAAAGCAGAAAACGCTCTGTTTATTACAACCATGTCTAGTGGCTATCGGCGGTTACTAATGTAACCGTGGTTCTATGAACCAAGCGTAATGTTTTTTATTTCAGTTTCTCTCGCGACCTCCTTTTCAAATCAGTGAGACCTCTGTATTTGTGCAGCTTTTCCCCAACTAATCTCCTGCAACTGTCCCAGGGAAGTGTATGAATGTATTTTGATGTGTTTGTAACCAAGTTGACTCCATATATTACCACATAATTACGTTCCCTTATCCTTTTCTGCTTACGTAAATATTTTTGTTTATGTCATACTAAAGAACTGATTCTGTGATATGTTGTGACGTGTTCCATGTTCTAATGGAATGTTCTAATGGAATGTATCTGGTGGTGTCTAGGGTCTGGCACAGATTCTGACAGTGATGACTCCGTACCAGACTTGGAGGAGCAGGACTCAACACAGACACAGCAGGCACAGGTACAGTACGGCCATTGGCCACCAGAGGGTGCTGCTCCCCTACAAGTCGAGGGGGGAATCCCTCTTGTAAATAAATATATTGTTTATCCACTTTTTATTAACTTGATTTTGACCATAATATACTTAACGCAACCACCATCCATGACAATTTAACCCCTGTCTCAATCAGTTGTTTATTAGTTGTACAGTTGATAAATGGAAGGTTTGTCATGAATCTTGCCTTGGAGGCAGAACTATAGCGACGAGTGGCTAATCTGCCCTTGCCTTCCGTCCTGCTAGCTGATGTTCAATTGCTGGAAAGTAAATGGGACGAGCTGAAAGCACGTACATCCTACCAACGGGACATTAAAAACTGTAATATCTTATGTTTCACCGAGTCGTGGCTGAACGACGACATTAAGAACATACAGCCGGCAGGTTATACACTCGGCAGGACAGAACCGCAGCCTTTAGTAAGACACGGGGTGGGGGTCGGAAGTTTACATACACCTTAGCAAAATACATTTAAACTCAGTTTTTCACAATTCCTGACATTTAATCATAGTAAAAATGACCTGTCTTTGGTCAGTTAGGATCACCACTTTATTTTACGACTGAAATGTCAGAATAATAGTAGAGAATCATTTATTTCAGCTTTTATTTCTTTTATCACATTCCCAGTGGGTCAGAAGTTTACATGCACTCAATTAGTATTTGGTAGCATTGCCTTTAAATTGTTTAGCTTGGGTCAAACGTTTCGGGTAGCCTTCCCCAAGCTTCCCACAATAAGTTGGGTGAACATAGGCCCATTCCTCCTGACAGAGCTGGTGTAACTGTCAGGATTGTTGGCCTCCTTGCTCTCACATGCTTTTTCTATAGGATTGAGGTCAGGGCTTTGTGATGGCCACTCCAATACCTTGACTTTGTCCTTAAGCCATTTTGCCACAACTTTAGAAGTATGCTTGGGATCATTGTTCATTTGGAAGACCCATTTGCAACCAAGCTTTAACTGTCTTGAGATGTTGCTTCAATATTCATAATTGTCCTGCCATCTATTTTGTGAAGTGCACGAGTTCCCTCCTGCAGCAAAGCACCCCCACAACATGATGCTGCCACCCCCGTGCTTCACGGTTGGGATGGTGTTTTTCGGCTTGCAAGCCCCCCCTTTTTCCTCCAAACATAACGATGGTCATTATGGCCAAACAGTTCTATTTTTGTTTCATCAGACCAGAGGACATTTCTCCAAGAACTACGATCTTTGTCCCCATGTGCAGTTGCACACCGTAGCCTGGCTCTTTTTATGGAGGTTTTGGGACAATGGCTTCCTTGCTGAGCGGCCTTTCCGGTTATGTCGATATAGGACTTGTTTTACTGTGGATATAGATACTTTTGTACCTGTTTCCTCCAGCATTTTCACAAGGTCCTTTGCTGTTGTTCTGGGATTGCACTTTTCGCACCAAAGTATGTTCATCTCTAGGAGACAGTCTTCTTCCTGAGTGGAATTTTTTTTAAATATATTTTTTGAACCTTTATTTAACTAGGCAAGTCAGTTAAGAACAATTTCTTATTTTCAATGACAGCCTAGGAACGGTGGGTTAACTGCCTGTTCAGGGGCAGAACGACAGATTTGTACCTTGTCAGCTCGGGGATTCGATCGTGCAACCTTTCGGTTACTAGTCCAATGCTCTAACCACTAGGCGACCCTGCCGCCCCAGGCTGTGTGGTCCCATGGTGTATATATTTGCATACTATTGTTTGTACAGATGAACGTGGTACCTTCAGGTGTTTGGAAATTGCTCCCAAGGATGAACCAGACTTGTGGAGTTCTACAATTTTCCAAGCTTTTTAAAGGCACAGTCAACTTGGTGTATGTGAACTTCTGAACCACTGGAATTGTGAAACGGTGATCTATAAGTCAAATAATCTGTCTGTAAACAATTGTTGGAAAAATTACTTGTCATGCACAAAGTAGATGTCCTAACCGACTTGCCAAAACTATAGTTTTGTGAAGAAATTTGTGAAGTGGTTGACAAACAAGTTTTAATGACTCCAACTTAAGTGTATTATCTTCTGACTTCAACTGTATGTGAACAACAGCTGGTGCGCGATATATAAGGAGGTCTTGAGGTTTTGCTCGCCTGAGGTAGAGTATCTCAGGATGAGCTGTAGACCGCACTATCTACCTAGAGTTTATCTGTATTTTTCATAGCTGTCTACATACCACCACACACCGACGCTGGCACTGAAAAGATCTGAAAAGATGGGTACTCAGATCCTCAAAAGGTTTTCTAGCTGCACCATCGAACATCCTGATGGGTTGCATCACTGCCTGTTATGGCAACTGCTTGGCCTCCGACCCCAAGGCACTACAGAGGGCAGTGTGTACGGCCCAGTACATCACCTGGGCCAAGATTCCTGCCATCCAGGACCTCTATACCAGGCTGTGTCAGAGGAAGGCGTCAAAAATGTATTTGACTCCAGCCACCCTAGTCATAGACTGTTCTATGCTACCAAATGGCAATCGGTACTGGAGTGCCAAGTCTAGGTCCAAAAGGCTCCTTTATTGCTTCTATCCCCAAGCCATAAGACTCCTGAACAGCTAATCAAATGGCTTCCCAGACTATTTGCATTGTTGTCCCCCCCCCCCCCGGAACGCTGCTGCTTCTCTCTGTTGTTATGTATGCATCGTCACTTTAATAACTCTACCTACATGTACATATGACCTTGACGCCGGTGCCCCCGCACATCGACTCTGTACCGGTACCCCCTGTAAACAGCCTCGCTATTGTTATTTTACTGCTGCTCTTTAATTATTTGTTATTCTTATCTCGTATTTTTGTAAAAAAAAAAATGTATTTGCTTAACTGTTGTTGGTTAGGGGCTTGTAAGTAAGCATTTCACTGTAAGGTCTACACCACCTGTTGTGTATGTGACAAATAACAACATTTGATTTGAACTGAGCAATTTCCGCTAGATAAGCCAGCTTCAAAGTCAAAATTGGCCCTCTGTAAAAGTAATGTTTTTTTTTTGCTTTTTGGTCTTAATTTAGGTTTAGTGTGGTTAAGGTTAGGTTTAAAATCAGATTTTATGACTTTGTGGTTGTGCCAGCTAGTGACCCCTCTGCAGAGGTGCCTCTAGTATGAGTCATGACGATAAATGACAACCTACTGATAAATGTGTCCAACTTAAAGAATAAGTGATTTTTACAAACCTGTTGTTCTCTCCTCAGCTTGCTGCAGCAGCTGAGATCGACGAGGAGCCAGTCAGCAAAGCCAAACAAAGTAGAAGTGAAAAGAAAGCCAGAAAGGTCAGTTATGTTCATTCACATGTTCCTAGAGTACATTGTTTTGAAGTAGCATCATTCCTCCAAACAAAGTTATTAGGTCATTATTTCTTAAGTCTATGGGATATTATTTTTTTTTTACCCAGTGTAAAAACATATTTTTTTTCAGTTGTAATGACTTTCAGTTCAGTTTCCTTTGCACAGTGTTTCCTACAGACCAATATGTTGATTAGCTACTATAGTTTTCTGTGGACAAAAAATGTAGTGATCTTCTCTGTCAACACTAGGCCATGTCCAAGCTGGGCCTCCGTCAGGTGATGGGCGTAACCAGGGTTACCATCAGGAAGTCCAAGAACATCCTGTTTGTCATCCCCAAGCCAGACGTCTACAAGAGCTCTGCCTCCGACACATACATCGTTTTCGGAGAGGCTAAGGTTGGAATCTACGCCTTTTTATATCAGACGTGCATTGTCTTTGGGGAATCCAAGGCACGTGATGCTATTTTAAGTGGTAACCAGAAATGCTAGAAGAATCATTCATCAATTTCATCTTGGTTGGCTCTGACAGTGCAGCTTTTCATTTCAGATGGGACCTGCTATACTTTCTAATATTTTATAAATGCCTTTTTAAAGCTGTTGTAAGCCATTTATTTCACAAGTATGTTAAGTTCTCTATGAATTACACCAAGATATGCTTGAAATATTCTTGCAGCTCTGTTTTCTGAAAGTGAATTTCCGTTTGTTCCAGATTGAGGACCTGTCCCAACAAGCTCAACTGGCAGCAGCAGAGAAGTTCAAGGTCCAGGGAGAAGACAGAATGTCTAGCATCCAGGAGAACACACAGACACCCACAGTACAGGAGGAGAGTGAAGAGGAAGAGGTGAGGGTCAAGGAAAGCTTTTATTTACAATGACTGTGTGATTGTCTCACCTAGCTACTTATATACATACGCACAAGTATGTGGATTTGGCTATTTCTCCCAATTCACTTCTGTGTTCCATCATGCTTTGCAGGTTGATGAGACTGGCGTGGAGGTGAAGGACATTGAGCTGGTGATGTCACAAGCCAACGTATCTCGAGTGAAGGCTATACGAGCGCTCAAGAACAACAACAACGACATTGTTAATGCCATCATGGTAAGTATATTTAATTGGTAGTCACTTGTGTTGTGAATGTAATATCAGGTGTAATTGACATTTCACAGTTGCTTGCTATGTTTTGAGGTGATGACAGGCACATTTCCATCTGTACAATAAAGTTGTAGATTCTATTCAATGTTGATACCTCCTAAAATACAAACCACTTTTTTTCTTTTTTTGCCAGGAGCTGACCATGTAGATAGATGCCCAAGAACCATGAGGACCCGGGTCCAGTCCATCATTAAACACGAGTAGATGTGGTCTATTCAATTAATTCCAAGGATAAAAATAAAAGTTGTGGATTAAAGGGGATGGAATATTTCTTCTTCTGGTTACTGTTGTGTATTTATGTTTTCCCATTTGTTGGTAAATAAAATGTTTTCCTCACATTATTTCTGTTTGTAAGATTGTGCTTCACTAATAATCAGCGGTGGGTGTAGTGCCATTATAGGCAAGAAAACACAAAATAAAAATGTAATTGACGTTATCTTTTCCTCAAAGTTTGTATCATCAGATGTATTCCACAGGCTACTTCATTCTAGACAATATAATAATATGTCGTTATAAATATGCATAATGCATCCTCCAATTGAAGGCCTCATCCTTGAATATAAAATGGATCCTCCGTCTGCCTCTATACCCACACGTATTTTCTCAATGTTATTTATTTTTTAGTACCTTCAATCACAAAGTTAGACATACTTAATTACAAAATAGGCCATCATCACTGTCAATCTTGAATGATCATTATTTGTTATACCAGTGAAATGTCCAAACTGCCTCTGCACGCCAATCATCTGACTGATCTAATCATTTTTTTAAATTTAACCAGGCAAGTCAGTTAAGAACAAATTATTATTTACAATGACTGCCTACCCTGGCCAAACCCCCTCCCCTAACACAAGCTGGGACAATTGTGCGCTTCCCTATGGGACTCGCAATCATTGGCCAGTTGTGATACAGCCCGGAATCGAGCCAGGGTCTGTAGTGATGCCTCTAGCACTGAAATGCTGCGCCGCTCGGGAGTTTCATGGGAATATGAATGTAATGTCCTTTAATTACTGTTCTGTGAGTGAATTACAGCAGATGGTGTTAAACTATTAGCCTTGTATTTTGTTTCAATTAAAGTGTATATCCAGCCCTGGTGCATGAGAAGAAGGAAAAAAATAAGCTACAATTCTGCTTCAACTCACCATCTTAAAATCTCATAAATTAGGTGTTTTTGGTGTAATAGTAGAGTTCTAGGCCTACTGTGCTATGCGGTTGTGTTTTATGTAAAAATTAAAATGATTAGTTATGTGATCTTGCATGACATTGATTCAGCTTGGTTGTAACTTTACTAAACGAGCACAATTGTGAGAATTTTCTATTTGTAGTAAGAAATGATGAGTGGGGCTATCATAAACAGATATTCAAGTGTTTTAAGCGATTGGAGCCCCCTTCGTGGTGCTGAAAGGCCAGTGTCGTGCAATGGTGTTAAAAGCTGAACCAGCTTGTGGTGCTGAAGGATAGCGCCAGTGTCGTGCAATGGTGTTAAAAGCTGAACCAGCTTGTGGTGCTGAAGGATAGCGCCAGTGTCGTGCAATGGTGTTAAAAGCTGAACCAGCTTGTGGTGCTGAAGGATAGCGCCAGTGTCGTGCAATGGTGTTAAAAGCTGAACCAGCTTGTGGTGCTGAAGGATAGCGTCAGTGTGGTGCAGTGATGTTAAAAGCTGAACCAGCTTGTGGTGCTGAAGGATAGCGCTGCCTTTCGGGCATTTCAGGTACAAACAATATTTTGCAGTAATAGTACTACGACTACGTGGTATATATCTATTTCTAGGCTGCAGCCTAATGTAAATACAAATACATATAGTTTATCATTGCACGAGGAGAGCTTTAGATGCGAGTAGGCATTTCATTGTAGCTTACACTACGGTGTATCATTCAACTTCCATTTGATGAGCTTGAACACATGGTTACAATAAGCCCTATTACAGAATAAAAAACCAAGCGGTGAACTATCAATTCATATTTATTTGCATACAAACTCAGCAAAAAAATAAACGTGCTCTCACTGTCAACTATGTTTAATTTTCAGCAAATTTAACATGTGTAAATATTTGTATGAGCATAAGATTCAACAACTGAGACATAAACTGAACAAGTTCCACAGATATGTGACTATCAGAAATGGAATAATGTGCCCCTGAACAAAGGGGTGGTCAAAATCACAAGTAACCGTCAGTACCTGGTCTACACTGGAGTGGCTTACCAAGAAGACAGTGAATATTCCTGAGTGGCTGACTTACAGTTTTGACTGAAATCTACTTAAACACATATGGCAAGATCTGAAAATGGTTGTCTAGCAATGATCAACAACCAATTTGACAGAGATTGAAGAATTTTAAAAATAATAATGAGCAAATGTTCCAGGTGTGGAAAACTCTTAAAGACTTACCCAGAAAGACTCACAGTAATAGCTGCCAAAGGTGCCTCTACAAAGTTTGAATGAATACCTATGTAAATTAGACATTTCTGTATTTCATTTTCAATAGATTTGTCATTATGGGGTATTGTGTGTACAGTCGTGGCCAAAAGTTTTGAGAATGACACAAATATACAATTTCACAAAGTCTGCTGCCTCAGTTTGTACGATGGCAATTTGCATATACTCCAGAATGTTATGAAGAGTGATCAGATGAATTGCAATTAATTGCAAAGTCCCTCTTTGCCATGCAAATGAACTAAATCCCCCAAAAACATTTGCACTGCATTTCAGCCCTGCCACAAAAGGACCAGCTGACATGTCAGTGATTCTCTCGTTAACACAGGTGTGAGTGTTGACGAGGACAAGGCTGGAGATCACTCTGTCAGGCTGATTGAGTTAGAATAACAGACTGGAAGCTTCAAAAGGAGGGTGGTGCTTGGAATCATTGTTCTTCCTCTGTCAACCATGGTTACCTGCAAGGAAACATGTGCCGTCATCATTGCTTTACACAAAAAGGTCTTCACAGGCAAGGATATTGCTGCCAGTACAATTGCACCTAAATCAACTATTTATCGGATCATCAAGAACTTTAAGGAGAGCGGTTTAATTGTTGTGAAGAAGGCTTCAGGGCGCCCAATAAATTCCATCAAGCACCAGGACCGTCTCCTAAAGTTGATTCAGCTGCGGGATCGGGGCACCACCAGTACAGAGCTTGCTCAGGAATGGCAGCAGGCAGGTGTGAGTGCATCTGCACGCACAGTGAGGCGAAGACTTTTGGAGGATGGCCTGGTGTCAAGAAGGGCAGCAAAGAAGCCACTTCTCCAGGAAAAACATCAGGGACAGACTGATATTCTGCAAAACGTACAGGGATTGGACTGCTGAGGACTGGGGTAAAGTAATTTTCTCTGATGAATCACCTTTCCGATTTTTTGGAGAATCCGGAAAAAAGCTTGTCCGGAGAAGACAAGGTGAGTACTACCATCAGTCCTGTGTCATGCCAACAGTAAAGCATCCTGAGACCATTCATGTGTGGGGTTGCTTCTCGACCAAGGGAGTGGGCTCACTCACAACTGTGCCTAAGAACACAGCCATGAATAAAGAATGGTACCAACACATCCTCAGAGAGCAACTTCTCCCAACCATCCAGGAACAGTTTGGTGACGAACAATGTATTTTCCAGCATGATGGAGCACCTTGCCATAAGACAAAAGTGATAACTAAGTGGCTCGGGGAACGAAACATAGATATTTTGGGTCCATGGCCAGGAAACTCCCCAGACCTTGATCCCATTGAGAACTTGTGGTCAATCCTCAAGAGGCGGGTGGACAAACAAAAACCCACAAATTCTGACAAACTCCAAGCATTGATTATGCAAGAATGGGTTACCATCAGTCAGTGACCCAGAAGTTAATTGACAGCATGCCAGGGCGGATTGCAGAGGTCTTGAAAAAAGAAGAGTCAACACTGCAAATATTGACTCTTTGCATCAACTTCATGTAATTGTCAATAAAAGCCTTTGATACTTATGAAATGCTTGTAATTATACTTCAGTATTCCATTGTAACATCTGACAAAAAATATCTAAAAACACTGAAGCAGCTAACTTTGTGGAAATTAATATTTGTGTCATTCTCAAAACTTTTGGCCACGACTGTAGATGGGTGAGCTTTTTTTGTATTTAATCCATTTTGAATTCAGGCTGTAACACAACAACGTGTGGAATACGTCAAGGGGTATGAATACTTTCTGAAGGCACTGTACCTCTAGGCTGCTATACATACTTATTTGGTTTGTCATTCTATCGTTTTTCATGGGATTTTAGTGGTAATTACATTTATTTAGAATTATTTATCAGAATTAATTTTCCAGAAATAGTTTTACCAGCTCAGTGTATTCTCAAATTGAAAAAAAGGTGCGCCACTCCTTGCGCTCCAGCAGCACTACAACCCTGCCAGTGACGCCTGTTCATACTGGTGTTATACAGGGGAAATAGTTGACATTATGTGATACAGATCAACTCTTTTTTTATTATTATTATTATACAGATCAACTCTCTCTGTGTGGGTGTTGCCACGGTAACAGCGTAGCTTCCTTCAGGTAAAGCGCGTGCAAGAGACTTGTCCCTGCACGAGCGAAAGATCCAGAAACTTCTTTCCGACTGCGCGAGCGAGGCCACGGTGACTTGATTCTAGATGCGTCATTGCGCACAACGAGGAAAAGCAGTTACTGGTCTAGGATTGATATTTACATTTTGCCCTGTCGTTTTTTGCTACAGAAGAGAATATCCAACAACACATCGTGGTTAATACTGCGGTCTGGAGTGGGAAGAAATAGATAGCAAGAGATGTACGTGTGGATCCTACCCCCGTAGGAGGGAGCTAACGTTAGCGTGCAATGCATGGGATGCATATTCTTGGAAATGCGGGGTAGCTTGCTAGCTAGCTTCAAGCTTAATCAGCGTTTAACTAGGGCTGGCTGTGTCTGGAATGCCCAAACCTTTATACGTGTATAGATAGCAACGCTGCAATGATAGTTTCCATATTGTCCATGGGACACATAAATGCAACGTTAATGTTATAGCTTGCTAGCGGGTGCCAAATGTAGCTAACTAACTAGCTAGGCCTGCTCTATGCTCCTTCATGCATGGGGCGATTAGTGGGAATGAATGGCGCGCTTGTCAGTTTACACTAGTCGAAATGTCGGCTTTACACTCGCGCAATGATACTCGTCCATATCATCGCGAGCCATAGTGTTACTTTAATAATAATACAAGGCGGAGTCTTGGCTTCATAGCTAGCTAGTTATTCAAGTTATTCCTTTATTCACGTGGACTAGCTAGTTTTAGCTAGAGCCATATAAATTGGTATTAGCGAGCCATTTCCTTGCGAAGTGGCTCTTAGCTACTGGCTTGTTAGTTGGAGTTTCATGTGGCCTGCTAGCTAGCTCATGAATTAATATGTCGGAGCTGGTTAGCCAATAATACCTATTAGGCTTGGCCATCAAACCACTGAATTCAAGGAAGCCTTATCCCTTGAGACCAGTGACAGTGAGCCACCTGACAAGTATGACCTTGGATTAAATAAAGTTGATGGGTGGAGCTACACTCCAGCTGATAAGTTAATGTTCCTGATGTATAGTGTCTGAATGAACCAAACAATGTATTACCTTAGCTAGCTAATCAATGCTTAAAGCAAATGTGTATGCTTTCTGTTTCACCATGCATGTAGCAGATGAGTAGACAGCTTTCTAAGTGGCACATTATTCAGTTTTGCATCTATAATGAATGGCTGGAACCAGAGTGATATATAGATGGAACAAGCCCCCTATCCTTCCCACATTTTATCCCTTCATAAATGTATCCCCTATTCCCTAATGATGGTAGTCTTGGTAACTGTCTGTTAAACTATCATTCCCCTTGCCACTCCCTGTCATGCTAAACATGTGGCATAATGACACAGAGTACATAGAGTGGAATGTTGGCTAAACAAACTGGTACCCAGGCTATAATGATGGGGTGCAGTTTCCCAAATATGGATGGATGGATTTCATAATCAAAAACTAGAAGACATTGATCACTGCTTTGTATCGGACTAATCAGTCTTCTCTAACGTCCTATAGGCAGCCAGCAACAGCGAAGTGGTATGACAGAAGGGACTCTGTCTTTATTGAGTTCCTGGTAGAAGACAGCAAAGATCTACAAGTGAAGTTTGAAAAATCAAAACTTGATTTCCGGTAAGCTGCTTCACCCACACACTGTAGTTTAAGTGAGACTGATTTTAGGCTAAATTGTGAGCTGTCTATAAATTAGGCCTACTGCAGAGACACTTGGGGAGGGCAGTTTCCTGGACACAGATTTAAACCTAATCCTGGACTAAAAACCATCATCTTCCTTTTAGCCCATGAATAAGATCAATCTTATTGGCCCTTACTGTCTGAATGAACAAAACCATCTATTTTACTTTGTCTTTTCAGTTGTGTTGGTGGGATTGAAACCCTCAAACACCATAATGAATTGGACCTTTTCGACTCAATTGATCCCAATGTAAGTATGTTTTTCATTTAGCTGCAGAATCACTATCTGCAATGACCCAGAAAAACCGCTGCAATGACCTAGATGTTAAATTGGCTGACAAAAAAGGTCCCTCATCCAAAATGACTTGTAATATACCGATTATCTCTCTTCCTCTCGTTACAGGCATCGAAGCACAAACGTACAGACAGATCAGTGTTGTGTTGTCTGAAGAAAGCAGAGGCAGGAAGAGCATGGCCACGGTTAACAAAAGACAAGGCAAAAGTAGGAACTGTTTCAATGCGCAAACTATGTATTCTACCTTACTTTTTCTGCCCTGTATTTCTGGGCCTCCCGTCCATGTATCTTATTCCTAAAAGGCCAAACTGATTAGCACCCCTACCCTGAGACGCTTTGAATAGGCGCAGATCACATAAGACGGGCATTTTGTCTTTAATGTTGGTTAAAATAATTTTGATTTGGGATGTCATGTTTTCTTTCTCACAGTTTCAATGGCTGGGTGTCGACTTCAACAACTGGAAAGACTGGGAAGATGATTCTGATGAGGATCTGTCCAGTTTCGACAAGTTCTCAGAGGCAAGCATGTCACGTTGCACAAAGTGTGTAATGTTTTAAATGTGTTAAATTATATATATTTTTATGTTGAAACAATGATTGTTGCTTATTTTCAGATGATGAATACGATGGGAGGAGAAGACGGCATGCCAGATCTGGGCATGGGTGGTATGGAAGGTCTCGAAGAGGTCTGTGTTTATTTTCTGTCATCTAAATTCATTTTACAGCAAATATATCAGTGTACTATATACGGTGGCTGCAAGAGAAACTACTTGCTTTCTTGCTCTGTTGAGTTTTCCAGTTTTGACACTGAATCTCATATTGTTTTTATTTCCAGCACGACAGCGATGATGAAAGTAAGTTGTGATATCATTTTTGCACATGGTTAAAAGAAAGCAGCCAATTTCTATATCATTTTTATGGTGCATTTCATTTGAAAGTTGTTCATAAGTCTCATACCATCCACACATGAGCCATGTTGTAGACTTGCTAGATTAGCTTTTTACCTTTTTTAAAATCTTTTTTTACATTTGAATATTTGTAATTTTTTCAGAGATGCCAGACCTGGAGTAATGGTGCATATAAAGTCTGTAACCGATGACGACAAGAAATGAAAGCCTCAAAGGTCGGTTGAAGAGAGAGACGAGTTGAGTTGGTAACCATATTTGAAAAAGGAGGAAATATCAGCAGTTTTCCAAACACGTCAGAGGAACCTCACTGAGGAGAGACTGTATCTGTCGTCATGGCATCGCAGCAGAGCATTCTCCAGCCAATGTCTTAGTGCTGTGCTTTGCTGTTCTAATTCTGCATGGACAATTCAGTTGTTTCCATGATGTGCTGTGGGGTTCAGTTATACCGTGCTTTAACTTAACAACCAGGGGTGCCTTCAGCAAGGAACAGTGTTATGGAACGTTCAGATAGAATTACGTCATGTCGAACAAAGGTGCCACTGACATGTAGAATGAAGGAATCGTGTCGGCTCATCGTATTTCAATCTGCAACGTTTGACAATGTTTTCCTACTGAATGTGGCCCCGCTCTGATGGGATAGTCTGAAAGTTACTCTCCACCTTTTTATTTAATAACGTCAGTGAGGTTACGTATTGAATATCAACATAATTGTAAATTCTAACAGAAGAAAAAATATGTTTTAAAACAACTGCCTATTTTCAATAAAGTTGTTTCTTTTTTTTAGTGAGAAATGACCCCTTTTGTTCGTACTGTACATTTTTGTTTTATTTTTCTTAATATATTGAAATAAGTTTTAGCTCGGAACAAATATTTTCTCAATGTACGTTAACATCTGTAAAGGTATGAGAAATTAATGAATGAAATATGCATGTTAAACTTATTTTACAGTATAGCATGAAAAACCTTTCAATCACATTTTGCAAGGATGCTTTTGCTTTAGTTAACATCGTACATACAGAACATTTTCAAAGTATATACCGTTGGTTAACTCTGTATTTGTTGCATGCTGTTTTGTATAAAACAAGCAGCAAATTATTTCTTCCACATTCAAAGGGGTGCAGAAACGCAACAAAAAGAACTTGTCATTAAATGACCAAGTTTAATTTGCACTCGCAGTACAAAAAAACCCCAAATGCACGTGTTAAAACAGATGCACTACTAGGTTTCGCCAACCTATATCGTAGATCATGTTGATGAAATATCAGTTTAAATGCGGTGGGAATTTCTCCACATATTTCTAATAAACTGTCTCTGACTAAGTTGTTGTTGTCCGGTTTAAAACGTTTCTGGCACGTAGTGAGAATAATATATATTTGACCTAAACAGATTAAAGGGATATAAAGGGCATGACAACATGAACAAGGGTCATCTGTTATTACAGCATGTGAGAATTAGTCTGTTGAATGCTAGTACATGCTATGACCACCAGGTGGTGTTGATGGTCTATAGACCATGGCTTCATACCCAGATATAACCATTGATGCATCATTGGATATTACACAGGAGTAGGGTACTGAGAGCATCTATACAGATTAGAAACCAACATAGCAATATGTTCTGCCAGATAATGTACCTT
The DNA here is from genome assembly GCF_013265735.2 of Oncorhynchus mykiss. NCBI lineage: Eukaryota > Metazoa > Chordata > Actinopteri > Salmoniformes > Salmonidae > Oncorhynchus > Oncorhynchus mykiss. Next base: position 67,626,823 of record NC_048573.1, read on the forward strand.
TTGGACAGTCCCACTTGAAGTTTTCATTTCCTCTAAACAAAATTATTGTTGGTTTAGTTTAGGAGCATGCTAAATGTCGGCACTGCTCACCATTCACGGACTAAAATGAGTAAACACTCGATTCTGCTGATTGGGGCTTTTGTGTTGTGTCAGTAATAGATGGTAATATTCTCCTTTTCAAAGAATCATGCACACACCATTAATTCCAAATCTTTTTTGAATTTGTTTATATACATAAATGTAATTTCCCTGTCCATGGAGTTCTATCACATTTATATTTGGGTTAGATTTTACAATTGGATAAGAAATAATGTATATTATACAGATGCAAGGAAAATATGTTGTGACTGAATTGCACACCTGTCACCCCATTGGTAAGAATGAACCTAAAACTGTTCCAGTGTTCTTTTCTACAGTTCAATCTAGAAGAAAACAGACAAAGACAGAAAAATCTGAATTTTAGGAAGTTTTTAACATAAAAATGATAAATCCAGGATTCTCTGATTATTAAAGTATATAATATGTTCTTGATAGGATCTAAGCGTATGGTTCTTACATATTTTCCCCATACCTTTCATAACTAAATGGTCAAAGAGGGGAAATTGTATAGCTTTGAAATTATATTGTCTATCTATCCAGTTTCAACAATCATGGTAAAAACAAAACAAATTGTACACTGTACATCACAAAGCTTTTCAATGGAATACAAGCATCATTATTTGAATTTTAAAAAGTAAGGAAACCTATTATATCCATCGCTGGGGGAATCAAGCGGAATAAAAGTGAATGTAAAAAGGAGAATCAGTTTACATGTCTGGTTCAGTTTACTTCTCTACCAAGCAGTGAAAACGGAAAGGGGGTGTAATAGCACAATGAGCTGGTTCAACGATGCAGTACCCCTCCCTCCATCCCATCAACTGTCCTGTCATCATTAGATCAGAACACAAAATGTCCGCCTTGTAAACAGAGGGAGGAGGTAGGGGGGTAAAGCAGGAATGGAGGAAAGAGGGGGACCAAGGAGTCGGGGGGGGGGGCATACAAGTGCACGTTTAGTTTACCTCACATCCTCACCCAGACAGTAACACAAAGCTAAAGCATTTAGTCGCCTCAGTTAACACGATCCTCTCTCTTTTTCGCCTCTGTTTTTACCCCCCAGGTATAAGAACCATAGCCTGGTTTCAGATCTATTTGTGATGTCTTGCTAACTTAATGGCAACATAGCACAAACAGATCTGCAACCAGGTGATAAGAACCTGAGTTTGGAGGGAAAAACAGACCTTAAACCGACCCCCCTCCCCCTAGAGAGAGATGAGAACCTCTCCTCCTAGAGAGAGAAGAGAACCTCTCCCCCTAGAGAGAGAAGATAACCTCTCCTCCTAGAGAGTTACGAGAACCTCTCCCCCTAGAGAGAGATGAGAATCTCTCCTCCTAGAGAGACGAGAATCTCTCCTCCTAGAGAGAGACGAGAACCTCTCCCCCTAGAGAGAGAAGAGAACCTCTCCTCCTAGAGAGAGATGAGAACCTCTCCTCCTAAAGAGAGATGAGAACCTCTCCTCCTAAAGAGAGATGAGAACCTCTCCTCCTAGAGAGACGAGAACCTCTCCTCCTAGAGAGACGGGAATCTCTCCTCCTAGAGAGAGATGAGAATCTCTCCTCCTAGAGAGACGAGAATCTCTCCTCCTAGAGAGAGAAGAGAACCTCTCCTCCTAGAGAGAGAAGAGAACCTCTCCTCCTAGAGAGAGAAGAGAACCTCTCCCCGGCCTAGACAGAAGAGAGATTTAAAGGATATGTATAAGAAATAATCTACAATCAACTAATAAAATAAGGTTGATCCACACGACAAAGCCAGTTTGATTTTTTTGTTATTAAGTAAAATGACACAAAATAAAAGCCAATCCAGCTATCACACGCCTGTACATGAAACCGCTGTAACAGCAAAACCTTTAATGAAAGAAAAAAAAACAGCATTCCAGAAACAGAGTAAAACATAACAGTCTGGCACAGATAATACTGGTACTGAACTGCATACAGAATAAACCCTTTTATGTCTTCAGGCACATATCATGGCTGTAAAAAGTCAAAGTTGACGAGAGACATCAGGTCAAAGAAGTGGAATTTTGTAATACTAAATGAAAAATAATATACAATTTCAAGATAATGTGTTTAAATAGAAATGGAGATTGAGTTTTTGTGTGTGTTGTGTGTTAATTTTCATATAAATCTGACTGTTTGTGCTCCCCTAGAAGAGACAGTCTACAATTAGACAGAACAATTTTTAAAAAGACAGCTAAAAATTGAAGGGCTTTTGGACAAAAGGGGACCACTCTAAATATGTTGCTAGTAATGAATCAGAACTTTCATTGAAGGAAGAGGGGGACAAAAGATGCTTCTTTCCCTTAGAATAGGCTGCAGTCTAACAAGGTACAAATCTGTTGTTCTGTCACTGAACAAGGCAGTCAACCCACTGTTCCCCCGTAGGCTGTCATTGTAAATAAGAATTTGTTCTTAACTGACTTGCCTAGTTAAATAAAGGTAAACTACGTACTGTAAAACAGCATGATGACGAACAAAGGAATTGTTAATGAGACAATGGTCTCCTAAAACACGCACAAACAACACAACGCATGACTTGAAAATATAACTAGAGTTGAAAAAAATCCCTGGAAATTCTTCAAGGGCATAATAATAACATACACATCAGGTACCAGAAGTTTCATAAAAAAAATTGAAAAAGCATGAAGTTCACTGCTCTACTGTAGCTACACTCCTAGCAGACTACAAAATATAGATAGAAAAGAAGAGAGAGACATGCCCCTGTCCTGAGCAGTTACAGCCACCTGGTCAGCCAGGACTGACCCACTCCCTACACAACAGGCCGCAGCAGGGTGCTTTCTTCAGTGGCCACTAAGTCCTCTTCTTACCCTCCATCTTTGTCCTGCAGTCCAAGGGAGGGAGGGGGTCATAGTTCACAGGTTGGAGGAGGGTTAGAGCTTTGGCTGCCCAGTAATTCAGCATGTACTGTTTCTGGATCAGCAGAGTAAGGATGAGGAGGGTGAGAAAGGTGGAGTTGTCGTGATGGTCTGTGTGTACTATGTGGGTGTGTGGGTTAGAGAGGAAGAGAAATGTGTGTGTATGTGTGTTGGGTAGGGTTGAGGTTTCGGAGGAGGTTTGTGTACAGAATAGGGGAATATGGGGTTCAGAAAGCCAACTTTCTTCACCAGGCTTATAGGGCCTGAGTCTTGAGCTCGATGGGCTCTCCTCTGGCGTCTTGCTGGCTCTCAGCCTCTGGGGGCCTGGTACCCTTCAGGATTGCCATCCTCTCAGAGAGGCTGCGCATGCGGGGGAACAGCATGAAATCATAGATAATAGCTCCCATAGCACCGCCAATCATCGGACCCACCCAGTACACCTGCCACAGGACCAGAACAAAGAGAGGGAGGAGAGGAAGACAGACACACACACACACAGAGTGAGTGAGAGAGAGATAGGGAGGGAGAGAGAGAGAGGGAGAGAGAGAGGGGGAGGTGTGTTGATGAGTTCATCTAGCTACATGTCACATTACACAGTTCTAAACTCCAAGCAACACATTGTAACTTGTTTTTAACTTGCTGTAAATGTTAAATGTAAATGGCTTTATAAGGTGTGAACAAAAGGTCTTACCCAGTGGTTGACAAATTTTCTGACCAGCACAGCGGGGGCGAAGGACCTGGCAGGGTTCATTCCAGTACCAGTATAGTACATCTACAGGAAGGACAGTGGATCAGGGTTATGTTTAGGTAGCAGTGTGTAGAATATGGAGTGGTCAAAAACCTCCCTGCATCATAATTGCCCTCTCTCTAGTGTCCTGACCAACCACATCAAAACAATGGATTACACACTCCTTCTCCCTTGTAGTCACAGGGATGGATTAGTCAGGTTTTACTGCTTCTGTCATTGTCATCTAATCATTCATCATTTAAATTGACCGAAACCTAAATCCCCAGCTTTTGTCTATTATATATGCTGTTGTGATCGTATTGTTGAGTCATAATGGCCTCTCTCTCCAAGACTGTCTCTTACCCCACCTTCATCCCAGTTGACCCTGTGTCTAAGCTCGTTTTCACCCCGATACAATTCCCTATATAATCCATGGTCTATAAATATATATTTGATATATTTGTAATATGTCTTACCCCCAACAGATGTCCTATGAGAACAGAGAAGCCGATGGCCAGGGCGGCAGAGCCCAGGCGTCCGTTACGCCTCTCGTCGGTCACAGCGAAGATGCAGACAACCAGCTGCAGGGTGAGGAACACCTCCACAGTGGTGGCCATGCCCAGGCTGATACCTGGCTGCAGCTGGACAAGGGGTCAGAGATCGAACACGGCTTAGTGAATGGTTCCAGTTCACTTTTGGAAGTCATATCGGCTCCACTGGCCGATGTGAAAAACTTCAGCAGTCAGTCAATCAATCAATCAATCAATCAACAGGTTGAACCTTAAACACATCAAAATGACTCACGGAGAAAAGATCATTAGCAAATCTTACATTGTCCTTGCATTCTAAAGAGTGGTGTTTTTGTGTTATTACCTATTCATAACGTCTAACATTGTAAAAGAAAATTCAAAATGTATCCACAACCCTGGCCATGTTTTATTAAAGACTGTTGTACAGATTCAACTGCTATATAACCAACACATCTGCCACAGGCCTTCTATTAGGACCTTTAAACTGAGTTGCTAAATTGTCTGATACTCACAATGTTAGAAAGACTGAATTGGAAATTCTAATAGACCACCTAATTGTGGTTACACACGCAGATGTTCTTTATCCCCTGTCAAGTTCATTTCATTCATTCAAATGGCAGATGAAAATGGAACTCTGAAATGTGTGATAAATACTTTCCTATCAGGGTTGGGATCAATTCCATTTCAATTGAACTGAATTGACTGAATTCGCCTATCATGGGTCAAGTAGTCCAAAGATTGTCTATTATATTGACAAGATAGTCAACTGACTGCTCTAACAATGGAAATACTGTCCTCAAAGATGGAAGGCAGGCGGGAGGAGGCGAGATAAGGTGGGACAATTCTAGCCAATGAGAGAGCAGATACACGTGTGAACAACAGGCCATAAAGATAGAGGACTCATCTTTGTATCTCTGCCATCATAGCGTCAGCATGGGCTCATCTCCATTTTAAAGTACTCTATTTTCTTCTTCTTTGACTGATTGCTCCCAACTCATAGGAATCCCCACCCAGTTGACTACTTTAAAATGGTGGAATCCCTTAATGGAAAAGCCCTCTATCTGTCTCTATGACAACAGACACTACTCTGATAGTCATAAAAAAGAAAAGTTGCCTCATGCCTCATGCGTCCATGTATATATCAGTGCATTCGTAACAACCTAACCATCACTACCGTCACGTAGCAAATTAGCAATACATTTTTGTGTTGACCAAATTCTACACTCTCATTTACCTCACTTCGTGGGCTTATTTTCGTGGATACATTTTGGGCGGAGTAAAACTTCTCGCTTTGCCTCTTTGTCTCTGGCTAATCTTACCATGTTGAGTGCCAGGTTGCCCCTCATGTTGTTGGGGGTGACCGAGTAGAGCACAGCGGCCCCAGCCAGCGCCCCCAGACACTGGGCCACGATGTAGAAGACAGCACGGAACAGGGACATCTGGGAGCCAATCAAGTAGGCGAAGGTGACAGCCGGGTTGATGTGTCCACCACTGATGTGACCGATGGACTGGATGAGGGTGGCAGCGGCCAGGCCGAAGCAGAAAGCCACGTGGAGAACGTTGTGGGACCCGGTGGTCCAGCGCAGAGCCGCCCCCAGACCGAAGAACACAAAGAACATGGTGCCATAGAACTCAGCGAACACTGCCCGCCAGAACGACATGGAACGGAACTCCCACATGGTGGCCAAAAAGTCAAGAGGCTAGCCCAAATGGCTATCCCAAATGTGTATTCTCCTTTAGAGTGAGTTTAGCTCTGCTTACCGTATCAATAATGACTTATCTCAGTGATGCCTTCAAGGTAAGATTAAAAAAAGAGAGCAAACTTCAAAGCAAAACTGGCCCCTAAACCTAAAGATGCTTCCGCACGTAAACAACAGTTCCACATGCAACTCTCTAGGAGTCACTAACTTTACTGACTTCCAATGATCTGCAATGTTGCTTTCTGTAAGCTGTTTTCAGTCCAGTTATAGAAAACCGCGTCCTGTCTGTGTGGATGGAGCGTGGGTCTCTATGCGTCTATATGCCAACCCTGCTGGTCCTGTCTGTGTGGAGCGGAGCGTGGGTCTCTGTGTGTCTATATGGCAACCCTGCTCGTCCTGTCTGTGTGGAGCGGAGCGTGGGTCACTGTGCGTCTATATGCCAACCCTGCTGGTCCTGTCTTTGTGGAGCGGAGCGTGGGTCTCTGTGCGTCTATATGCCAACCCTGCTCGTCCTGTCTGTGTGGAGCGGAGTGTTGGTATGCCAACCCTGCTGGTGGTTAGTAGAGAAAAGGATGTCCTGCAGACATTCAGCCTCTCTGTCAGAGCAGGGAGAGCCCATGGGACTATTTATAACAGCCCAGGGCCACGGGCCCCCGGGGGAAGGGGCTGGGAGGGTTCATCGTACAACACAACAGATCAACACAACAAAAATACTTAACCCTTCTCTCACCCTGACCTCTCGCTGCCCAGTGCCCATGCCAGGGATCATCATCCTAACTCTAAACCTGAACTCTGAGGTTCATATAGTTCATATAGTCCAGGACACAGATAAAAGGTTGAAGGAGGAGAATTTTGAAAGGCTATAGGTTTGAATAGACATATTTTACTTTGATCATGTGTAAACTCAGGAAAATCCTATTGAACAGGTACCAGTAGTTTGGGTGGTATTCCTAACTGTTAATATTGGTAATGTTAGACGTTGAGGTCGGTGAGGTCAGATACTTGACATTCTGCTACTACCAGTAGTGGATCGCTTTAGACAAATAGCAAATCACATTTTATTCGTCACATGCTTTGAAAACAACAGTGAAATGCTTACTTACGGTCCTTTTCCAACAAGAAAAAAAAAAGACCATAGGTCTTATATATATCGACTCAGTACTGGTACTCCCTGTATATAGGCAAGTCATTTTTACTCGTTATTGTTTTTCACTGTGTATTTATTCATTATTCATATATATATACAGAAACCAAGCTGAACATATGTATATATATGTATATATATATATATATATATATATATATATGAATAAATACACAGTGAAAAACAATAACGAGTAAAAATGACTTGCCTATATACAGGGAGTACCAGTACTGAGTCGATATATATAAGACCTATGGTCTGGTGGTTCCCAGTTAGCCTTTCCAGAGTCCTATTGGGCCCATCTCATCTCTCCAGTGGGGTAAAAAGGGTCTGTCCTCCTCTCTCAACATGCTTCAAGTGCTGACAGACACCAGAGGACAATCCCAGCATTCATAACACCATAGAGCAAGGGAGGCCCCATAACAGAAACCAGGCTGAACTCACAACCTGCTGCCAACAGAAAGACTGAAGTAATGTGTGGTTATGCATGCAGTATTCTCATCTCACTATGACCTGAAAGACAGGACGAGTTCAGGAGATTGATTGACTTACTGTCTGTTATGACAACATCAATGTAACTCTGACAATATTCTTTGATTATTGAGGGTTTATAATATGTGTGGCTTTATATCAATGCAAATCAGTGATATGAACTATATCCATATTAAGAAGCCGGTGTGCCTCTACAATGGTGTTCTCAACTGTTAGTATTTTCCAAAGTTGATCTCTAACACTGCCTTGAATATGTAACTGGGTTTTGAACCTTCAACCTTCAACCTTACCCTCAACCTTTAACCCCCTCAGTTGGCAACACTGCATCCAGAGGGGTGCCTCATTATCAACCGGTCTTTCTCAATAGTCTTCTGATTGTCTCCACACGCTAAGCTATTCTCATTCTCACACATCCACTCTATGAAACCCTTCAATGGAAACTCCTAGTGAACGATCATTACATTGATTGCAATACATGTATTGCTTTATTCTCCATAGGTAGCTCTCTCCCTAGTATTCTGGATGGGTGCAATGCAATTCAAGTTGGTTCTGCTCAGCCCCATATTTGATTAGGCAGACTTTTACATTGTATGTGGCGGCTGAGCGGAGAGGCTCGGGCTCAGGACAGATAAAGCAACAGAGGAGGAGGAGAGGGGTGGGGGGGGGGGGGGTGGGGGGTGAGCGGACTACAGGGGGTTTGTTATTGAGCTTCAGCACGGGAGCGTCCAGCATCGCGCTGATCAGGCTAGCCCGCTAGAGAGGACAGACGGATGAAAGGATAGTGCTGTGCTCAGGGACATTTTCCTCCCTTCCTTTCATACGCTAGAAACAAAAGGCTCCCAGTCACAGATTCTGTTGCTTTCTATGATCTGTTTGTCTTGCTGTCGAATGTATAAGAGCTGCCCTTATCCGTGGTGGAGCAGTAGCTACTCAGATAGCTGCCCTTATCAGTGGTGGAGCAGTAGCTATTCATATAGCTGCCCTTATCCGTGGTGGAGCAGTAGCTATTCATATAGCTGCCCTTATCCGTGGTGGAGCAGTAGCTACTCATATAGCTGCCCTTATCCACGGTGGAGCAGTAGCTATTCATATAGCTGCCCTTATCAGTGGTGGAGCAGTAGCTATTCATATAGCTGCCCTTATCCGTGGTGGAGCAGTAGCTACTCATATAGCTGTCCTTATCCGTGGTGGAGCAGTAGCTATTCATATAGCTGCCCTTATCCGTGGTGGAGCAGTAGCTACTCATATAGCTGCCCTTATCCACGGTGGAGCAGTAGCTATTCATATAGCTGCCCTTATCAGTGGTGGAGCAGTAGCTACTCATATAGCTGCCCTTATCCACGGTGGAGCAGTAGCTACTCATATAGCTGCCCTTATCCGTGGTGGAGCGGTAGCTACTCATATAGCTGCCCTTATCCGTGGTGGAGCAGTATCTACTCATATAGCTGCCCTTATCCGTGGTGGAGCAGTAGCTACTCATATAGCTGCCCTTATCCGTGGTGGAGCAGTAGCTACTTATATAGCTGCCCTTATCCATGGTGGAGCAGTAGCTACTCATATAGCTGCCCTTATCCATGGTGGAGCAGTAGCTACTCATATAGCTGCCCTTATCCGTGGTGGAGCAGTAGCTATTCATATAGCTGCCCTTATCCATGGTGGAGCAGTAGCTACTCATATAGCTGCCCTTATCCACGGTGGAGCAGTAGCTACTCAGATAGCTGCCCTTATCAGTGGTGGAGCAGTAGCTACTCATATAGCTGCCCTTATCCATGGTGGAGCAGTAGCTACTCATATAGCTACCCTTTTCCATGGTGGAGCAGTAGCTACTCATATAGCTGCCCTTATCCACGGTGGAGCAGTAGCTACTCATATAGCTGCCCTTATCCATGGTGGAGCAGTAGCTACTCATATAGCTGCCCTTATCCATGGTGGAGCAGTAGCTACTCATATAGCTGCCCTTATCCATGGTGGAGCAGTAGCTACTCATATAGCTGCCCTTATCCATGGTGGAGCAGTAGCTACTCATATAGCTGCCCTTATCCGTGGTGGAGCAGTAGCTACTCATATAGCTGCCCTTATCCATGGTGGAGCAGTAGCTACTCATATAGCTGCCCTTATCCATGGTGGAGCAGTAGCTACTCATATAGCTGCCCTTATCCGTGGTGGAGCAGTAGCTACTCACATAGCTGCCCTTATCCATGGTGGAGCAGTAGCTACTCATATAGCTGCCCTTATCCACGGTGGAGCAGTAGCTACTCATATAGCTGCCCTTATCCATGGTGGAGCAGTAGCCACTCAGATAGCCTACTCTTTCCACCCCATATCTACAGTATATGCACTCACTGTGTAGCATACCCTTTACCAGAGTGCTTATACTGTAGTACCATGGGACAGAAATTCCATAAGAATACATAGATTTTGGGGTGAGCCATGTCTGTTAACAATCACATTAAATCAATCAAATGTATTTATAAATGTATTTTTACATCAGCAGATGTCACAAAGTTCTTATACAGATAACCATCCTAAAACCCCAAAGAGCAAGCAATGCAGATGTAGAAGCACCATGGCTAGGAAAAATTCCCTTTGAAAGGCTGGAACCTATGAAGAAACGTAGAGGAACCTAGGCTGGAACCTAGAGGAAACCTAGAGGAACCTAGGCTGGAACCTAGAGGAAACCTAGAGGAACCTAGGCTGGAACCTAAAGGAAACCTAGAGGAACCTAGGCTGGAACCTAGAGGAAACCTAGAGGAACCTAGGCTGGAACCTAGAAGAAACCTAGAGGAACCTAGGCTGGAACCTAGGAGGAAACCTTGAGGAACCTAGGCTGGAACCTAGAGGAAACCAGGCTCTGTGACGTGGCTAGCCCTATTCTGGCTGTGCCGGGTGGAGATTAGAGAGTACATGGCCAATAAGGCCAGATCATTCTTCAAGATGTTCAAACGTTCATAGATGACCAGCAGGGTCAAATAATAATAATAATGTAGAGGGTGCAATAGGTCAGCACATCAGGAGTAAATGTCAGTAGGCTTTTCATAGCCGATCATTCAGAGGTCGAGACAGCATGTGCATGGGAGGGGGCGGGGGGGGGGGGGGGGGGGGGGGGGCAGCTGGTCTGGGACAAGGTAGCACGACCAGTGAACAGATCAGAGTTTTATACCCACAGGCAGGACACCAGAAACTGGATCAGCAGCACGGCCAGGAGTCATCAGGCCAGGTTGTCCTGAGGCCCGGAGTCATCAGGCCAGGTTGTCCTGAGGCCAGGAGTCATCAGGCCAGGTTGTCCTGAGGCCAGGAGTCATCAGGCCAGGTTGTCCTGAGGGTGGGAGTCATCAGGCCAGGTTGTCCTGAGGCCAGGAGTCATCAGGCCAGGTTGTCCTGAGGCCAGGAGTCATCAGGCCAGGTTGTCCTGAGACCAGGAGTCATCAGATCAGGTTGTCCTGAGGGTGGGAGTCATCAGGCCAGGTTGTCCTGAGACCAGGAGTCATCAGGCCAGGTTGTCCTGAGGGTGGAAGTCATCAGGCCAGGTTGTCCTGAGACCAGGAGTCATCAGGCCAGGTTGTCCTGAGACCAGGAGTCATCAGGCCAGGTTGTCCTGAGGCCAGGTCCTCCAGGATGGTAGAGAGAGCGAGAGAGATGGCAGAATTATAGGGAGCATACCTAAGATCACACAAGACACCAGTTATTAACAACTGACCCCAGGACACAGACTGTTATAAATGATCATGTGTAATAAAAGGAAAGGGATGTTTCATTTTTATGATAAAGATCAGCGTGATTTTAAGCTATTCTCTCATACCAGTCAGCTGCACACTTCAATGTAATTTCCAAGCCCACTCTTACATGGAGAAATTGAGGAAATTGAGCTGTGCATGTTGATGTTATCACCAACCATTTTAGTAAGTTGACAAACAACTGAAATAACCGAAGAACACAGAGTTCTGTATTATCTCAAAGTCTGAGTCGACCAAATGTGTAAAAATCAAGCTATGCCTGTATGGCTGTAGGCCTTAATAAGGAAGAGGCAGGCCAGGCTCAGAATGAACTCGTTGGGTGGTGGGTTGTTGTATCTCTATTGTGGTCTGTGCGTTCTGCCCCCCTCCTGACCAGTCCTGCATTGGTAAGCCCTCTATTGTGGGTGTAAGCCTGTTTTACAGGGATGGGGTTAAAACCTGCTAGCGTGGGGAATTTATTTTCTATCACCTGCCTCTCTGCTTCAGACTGCTGACCCCAACACAACCAATCACTCCACAGCCCCTCTTTCTACCATCCAAGCCACATAGCTCGCTACCATCTATCTTATACTGTTTTGCCTGGCTATCTTAAGATTAATGCACTAGCTGTGGGTCGCTCTGGATGTGAGCGTCTGCTGAATGGCTGAATTGTAATGGAATTGTAATCTAGTGCTGTGTATATCATGTTATGTTGTTTCCTGTTTGGACCCCAGGAAGAGTAGCCATTGCCTTGGCAACAGCTAATTGGGGATCCTAATAAGTACTACACCCACCCCAGTCCTGCTACTGTGTGGTAGAATCACACACTACAGCATATAGAAGCCTAGACCATCTCCTTCTCTCCTCAATACCAGCTCCGAACTAACTCACAGGCACTACACAGTGGTAGAAACACTCATTACAACAAGGGTTGCAAAATTCCAGGAACTTTCCAGAAATCCTGGTTGGAGGATTCCGGATTTTCTGCCTATCACGTCTTGATTTCGGGAATCCCCCAACGTCATTGTTGGATCTATGAATTTGAATTCAGCACTTAGGGCTCCCGAGTGGTGCAGCGGTCTAAAGCACTGCATCTCAGTGCTAGAGGTGTCACTACAGACCCTGGTTTGATCCCGGGCTGTATCACAATCGGCCGTGATTGGGTGTCCCATAGAGCAGCACACAATTGGCCCAGTATCGTCCGGGCTAGGGGAGGGTTTGGCAGGGGTAGGCCCTCATTGGAAAATAAGAATTTTTTCTTAACTGACTGGCCTAGTTAAATAAAACATGTTTAATACATGACGTGTAGAAACTAAAGGTTTGTATATTTGCTGTGTCAGAAATGTTCCTCATAGTTGATTTCTTTGGTTTCGTGTATGAACGACGAAATAATGAACGATGTGGAAGGTGTGTTCCCATGGCGTGTTAGCAGGGTGGACCTGACCTTCCACGGAGTTGCATTATTTTCTAGAGAACGCATAGAGCCCTGTTGATTATCTCTTTTATACCATGGCTATAATTTAACACATTTACTGCTAGAAATGTGTTCATTTTCAGGTAGAAATGTGTTCATTTGCAGGTAGAAATGTGTTCATTTGCAGGTAGAAATGTGTTCATTTGCAGGTAGAAATGTGTTCATTTGCAGGTAGAAATGTGTTCATTTGCAGGTAGAAATGTGTTCATTTGCAGGTAGAAATGTGTTCATTTGCAGGTAGAAATGTGTTCATTTGCAGGTAGAAATGTGTTCATTTGCAGGTAGAAATGTGTTCATTTGCAGGTAGAAATGTGTTCATTTGCAGGTAGAAATGTGTTCATTTGCAGGTAGAAATGTGTTCATTTGCAGGTAGAAATGTGTTCATTTGCAGGTAGAAATGTGTTCATTTGCAGGTAGAAATGTGTTCATTTGCAGGTAGAAATGTGTTCATTTTCAGGTAGAAATGTGTTCATTTGCAGGTAGAAATGTGTTCAACATCCACTGAAGTAGGTAGCAAGTTTTTGTTTTCTTGCAGCTTATTTGTGGAACAATCTTCAACATGTTCTTAAATGTGATGTTCTGGTGTCTCTGGGGCCAGGTGGAAGCTATGATCCCTTATTGATGTCACTTGTTAAATCCACTTCAATCCGTGTAGATGAAGGGGAGGAGACAGGTTAAAGAAGGAATTTTAAGCCTTGAGACAATTGAGACATGGATAGTGTGTGTGTGCCATTCAGTGGGTGAATGGGCAAGACAAAAGATTTAAGTGCTTTTGAACGGGGTATTGTAGTAGGTGCCATGTACACGGGTTTGTGTCAAGAACTGCAAAGCTGCTGGGTTTTTCACACTCAACAGTTTCCCGTGTGTATCAAGAATGGTCCACCATCCAAAGGACATCCAGCCAACTTGACACAACTGTGGGAAGCATTGGAGTCAACATGGGCCAGCATCCCTGTGGAACGCTTTAGACACCTTGTAGAAGCAATGCCCCGACGAACTGAGGCGGATCTGCGGGCAAAAAGGGGGTGCAACTCAATATTAGGAAGATGTTCTTAATGTCTTCCTCCAAGTCTCTTTTGGTAGACGATAGAATATTCTGTAATCTTCTGGCCCCCGTCAAGAGAGAGGGAGGGAGTAAGAGGAAGAGAGAGGACCAGAGAGAGAGAGAGAGAGAGACAGACCAGGTAAAGGAAAATAGGGAAAATAATGTCAGTTATTAGAATATGAGTTCTAATATATAGTTCTGTGTCTCTGGCATCCAGCATTCAAGACCAGAGGCAAGCAGTCAGAGTGGAAAAACAGAGTATGATCAATTACAATAGACACTAGTACACTAAGAAGGAAAAAGGTTGCTACTTGGGACGCCTTAGTACTCCTTTCTCCGAAGATGACACTGTCATTTAGCTAACATGATGTAGCTGCAATAAAAGCTAACTATATGATTGTGTGTGTGTGGCAGACTTACTCTCGGAGGGAGCCACATATGTGATGGTGATGCCTACTATCTCAGAGTCACTGAAGCACAGTAGGAAGGTTCCGTTGAGGGCTGGTCCTTTAGGATCATGTGGAGGTGCTGCTTACCGATGAAATCAAATATCAACCTAGAGGAAGGAAGACACCAGTACACACCCTTATCTGTCTCTGTGTGTGTGTGTGTGTGTGTGTGTGTCTACTGTGACTCTACATATTAACTCTTTCAAATACTTTAGCTGTGCTCGATTGAGCTTGTCTGGCGCAATGGAACCAATGGAATAGTCCCAAAGGTATAAACTCTGTCTGTCTGACACTCAAGACTTTCAAACACTATTTGAACCCAGGTCTGCTCTGTGTCTGACTGGTAGACAGTTCATTTGGGCACACCGAAGCAAAAAAGAAATTCCCGAAAACTAAAACAAGCGTAGTCCTTCCCTGTTCCAGTCTGTTTTCTTCCGGGTGGTTCCAGGTGAACACAACCTAGCTCTAATTGTGACTGTCAGACATGACTCACCCGTCACTCCAATAGCTCTTCAGGTACCTCTTGGTCCGACTGGAGGAAACGACAGAACAAGATAGATGACTTTATGAAGACTATAGGTAGGAGGAAACGACAGAACAAGATAGATGACTTTATGAAGACTGGAGAAAATGACAGAACAAGATATATTACTTTATGAAGACTATAGATAGGAGGAAACGACAGAACAAGATAGATGACTTTATGAAGACTATAGATAGGAGGAAACGACAGAACAAGATAGATGACTTTATGAAGACTATAGATAGGAGGAAATGACAGAACAAGATAGATGACTTTATGAAGACTATAGACAGGAGGAAATGACAGAACAAGATAGATTACTTTATGAAGACTATAGATAGGAGGAAATGACAGAACAAGATAGATGACTTTATGAAGACTATAGATAGGAGGAAACGACAGAACAAGATAGATGACTTTATGAAGACTATAGGTAGGAGGAAACGACAGAACAAGATAGATGACTTTATGAAGACTATAGATAGGAGGAAACAACAGAACAAGATAGATGACTTTATAAAAATGTATTTTTTTATCAGCACAATTCATAATTGTACATAAGAATTGGACATCCTTTATTCTTACATTTCCTTATGACATCTGAAAACTCATGGAAGGATTTACATAAGGACATCTCTCCCAAATCTGGTTGGTTAAAAAACCATCCATGCACATAAACTCAGCAAAAAAATAAATGTCAATTTTTCAGGACCCTGTCTTTCAAAGATAATTCGTAAAAATGGCATGAGGCATGAGGACTGCAGATGTGGCCAGGGCAATAATTTGCAATGTCCGTACTGTGAGACGCCTAAGACAGTGCTACAGGGAAACAGGACTGACAGCTGATCATCCTCGCAGTGGCAGACCACGTGTAAACAACTTCTGCACAGGATTGGTACATCCGAACATCACACCTGCAGGACAGGTACAGGATGGCAACAACAACTGCCCGAGTTACACCAGAAACGTACAATCCCTCCATCAGTGCTCAGACTGTCCGCAATAGGCTGAGAGATACTGGACTGAGGGCTTGTAGGCCTGTTGTAAGACAGGTCCTCACCAGACATCACCGGCAACAATGTCGCCTATGGGCACAAACCCACTGTCGCTGGACCAGACAGGACTGGCAAAAAGTGCTCTTCACTGATGAGTCACGGCTTTGTCCCACCAGGGGTGATGGTTGGATCCGCGTTTATCGTCAACGGAATGAGCTTTACACCGAGGCCTGTACTCTGGAGCGGGATCGATTTGGAGGTGGAGGGTCCGACAGGGTCTGGGGCGGTGTGTCACAGCATCATCGAACTGAGCTTGTTGTCATTGCAGGCAATCTCAACGCTGTGCGTTACAGGGAGGTCTACTACACCTGTTGCATTCGGCGCACGTGACAAATACATTTAGATTTGATTTGATTTTGAAGACATCCTCCTCCCTCATGTGGTACCCTTCCTGCAGGCTCATTCTGACATGACTCTCCAGCATGAAAATGACAACAGCCATGCTGCTCGTTCTGTGTGTGATTTCCTGCAAGACAGGAATGTCAGTGTTCTGCCATGGCCATCGAAGAGCCCGGATCTCAATCCTATTGACCACGTCTGGAACCTGTTGGATCGGAGGATGAGGGCTAGGGCCATTCCCCCCAGAAATGTCAGTGAACTTGCAGGTGCCTTGGTGGAAGAGTGGGGTAACATCTCACAGCAAGAATGGGCAAATCTGGTGCAGTCCATGAGGAGGTGATGCACTGCAATGGTTAATGCAGCTGGTGGCCTGACTGTTACTTTTGATTTTGACCCCCCCTTTGTTCAGGGACACATGATTCCATCTCTGTTAGTCACATGTCTGTGGAACTTGTTCAGTTTATGTCTCAGTTGTTGAATCTTGTTATGTTCATACAAATATTTACACATGTTAAGTTTGCTGAAAATAAACGCAGTTGACAGTGACAGGACGTTTCTTTTTTTGCTGAGTTTATGACATTACAGGAACCTGACAGACGTGGTAAAAACCTGGTTGCAGTACATACCATATTCCCGGAAGGTGGCACATGTGCTCTTACTGGAGGTGTGTTCCAAAATGGCTGTGTTATTTATTGATCAACACGCCAACATTCTGACTGGAAAAGTCAGAACAAAAACAGTTATTTAAAGACTCTTCTTTGGCCATCTTAAACATGGGTTTACTCAATGTTAGTGATGGCTGTTTAACAGTCTGTAACAGTCCTGGTTAGGCCCTGTACCAGTCCTGGTTTGGCCCTGTACCAGTCCTGGTTAGGTCCTGTACCAGTCCTGGTTTGGCCCTGTACCAGTCCTGTTTAGGCCCTGTACCAGTCCTGGTTAGGCCCTGTACCAGTCCTGGTTAGGCCCTGTACCAGCCCTGGTTATGCCCTGTACCAGTCCTGGTTAGGCCCTGTACCAGTCCTGGTTAGGCCCTGTACCAGTCCTGGTTAGGCCCTGTACCAGCCCTGGTTAGGCCCTGTACCAGTCCTGGTTAGGCCCTGTACCAGTCCTGGTTAGGCCCTGTACCAGTCCTGGTTAGGCCCTGTACCAGTCCTGGTTAGGCCCTGTACCAGTCCTGGTTAGGCCCTGTACCAGCCCTGGTTATGCCCTGTACCAGTCCTGGTTAGGCCCTGTACCAGTCCTGGTTAGGCCCTGTACCAGTCCTGGTTAGGCCCTGTAGGCCCTGCCCTACAGTAAGCGTATATATATCCCTACTGTACTGTAGCCTATCATGTTCCTGGAGATGTGCTGCAGCCTCATTCTCTCCACCACATTGGGGTTCTGCCCGGCCAGATGCTGTAGGCAGGAAGTGATCCGATCCAGCAGGGACAGGGCCTGTGTCTCCTGGTCTACCTTCTCAGGGTCAACGTCCTCCCTGGAGGGGGGGGGGGGGGGGGGGGGGGGAGAGATAGGAAGGGTGGGAGAGAGGGAATGCCGGAGAGAAGAGAGAGAGGGGGTGGGTGGTCTGGGAGGGGGGGAGGGAGGGAGGGAGGGAGGGAGGGAGGGAGGGAGGGAGGGAGGGAGGGAAAAAGAGAGAGAAAGAGAAAATTGATGAGGGCACTAGAACAGTCTGCAGCACCCAGCATCACCCTACTAGAATCTAAAGTCAAATGTCTACTGTTTGCTGATTATCTGGTGTTTCTGTCCCCAACCAAGGAGGGCCTACAGCAGCTAGATCTTCTGCACAGATTCTGTCAGACTTGGGCCCTGACAGTAAATCTCATTAAGAATAAAATAATGGTGTTCCAAAAATGGTCCAGTTGCCAGGACCACAAATACAAATTCCATCTAGACACTGTTGGCATTGAGCACACAAAGAACTATACATACCTCGGCCTAAACATCAGCGCCACAGGTCACTAACACACACCTGTGAACGAACTGAGAGACAAGGCAAGAGGGGCCTTCTATGCCATCAAAAGGAGCATAAAATTCGACATACCAATTCACAAACACAAACAGGCCCCAGGACAGCAACACAATTAGTCCCAACCAAATCATGAGAAAACAAAAAGAGAATTTGCTTAACACATTGGAAAGAATGAACAAAAAAACAGAGCGAACTAGAATGCTAGACTCAGTGAGCATAGCCTTGCTATTGAGAAAGGCCGCTGTAGGCAGACCTGGCTCTCAAGAGAAGACAGGCTATGTGCACACTGCCCACAAAATGAGGTGGAAACGGACTTGCACTTCCTGACCTTCCGCCAAATGTATGACCATATTAGAGGCACATATTTCCCTCAGATTACACAGACCCACAAAGAATACGAAAACAAATTATTTTGTACTTTAACTATTTGCACATAATGTGAAATCTGTAATGTATTTTATTCTTTTGGAACTTTGTAAGTGCAATGTTTACTGCAAAGTTGTATTGTTTAGTTAACTTTTGCTTTTATCAAGTTCACTTGCTTTTGCAATGTTAACATATGTTTCCCATGCCAATAAAGCCTTTAAATTGAGATATAATTGAGAGAGAGAGAGAGAGAGAGAGAGAGAGAGAGAGAGAGAGAAAGATAAAGAGAGAGAGTGAGAGAGAGAGAGAGAAAGAGAGAGAGAGAGAGAGAGAGAGAGAAAGATAAAGAGAGAGTGAGAGAGAGAGAGAGAAAGAGAGAGAGAGAGAGATAGATAGATAGATAGAGAGAGGGAGAGAGAGTGAGAGAGAGAGAGAAAGAGAGAGAGAGAGAGAGAGAGAGAGAGAGAGAGAGAGAAAGATAAAGAGAGAGAGAGAAAGAGAGAGAGAGAGAGATAGATAGATAGAGGGAGGAGAGAGAGAGAGGGTGGGAGAGTGGGAGGGAGGGATGGGGGAGGGAGGAGAGAGAGGGTGGGAGAGTGGGAGGGAGGGATGGGGGAGGGAGGAGAGAGAGAGAGGGTGGGAGAGTGGGCGGGAGTCATGGGGGTGGGAGGAGAGAGAGAGAGGGTGGGAGAGTGGGCGGGAGTCATGGGGGTGGGAGGAGAGAGAGAGAGGGTGGGAGAGTGGGCGGGAGTCATGGGGGAGGGAGGAGAGAGAGAGAAGGTGGGAGAGTGGGCGGGAGGAGAGAGAGAGAGGGTGGGAGAGTGGGAGGGAGGAGAGAGAGAGAGGGTGGGAGAGTGGGAGAGTGGGAGGGAGGAGAGAGAGAGAGGGTGGGAGAGTGGGCGGGAGTCATGGGGGTGGGAGGAGAGAGAGAGAGGGTGGGAGATAGAGAAAGATGATTGGGATGTGTTTCTGTTTGTGCATCCACTTTGTTTGTGCGTCCACTTTTCCAGTTTTATTTGTGCAAATTCACATTGTATGTGCTTGCTTGGGTGCGTGCCTACATGTATTCTTGCATGCTCGCGTGTCTCATACCATCTCTGGTCTTCGATCCAGTTGGCCAGGTAGCACCTCAAGGGGAAGGAGGGGGGATAGAGATGGTTGAGGGTCTGTGTGGCCAGATAAGCGATCAGCTGTTTCATCTGTATCCACTGTGCCATGGTGAAGCAGAGCTGGAGGAGACAGGAATAAAGGACATCTGATGAAGAACTAAACACGCCAACCTAGATGGCACCATATTCCCCACATAGAGCACTGCTTCTGGCTAAATTCAATCAAAGACACATTGCTGAATTAGGAAATCACAGTTGGTTTTGGTTACTGTAAAAGCCTTCTGTTGCCAGTTATGTGCATGTTCATCTACCTCTCAGGCAGATGCTTTCAATTAATGTGTCAGCTATGTTGCTTTGATTTAGTTCCAGCCGAAGCCAAAGGGGCCCGAATAGGAAATACTTGAGATAAATCTGTGAATATAAATCCCTTATAAAGAGGTTATTTGTAAGAGCAGATTGTCAGGAGGTCAATGTTAGTTCCATTCATCACACAGAGACAAACACCAGAGGTCTATAACACAAAGGAGGGTCAAGGAGCTAGTCAGCTAACTTGAATACATTTTCTGGTATAACTTTTTATTTTTTAGAAAGATAAGCTTGAAATGGGCATGGTCTCATTGATTCAACTAACTAAAGCACATGTCTAAGTTTAGCTTTTTTTTAATGAAGCAGAAAAGCAATAGTTATTTCTGGTTGCGTATTACAGTTAGCTGGCTAAATCCTTGATCCTACTTTGAAGTACACCCCTCAGAACAGTCATTAGGCCACTGTGTTACAATCACTTCCGGTCATGTAAATGAACACCCTGACTCAGTAATGTGAATAAGATAAAATATGTAAGTCCTCGACAGGACAGTGGAGGGACTTAGACAAACAAAAAGGTTATCATTTGCTACCTTGTTGTTGTCATGTTGTGTTGCTACCTTGTTGTTGTCATGTTGTGTTGCTACCTTGTTGTTGTCATGTTGTGTTGCTACCTTGTTGTTGTCATGTTGTGTTGCTACCTTGTTGTTGTCATGTTGTGTTGCTACCTTGTTGTTGTCATGTTGTGTTGCTACCTTGTTGTTGTCATGTTGTGTTGCTACCTTGTTGTTGTCATGTTGCGTTGCTACCTTGTTGTTGTCATGTTGTGTTGCTGTCTTAGGTCTCCCTTTATGTAGTGTTGTAATATCTCTCTTGTCGTGATGTGTGTTTTGTCCTAAAAATATTTTTTTAATCTTAGCTCCCTGGGCCTTAGGCCTTTTGCCTCTTGGTAGGCTGTCATTGTAAATAAGAATTTGTTCTTAATTGACTTGCCTAGTTAAATAAAAATACAATTAAATCATTGTCCATCTATTGTTATGTTAGTAACGCAATGCCATCATCCCTAAACAAATTAAAGCAACAACATAAAACAGCATTCAAAAACATTGCTATGAGAACTATGGGAGAAATACTGTGCAAATGCCAGACATGCAGAAAACAAATGACAATTTTCCAAGTAAAGAATATGTTATAGAGCCAAGAACAAGACAGAACTGTTGAGACAATCTACACTACATATACAAAAGTATAAAGTACCTCTTCAAATTAGTGGATTTGTCTATTTCAGCCACACCCATTGCTGACAGGTGTGTACAATCGAGCACACAGCCATGCGATCTCCATTGACAAATATTGGCAGTAGAATGGCCTTACTGAAGAGCTCAGTGACTTTCAACGTGGCACCGTCATAGGATACCACCTTTCCAACAAATCAGTTTGTAAAATTTCTGCCTTGCTAGAGCTGCCCCGGTCAACTGCAAGTGCTGTTATTGTGAAGTTGAAATGTTTAGGAGCAACAACGGCTCAGCTGCAAAGTGATAGGCCACACAAGCTCTCAGAACGGGAGTGCAGAAGCACGGAACTATTCGAAGGGACCTTCATGAAATGGGTTTCCATGTCCAATTAGCCGCACACAAGCCTAAGGTCACCTGGTGCAATGCCAAGAGTCGGCTGGAGTGGTATAAAGCTCGCCGCCATTAGACTCTGGAGCAGTGGAAACACATTCTCTGGAGTGATGACTGTTCCTAGGCAGTCATTGAAAATAAGAATTTGTTCTTAACTGACTTGCCTAGTTAAAATAAAAAATAATTGAATGAAGCAATTTGTAAACATTGGTTGATTTTTTTGGACTTCCTGTGACATCGGGTGCTGTAGGTGTCCTGCGCAGACCGCACCACCCTCTGGAGAGCCCTGCGGTTGTGGATGGTGCAGTTGCCGTAACAGCCCAACAGGATGCTGTCAATGGTTTGATTATACATAGCAGGTTAGGATAATTAACGCAGCAGGTTAGGTGAATTAACGGAGCAGGTGAGGAGAAAGCAAAAGGATTAGCTGTTGTCCCTGAAACGACCACTAGAAGGCGCTGTAGGCCTCGGTCCTGGACACAATTCTAGAAATGTAAACAAGCCATCTGCAGTGCTGACAAGTGCAATTAAATCAACATATAACAGGTGCCCTACTAGTGGAGGCAGTGGAGATGCCTTTGGATATAAGGCATAAAACATTGTAATTCGTTTATTGGGTTGAAAAGCTGTGAGGTTGAGCATCCCACTGCTACTGTTCTAGATGACTGTTGGGAATACACTAGTAGACAAGGCAATGGTTTTGGTTGGACAGTTGGAAAGCTTGCTGATGAGAATGGTTTGAGGGAGTTGGAGGTTGGCTCTTCTGTGGTGATCGGGGATGTTCTTCCATGGTTTCTCCCAGATCCTGTTGTTGATCTAACACTGGTAGAGAAAAGGAAAGATTGGTCAGAAGTCAGTGATAAAGGGAAACTGGTTTTGCACTCATTTGTGGGATGGTTATATCCAGTTTAGAAGATCGAGGTAGTATTCAATCTTCCCTACCCTAGTAGTCATTCTAAATGCAGGTTGGGTGTGATAAAAAATTCCACTTGTTGGATATGTTAACTCAGTCTGGATTTCACTAGGATTTACACATCACTTTGCAAGCCAGCACAATGTGACTTGTAGGCCTGACGTGGTCTGCAAACGAGGAGTTTCCTAACACCCCTGTGTTAGGAAGAACTTACAGTATGTAATTATTGTCACAGATAATTACATTTTAAAGGCTGATAAGGCTAGAGCTTAACAATCAGCATTAAGTACTAGCGGGTGAGGGCATTCACGGACAACCGCTCAGACGAGCTCCAGGTTAGTCATTTTTACAAGGTCCTTAATTTCACCGGATTTAGCGACCAACAGTTTTTACATAGCCGTCTGCAGCGCGGGGAGAAATGTCCCCCACCCCCACCCCCAAATATCTTCCCATGGCTATGACAGAGGGCTGAAGAAAGTATTGCCTATTAACTAACTAAGATGATACATTCCAGTAAAGAGGTGATTGTTTTCGGGGTCTCGACCATCAGGACTCCGGCATGCCCACGCAGTGCTGTTGGCATGCGGTCACGTTTGGGGGACACATTGCAGCCTGGTCTCATAGACTAGACCAAACGTAAATCTGAGATAATCAGGTCGCTGATTTAAATCCCAGAGCCGAGTAGGTGAAAAATATGTCAATGTGCTCTTGAGCATGACACTTAACCCTAATTGCTCCTGTATGTTGCAAAAATAATAAATCAAATACAAAAGTTATCAGTATCTTTGCTGTAACTTGCCGTTGGCAAAATGTTGTGGTTGCAATGTGCAAATTTGATGTGAGACCTTAGGGATACCACAAGAGCTGAACGTTAGATCCCATTTAGGTTCTTCTTCATTCACTGTGCTCAGCAGACAGGCAGCATGGAGGAGGGGCATGTGTTCTCTGATGGAAAAAAACAATTGGTCAGATTTTTCTTAATCATTTGTCCAATAAAATCATGTTTTGCTTTGTATAACCATTATGATTGATTGGTCCCTGAACCCTAGGAGGACATTTTGAAACATGTAATTTGTAAAAAGTAAAACCCACATCAGTAAAACCCACATCAGTAAAACCCTGACAAAGCTATGTTTTCTTTTATCAACCTCCTCTGTTCTCTAAGAGTTTCTGAATTTCCTATAACACTCTAATGAACACCAGTCAACCCTCAATGTGGCTGGTCTGTGCATACAGGGGCGGACTAGCCATCTGGCATTTCGGGCAAATGCCTGTCTAACTTGTTTTTTGGGGGGCGCAAAAGGATAATTATCTGTCTAATAATGCTGGGCCTCAAGGAAATACATTTGCAGGTGTGTTAGAAATGCTAGGGACAATTTTTGGTTCCAGTCCACCTTTGCGTGCATTTATAGAACCACCATGCTTTAAAGGCTGGTTTTAGATTATTATGCCCTATCTGGGTTGGGATAGGGAATGCTGATTTTACATCAGTGATTTAACCTTTCTTTAATTAGATGTAAGAACAAATTCTTATTTTGAATGACAGCCAAGGTTAACACCAGATTTTTACCTTGTCAGATTGGGGATTCAATCTTGCAAACTTTCAGTTACTTTATTTTTATAAAACCTTTATTTAACCAGGCAAGTCAGTTAAGAACAAATTCTTATTTTCAATGACGGCCTAGGACAGAACGACAGATTTGTACCTTGTCAGCTCAGGGGTTTGAACTTGCAACCTTCCGGTTACTAGTCCAACGCTCTAACCACTAGGCTACGCTGCCGCCCCTAGTCCAACACTCTAACCAATAGGCTACCTGCTTGCCCCAAATTTAGGGGACTTTCCTACATGAATAGAATTGCTTCACTGTGGTCACTGAGAGGATGTTGGTATGTGTTTCTCATTGCGTTCTTTTCTGTGTAGTAAGGTGTTCAGGGATGAAGCTTCATGTGTTCTTGGAGAAGTTTTAATAAACACACAGCATGTATTATTCAGGCCCTTGTAACAAACACACACAAATGCGTATGTACGGAACCTCTCTCTCTCTCTCTCTCTCTCTCTCTCTCTCTCTCTCTCTCTCTCTCTCTCTCTCTCTCTCTCGCTCTCTCTCTCTCTCTCTCTCTAATGTCCTTGTTGTTTCTACAGTGACTTTACTAAAGGTTATTTCCCTGTTGTAATTCCAATACTAAATCAGTAATTGGACGTAACACATTACAGAATGTATCCTTCACAGAAAATACTTACTGTGAAATGGCAACTAAAAGCGTCATTTTGAAATACTGTTTGAGACAAAACAATAACAGTCTTGCCTATAAACATCACCACCAGTGGGGTCAAAAGTTCAGCAAGTCATCTTTTACATTTATTTATCCTGTTAATGATAGGCTATCAGATTCCTATCTCTCTTTCCTGCTACCTCCCTCCCCCTCTCTCCCTGGCATAGCCTGGAGGAGTGTTGCAGCCAGCATCTGGAGTCCGGCTGTTTGAATGGGATCCTTTCTTACAGGGGCCTATCGGTCCAGCGAGCACCCTCAAGGCATGGGCCAACTGCTCTGCAGACCCACTGAAACAGGTAGGGGTAGCCAGGGGGAGTGGAGAGATAGGGGTAGGCACGGGGAGTGGAGAGGAAGGGGTAGGCAGGGGGAGTGGAGAGGAAGGGGTAGGCAGGGGGAGTGGAGAGGTAGGGGTAGACAGGGGGAGTGGAGAGGTAGGGGTGGGCAGGGGGAGTGGAGAGGTAGGGGTAGGCAGGGGGAGTGGAGAGGTAGGGGTAGACAGGGGGAGTGGGGGGGTAGGAGTAGGCAGGGGGAGTGGGGGGTAGGGGTAGACAGGGCAAGGCAAGAAAAGGGGAAAGGAGAGGCAGCGTAAGACAGTGGGAATGGATCTGGGAATTATGTGGGTTTTGGGGCAGAATCACCAAACATTGCATTTTAGCCTCACACCTTTGCACATGTTCTCCCCTCTCCTCAAGTTACAGTGCCTACAGAAATGATTCATACCCCTTGATTTATACCACATTTTGCTGGTTTACAGCATCAATTCAAAATGGGTTAAATCTATCTACACAATACCCCATAATGACAAAGTGAAAACATGTTGTTAGATTTGTTTTGCAAATGTATTGAAAATTAAATACAACACTATGTAATTTACATAATATTCAACCCCCTGAGTCAATAGATGTTAGAATCACCTTTGGCAGCAATTACAGCTGTGAGTCTTTCTGGGTAAGTCTCTAAGAGCTATCCACACCTGGATTGTACAATATATATATTTTTAAATTGTGGTTGTTGATCATTGCTAGACAGTCATTTTCAAGTATTGCCTTAGATTTTCAAGCTGATTTAAGTCAGAACTGTAACCAGACCACTCAGGAAGATTCAATGTCGTCTTGGAAACCAATTCCAGTGTAGATTTGGCCTTGTGTTTAAGGTTATTGTCCTGCTGAAAAGTGAATTTTTCTCCCAGTGTCTGTTGGAAAGCTTTTGCCTGTGCTTAGCTCTATTCAGTTTATTTTTATCATAAAAAACTACCTAGTCCTTGCCGATGACAAGCATACCCATAACATGATGCAGGCACCACCATGCTTTAAAACATGAAAACTGGTCCCCAGTGATGTGTTGTGTTTGTTTTGCACCGAACATAACTCTTTGTATTCAAGACATTAAGTCTATTTCTTTGCTGAATGCACAGAATGCATGTTGGGGAATATTTGTATTATGTACAGGCTCTTTTCACTCTGTCATTTAGGTTAGTATTGTGGAGTGACTATAATGTTGTTGATCCATCCTCCGTTTTCTTCCATCACAGCCATTAAACTCTGTAAATATAATTAATTCATTAAAATTTATAAAAACATAATTCCACTTTGACATTATGGGGTATTGGGTGTACGCCAGTGACAGAAAATCTAAATGTAATTCATTTAGATTTAGGGGGGCAATGCATGTAGTCTGGGAAGCAATTTGATTAGCTGTTCAGGAGTCTTATGGCTTGGGGGTAGAAGCTGTTTAGAAGCCTCTTGGACCTAGACTTGGCATTCCGGTACTGCTTGCCATTCGGTAGCAGAGAGAACAGTCTATGGTTAGGGTGGCTGAAGTCTATGACAATTTTTAGGGCCTTCCTCTGACACCTCCTGGTACAGAGGTCCTGGATGGCAGGAAGCTTAGCCCCGTTGATGTACTGAGCCGTACGCACTACCCTCTGTAGTGCCTTGCGGTTGGAGGCCGAGCAGTTGCCATACCAGGCAGTGATGCAACCCGTCATGATGCTCTCGATGGTGCAGCTGTAAAACATTTTAAGGATCTGAGGATCCATGCCAAATGTTTTCAGTCTCCTGAGGGGGAATAGGCTTTGTCGTGCCCTCTTCACAACTGTCTTAGTAGGCTTGGACCATGTTAGTTTGTTGGTGATGTGGACGCCAAGGAACTTGAAGCTCTCAACCTTCTCCACTACAGCCCCACCGATGAGAATGGGGGAGTGCTCGGTCCTCCTTTTCCTGTAGTCCACAATCATCTCCTTTGTCTCGATCACGTTGAGGGAGAGGTTATTTTCCTTGCACCACACGGTCAGGTCTCTGACCTCCTCCCTATAGGCTGTGCTTCCCTTTGTAGTCTGTAATAGTTTGCAAGCCCTGCCACATCTGACGAACATCAGAGCCGGTGTAGCACAATCCGATCTTAGCCCTGTATTGACGCTTTACCTGTTTGATTGTTAGTCGGAGGGCATAGCGGGATTTCTTATAAGCTTCAGGGTTAGAGTCCCACTCCTTGAAAGTGGCAGCTCTACCCTTTAGCTCAGTGTGAATGTTGCCTGTGATCCATGGCTTCTGGCTGTGCGTACAGTCACTGTGGAGACAACGTCCTTGACACACTTATTGATAAAGCCAGTGACTGATGTGGTATACTCCTCAATACCATCAGAAGAATTCCGGAACATATTCCAGTCTGTGCTAGCAAAACAGTCCTGTAGTTTAGCATCTGCAATCAGGAGGATAGAGTTATGGTCAGATTTGCCAAATGGAGGGCGAGGGAGAGCACGTCTCTGTGTGGAGTAAAGGTGGTCTAGAATTTTTTTCCCTCTGGTTGCACAAGAAATGAAGTAAAACTGATTTAAGTTTCCCTGCATTAAAGTCCCCCACCCACTAGGAGCTCCGCCTCTGGATAAGCGTTTTCCTGTTTGCTTATTGCGGAATACAGCTCATTGAGTGTGATCTCATTGAGTGTGATTGAGTCTGATCTCTAGAAGAAGGCTGAGACACGTGGTTATGGTATAACTCTGATCTCTAGAAGAAGGCTGAGACACGTGGTTATGGTATAACTCTGATCTCTAGAAGAAGGCTGAGACACGGGGTTATGGTATAACTCTGATCTCTAGAAGAAGGCTGAGACACGGGGTTATGGTATAACTCTGATCTCTAGAAGAAGGCTGAGACACGGGGTTATGGTATAACTCTGATCTCTAGAAGAAGGCTGAGACACGTGGTTATGGTATAACTCTGATCTCTAGAAGAAGGCTGAGACACGGGGTTATGGTATAACTCTGATCTCTAGAAGAAGGCTGAGACACGGGGTTATGGTATAACTCTGATCTCTAGAAGAAGGCTGAGACACGGGGTTATGGTATAACTCTGATCTCTAGAAGAAGGCTGAGACACGGGGTTATGGTATAACTCTGATCTCTAGAAGAAGGCTGAGACACGGGGTTATGGTATAACTCTGATCTCTAGAAGAAGGCTGAGACACGGGGTTATGGTATAATGGTATTCCCCACAGTCAAAATAAAATGTTCTTTGTGCATTTTAGTCGTATCCATAGTGATTTACTGTAGTGAGTACATACACTATCATACTTCTTCAAACTGGTTCTCCATGAGAATCAAACCCACAAACCTGGCAAGCACCATGCTCTACCAACTGAGCCACACAGCACACAACTCTTTCTTACTGCTTTAACCTATGTATCTGAGAGATATCACAGAGCCCAGCCTGCCTCTTAAAAAGGCACATACAGATTGCCATGTAGACCTATTGCACAGCACAGCATATCACAACAGCGCATCAGGGCATATCACAACAGCGCATCAGGGCATATCACAGCACAGCACATCAGGGCATATCACAGCACAGAATATCACAGCACAGCACAGCATATCACAACACAGCACACTATATCACAGCACAGCATGTCACAGCAGATCACAACAGCGCATCAGGGCATATCACAGCACAGCACATCAGGGCATATCACAGCACAGAATATCACAGCACAGCACAGCATATCACAGCACAGCACAGCATATCACAGCACAGCACACTATATCACAGCACAGCATATCACAGCCCAGCACAGCATGTCACAGCCCAGCACAGCACACTATATCACAGCACAGCATATCACAGCCCAGCACAGCACAGCATATCACAGCACAGCACAGCATGTCACTATATCACAGCACAGCACAGCATATCACAACACAGCACACTATATCACAGCACAGCATGTCACAGCAGATCACAGCACAGCACACTATATCACAGCACAGCACACTATATCAAAGCACAGCATATCACAGCACACTATATCACAGCAAAGCACACTATATCACAGCACAGCATATCACAGCACAGCACATCACAACACAGCACAGCATATCACAGCACAGCATGTCACAGCATATCACAACACAGCATATCACAGCACAACACACTATACCACAGCACAGCATATCACAGCACAGCACAGCATGTCACAGCATAACACAGCACATCATATCACAGCCCAGTACAGCATACCACAGCACAGCATAACACAGCACAGCACAAAACAGCAGATCACAGCACAGTACAGCAGATCACAGACAAGCACAGCAGATCACAGCACAGCACAACAGATCACAGCCCAGCACAGCAGAACACAGCACTTCACACCACAGCACAGCAGAACACAGCACTTCACACCACAGCACAGCATATCACAGCATTTCACACCACAGCACAGCACAGCATATCACAGCCCAGTACAGCATACCACAGCACAGCATATCACAGCACAGCACATCACAGCACAGCACAGCATATCACAGTAGAACACTGTCTCCATGCAGAGGCTTTGAACTAGCAGGAGGTCAGGTTGGCTTCTCAAAACTTAAAAAGCTTTAATTTAGTTGTTTTTATTGTCTGTTTCTATATCTTGTCCCATGCGACAAATCCTATCCTTCTTCCTCCTTATTCTCAGAATCCATGTAATATGTGTCCTATTCACTATGGGGCTGGATCAGACTTAGTACATCTTTCAGTACTTTCAGTACTTTCAGTACATCTCTCCTACGCATGCCTTTCCTGCGCACAGTTTTTGTTATTCAGACTTGCCTTATTCAGTCATGTAATATGCTCTGAATAAAATTAATTCAACCACTGAAAACGCTCCCACTGGCTGGTCAACATATGTTCAATAGGTTTTTCAGTACATTTATCTTAAGCCATCAATCAAATGTATTTATAAAACCTTACATCAGCTGATGTCACAAAGGGCTGTACAGAAACGCAGCCTAAAACCCCAAACAGCAAGCAATGCAGGTGTAGAAGCACGGTGGCTAGGAAACACTCCCTAGAAAGGCCAGAATCTAGGAAGAAACCTAGTGAGGAACCAGGCTATGAGGGGTGGCCAGTCCTCTTCTGGCTGTGCCGGGTGGAGATCATAACAGAACATGGCCAAGATGTTCAAATGTTCATAGATGACCAGCAGGGTCAAATAATAATACTCACAGTGGTTGTAGAGGGTGCAACAGGTCAGCACCTCAGGAGTAAATGTCAGTTGGCTTTTCATAGCCGATCATTCAGAGTATCTCTACCGCTCATTTGCATATTGTTGAGCTAGCTATTGTTCTCAGTTTAAAATGATACCAGTAGATAATGTATACCGTATGAGGCTAACGGTTTTATAAGACAGATTTTCTACATGATTTCTCTGACATAAAATTGTTTAGTACAAATCCAACCCTTGTATTCTAGGTACTGTACTATACAGGGAAGTAAGGTGCTGACAGTCTATAAAGGAAAGGGATTTACCTAATCAGTTGTACAACTGAATGCCTTCAACTGAAATGTGTCTTCCGCATTTAACCCAACCTCTGAATCAGAGAGGTGCAGCGGTGTGCCTTAATCAACATCCACGTCTTCAGCACCCAGGGAACAGTGGGTTAACTGCCTTGCTCAGGTGCAGAATGTCTGATTTTTACCTTGTCAGCTCGGGGATTCAATCCAGCTACCTTTTGGTTACTGGCCCAACTCTCTAACCACTAGGCTACCTGCCGCCCCACAGGCTAATTTAAAATGTCAAAAAGCAACATAGTGGGATATGGGGAGCATTCTAATTCTCCCTGGTTTATTTGCTGAGAATGATTTTAAAACACAGAGACAAAATCAGAAGGTCAATGGCATGGAGGATCTCCACCCCAAACGAATAGCTGGGTGAATATCATGCTGTTCTCATGCTAAAGTTCAGGATACGCGTAGAGAGAAAAGTGCATGAAAAAGGGAATTCCGCTCCATTTAAGTTCACATAACTCGGATCGGAATTCAGCCCATTGTGATTACATTTATGGAACAGAAATGACACACTCAATTCAAATCCTTCCAAGTAGATGATCCACTCATCTATAGAGCACATGCATCCCGGGCCTCAGCATAATTGCTGTTGGTTTGTGTTTGGTGAATGGACAGGGGTACAGGACTGGATCTGGGTTCAAATGCTATTTGAAATATTTATAATAATAATTTATTTATAATAATATATAATACTATTTGAACCCAGGTCTGGACAGGACAGTGCCTGGCTTATAACCTACACTAGGCCTGGAGAAAAGGGGCTGATCCGCCCTTCCATCCACACCCAGCCCTATTAAAGCCACTGTGGACCAGTCTTCCTGCTGTGTCCTATCTGATCGATGTTGACTGGGGGTCACCTAAGCCTGTAGCAGCCAGGGGACCAGGGAATTGCAGTGTTTGTGTTTGTGGTGTGTGGTGGTACACACAGGGGGCTAAACGTTTACATGCATTAATTTGACTTCATTTGACTTCATTTGACTGGTGGCCCAGGCTGAGGTACAGACCATAGTGACCCAGAGCCCATTGACAGACTGCGCCCTATGTTAACCGCCTTTCTCCCCAGAGCTCGAGATAGCTCAGAGGTTAGGAGGAAACCAAGAGGCTGTTTGGGTAAACTTTAGTGTTGCGTTGCCACATTCCAAAGTCTAATTTTCACTCAGCTTTTGTTTATTTCCAAACGAACATGAGAAAGCCGGAAATCAAGGTTCTGTGTGATGACTCTGAGGGTTTCAACAGGGAAATCAGGTAAACACTCAGACTGGGTGGGTAGTTAACACAGCTGACTGTTATGCAGGAGTTGGATGGTGATGTTGTGCCTCTATTGACGTTATTGGACTGACTGACTGGCTAGCTGGCTGGCTGGCTGGCTGGCTGGCTGGCTGGCTGGCTGGCTGGCTGGCTGGCTGGCTGGCTGGCTGGCTGGCTGGCTGGATGACTGACTGACTGACTGACTGACTGACTGGCTGGCTGGCTGGCTGGCTGGATATACTCACTGACTGACTGACTGACTGACTGGCTGGCTGGCTAGTTGGCTGGCTGGCTGGATGACCGACTGACTGACTGACTGACTGACTGGCTGGCTGGCTGGCTGGATGACTCACTGACTGACTGACTGACTGGCTGGCTGGCTAGTTGGCTGGCTGGCTGGCTGGCTGGCTGGCTGGCTGGCTGGCTGGCTGGCTGGCTGGCTGGATGACTGGCTGGCTGGCTGGCTGGCTGGCTGGATGACTGGCTGACTGACTGACTAGCTGGCTGGCTGGATGACTGACTGACTGACTGACACTGGCTGGCTTGCTGGCTAGCTGGCTGGCTGGCTGGCTGGCTGGCTGACTGGATGACTGACTGACTGACTGACACTGGCTGGCTGGCTGGCTGGATGACTGGCTGACTAGCTGGCTGGCTGGCTGACTGGCTGGCTGGCTGACTGTCTGTGGTGGAAAGGACACAGATCTGGAAGGTGAAACACCTGGGTGTTACTGTAGAGGTGCTGTGTCCCTCTACTAGTATTTTCTCACTCAGATTGGATCTCTCTCTCTCTCTCTCTCTCTCGCTCTCTCTCTCTCTCTCTCCTTCTCTCTCTCTCTCTCTCTCTCTCTCTCTCTCTCTCTCTCTCTCTCTCTCTCTCTCTCTCTCTCTCTCTCTCTCTCTCTCTCTCTCTCGATCTTTCTCTTTCTGTCTCCCTCTGTCTCTCTCACCCTTAAAAGCAATACAGCTTTTTAGTAATCACGAATTGGAATGTGCTTGTGTGATTGTGTGTATGTTTTGAAATTAAGGTTAACCGGCCTAGGGGGCAGGGTAGTTTAGGGTAACTGATTGTAGTGTGTGTGTGTGTGTGTGTGTCTGTGTGTGTGTGCGAGAGAGAGAGTAGAATGTATCTTAATCTGAAAGAACAGAGGAGAGAGCAGACAGTGAAAAATGACTGATTGTTTGTACGTGCCTGTGTGCAATTCACTGCCTGATTATGTGTGTATGGGTGTTAGTGTGCATGGCTGCCTCAGTGTGTGTGGTCAGTTGAATGACTGGTGGGAACAATATTGACTATTTGTAGGTAACTTTTGGCGCCCCACAAAACTGTCCTGTTAGAAACACACACACACACACACACACACACACACACACACACACACACACACACACACACACACACACACACACACACACACACACACACACACACACACAAAGAGCTCATCCTCGGCTCCCAACTCTCCTCACTCCTCAGTCCTGCAGCTCTCAGTGGTGAGAGGGGGGGGAGTGCTGTCTCTCCTAGGCCCAGAGGAGGGGGGGGGGGGGGGGGTGCTCTCTCTCCTAGGCCCAGAGGAGGGGGGGGGGGGTGGGGGGGGGGGGGGGGGGGGGGAGTGCTGTCTCTCCTAGGCCCAGAGGAGGGGGGGAGGTGCTGTCTCTCCTAGGCCCAGAGGAGGGGATGCAGTCTCTTCCAGGCCCAGAAGAGGGGATGCTGTCTCTCCCAGGCCCAGAAGAGGGGATGCTGTCTCTCCCAGGCCCAGAAGAGGGGATGCTGTCTCTCCCAGGCCCAGAGGAGGGGGTGCTGTCTCTCCCAGGCCCAGAGGAGGGGATGCTGTCTCATTGACCAATGCTGACCAGGAGGCAAAGAGAGAGGAGGCTGATGGTAGGAGCCTGGTAGAGAGATCAATCTGGTGATAGGAGCCTGTTAGAGAGATCAATCTGATGGCTAGAACAATAGCCATCTGTCATGTGTGGCTGCTCTCCTTTCCACAGTTCCGTAGGGCCAGGGGACCAGCCAGTTGTGACTTTCTTTATTTTCACTCTTCCTTTTTTCCAGGGTAACTTTTGCCCCTTTACAATGGGCCTTTTGTCCTCCTCCCTCCGCCCTTTTCCAACTCTTTAGCCCTTCGAGCTCAATTGGAACAAAAGTTGAAAGCGCAACTATTCACCTTCCTCCCTTCCTCTCTCCTGCTCTCTGATTCCCATTATGACTTCTGGCTCCGACTCTCTGTCTCTAGCTGTGCTGCTGCTGCGCGTGTGTGTGTGTGTGTGTATGTGTGTGTGTGTGTGTGTGTGCGTGCGTGCGCGTGCGTGTGCGTGCGCGCGTGTGTGCGTGCGTTTGTTCGTGCGTGTGTGTGCGTGCGTGTGTGTGTGTGTGTGCGTGTGTGTGTGTGTGTGTGTGTGTGTGTGTGTGTGTGTGTGTGTGTGTGTGTGTGTGTGTGTGTGTGGGGAGAAAATGCCTGCATGGTGTGGTCCTGCACTATGGGAATGAACTGAGACAAAGCCTCACACTCCAGTGCTTACCATGCTCAGCAGTTTCACACGTCTCTTATTTCCCACATTGGATCCCTTCCTCAATCTGTTACTGTTATCTCCATGATGGCCTCTTCCTGTCAGTTCCATTGTGTGTCACGCCCTATCCCCAGTGTCCAGGAAGTCAGCTCCACTAAAGAGGACGTTACATAGCACACGCTGCCCGTTGGTGTGCGACACAAAACACTCCCCCTCGGTTGATAACTGTGTGTGTGTTGACCAGCCGGCACATATGAATGACAGGCCTGTAGAAACCTGGAGCTGTGGTCCCGAACCATTAATTGACACACACACACACACAAGCACATGCACACGCACACACACACACACACAAAAAGTGCTCATCCTCGGCTCCCAACTCTTCTCACTCCTCAGGCCTGCAGCAGGGAGGGTGGTGAGAGGGGGGCTGGAGAGTGGGACGTCTCTTCCATCTCTTCCAGGCCCAGAGGAGGAGGGGGGGGGGGGAGTGCTGTCTCTCCCAAGCCCAGAGGAGGGGGGGAGTGCTGTCTCTCCCAGGCCCAGAGGAGGGGATGCTGTCTCTCTTAGGCCCAGAGAAGGGGATGCTGTCTCTCTCAGGCCAAGAGGAGGGGATGCTGTCTCTCCCAGGCCCAGAGGAGGGGATGCTGTCTCTCCCAGGCCCAGAGGAGGGGATGCTGTCTCTCCCAGTCCCAGAGGAGGGGATGCTGTCTCTCCCAGGCCCAGAGGAGGAGAGGGGATGCTGTCTCTCCCAGGCCAGAGAGGAAGTGAAGTAGCCTGGTGGTCCAGTCTGTCTGTGCTTTAGTCAACTCCTTTGTGTGTTTGTCCTTTGTATTGCTTGACAACCATAGTAGAGTTGGTTACACTACAGCAGTATTAAATCAGGCTGGGAGTGAAAGCTTGGAGTGTTGATCTAGGAACAATTTAGCCTTTTTGATCATAATTAAAAAGATTATATCGACAGATCCTAGATCAGCACTCCTACTTTGAACTGCTTTGTGGATACGGGCCGAGGCTGGGAGTAAAAGCTAGAAAGGAGAGACTGTGACAGAGGATAAAACAAGGTAGTGAAGGGGATCATTTACAGCCCCCAGCAGGGCTACAGTTTCAGCCAGGCACCATAATGGACTATCTGGCAAATAAGCCAGTGCTTTCTGTGTCCTGTAGATAATAGTTCCCAGCTGTTTGTGGTTCGGGGGAACAAAGGGCTGTTTGTAAAAGGTGCTCTGTTGATTGGTCCTAGCGTCAGTACGAAGCTGTTTGATTGGCTCGGCTTTAATAGGACTTGGATCAGAGGAGAGCTGGCATCTGTGTACGGTACTGCCTTACACGCACGCACGCACGCACACACACACACACACACACACACATATATCCTGGGGCTGACTCAGTATACCATAACAACACTGGCCAATCTCTCTCTGTGTATGTGTCCAAGTGGAGAGGGAGAGAGAGTTGGAGAAGGAGAGGGAGGGAGAGAGGTGGAGAGGGAGAGATAGGTGGAGAGGGAGAAAGAGGTGGAGAGGGAAAGAAGTGGAGAGGGAGAGAGAGGTGGAGAGAGAGAGAGAGAGAAAGAGGAGGTGAAGAAAGAGAGAGAGGTGGAGAAGGAGAGAGAGATGGAGAGGTAGAGAGGGGGACAGGGAGAGAGAGGTGTAGAGAGAGAAAGAGGTAGAGAGGTGGCAAGGTAAAGAAGTGGAGAGGTAAGAGGTGGAGAGAGAGAGAGGTGGAGAGGGAGAGAGGTGGAGAGGGAGAGAGAGATGGAGAGGGAGGGGGAGAGGGAGAGGGAGGGAGAGAGGTGGAGAGGTAAAGAAGTGGAGAGGTAAGAGGTGGAGAGAGAGAGAGGTGGAGAGGGAGAGAGAGATGGAGAAGGAGAGAGGTGGAGAGAGAGAAAGAGGTAGAGAGGTGGAGAGGTAAAGAAGTGGAGAGGTAAGAGGTGGAGAGAGAGAGAGGTGTAGAGGGAGAGAGAGGTGGAGACGGAGAGGTGAGGAGGGAGGGGAGAGGTAAGAGGTGGAGAGGGAGAGAGAGGTGGAGAGGTAGAGAGGGGGCCAGGGAGAGAGAGGTTAAGAATGAGAGAAAGATGGAGGGGTAGAGAGGGGGCAGGGAGAGAGGGGTGAAGAAGGAGAGAGAGGTGAAGAGGTAGAGAGGGGGACAGGGAGAGAGAAGTGGAGAGGTAGAGAGGGGGACAGGGAGAGAGAGGTGGAGAGAGGGAGCAAGAGGTGGAGAGGTAAAGAAGTGGAGAGGGAGAGAGAGGTGGAGAGAGAGAGATAGAGGGAGAGAGAGGTGGAGAGAGAGAGATAGGTGGAGAGGTAAAGAAGTGAAGAGGTAAGAGGTGGAGAGGGAGAGATAGGTGGAGAGGTAAAGAAGTGGAGAGGTAAGAGGTGGAGAGGTAGAGATAGGTGGAGAGAGAGAGCTGGAGAGTTAACAGAATGGAGAGGGAGAGAGAGGTGGATAGGGAGAGACAGATGGAGAGGGAGAGATAGGTGGAGAGGTAAGAGGTGGAGATGGGAGAGAGAGGTAGATAGGTGGAGAGGTAAGAGGTGGAGATGGGAGAGAAAGGTAGAGGGGTGGAGAGGTAAGAGGTGGAGATGGGAGAGAAAGGTAGAGAGGTGGAGAGGTAAGAGGTGGAGATGGGAGAGAGAGGTAGAGAGGTGGAGAGGTAAGAGGTGGAGATGGGAGAGAGAGGTAGAGGGGTGGAGAGGTAAGAGGTGGAGATGGGAGAGAGAGGTAGAGAGGTGGAGAGGTAAGAGGTGGAGATGGGAGAGAGAGGTAGAGAGGTGGAGAGGTAAGAGGTGGAGATGGGAGAGAGAGGTAGAGGGGTGGAGAGGTAAGAGGTGGAGATGGGAGAGAGCGGTAGAGGGGTGGAGAGGTAAGAGGTGGAGATGGGAGAGAGAGGTAGAGGGGTGGAGAGGTAAGAGGTGGAGATGGGAGAGAGAGGTAGAGGAGTGGAGAGGTAAGAGGTGGAGATGGGAGAGAGAGGTAGAGGGGTGGAGAGGTAAGAGGTGGAGATGGGAGAGAGAGGTAGAGGGGTGGAGAGGTAAGAGGTGGAGAGGTAAGAGGTGGAGATGGGAGAGAGAGGTAGAGGGGTGGAGAGGTAAAGAGGGCAGGAGGTAAAAAGGTGGAGAGGGAGAGAGAGGTGAAGTGAGAGAGAGTGCTCTCTTGGGGTTTGTTGCAGTGTAAGTGACTAAGCTTGGTCCAAGCTAAAACGGCTCAAAGGGCAGGGGACTATCTGTTTTTTCTTTGCGTCAGCTTAGCTTACATGTTTACATTTTAGTCCTTTAGCACGTACAAGAGTGTTCAAAACTGTTATCAATCAAAGGGTGGCTACTTTAAAGAATCTAAAATATAAAATACATTTTGATTTACTACATAATTCCATATGTGTTATTTTATAGTTTTGATGTCTTCACCATTATTCTACAAATTTAGAAAAGAGTAAAAATAAAGAAAAACCCTTGAATGAGTCGGTGTGTCCAAACTTTTGACTGGTCCTGTACATTAGTGCATTCATCTTAAGATGTCTAGGTCTACAAATTGAGAAGTCATGAGACTAAACTGAATAAAAAGAAAAATAAACTGCACATATGAAACAAAGACAAAAGAAAAATAGAATGATAGTAAAAAGCTTTGAGCACCTTAAATGAAATTTTGGGGAAAAAAGCTCCATCATTCATTGAATCAGATGGCTCCTTCATCCCAAGACCAACTGATATTGCCAACTAATTTAATGACTTTTTCATTCGCAAGATTAGCAAACTTAGGCATGACATGCCAGCAACAAACGCTGACACTACCATTCACATCCAAGTATATCTGACCAAATTATGAAAAACAAGCATTGGATTTTTGTGGAAGATTTTTGTGGAGTGTGGAAGAAGTGAAAAAAATGATTGCTGTCTATCAACAATGACAAGCCACCGGGGTCTGACAACTTGGATGAAAAATGAGGATAGTAGCGGATGATTTTGACACTCCTATTTCCCATATTTTAAATGTAAGACTACTAGCTTTACAGTATGTAGGCCCTAACAGTTCCTGGGAACCGTTTGTCACAGTTATAGTGCAATTCATGTATTGTTTAGCGTTGTGTAATGGTTTTGTTGGCATGCCCAACCAAGATTTACATGCTAAAATCGCCACTGGCTACACATAGCACTCCAGGTTTTAACTACAGGACAGGGGGTGAGGAGAGGGTGAGAGGAGTGAGTGAAGAACAGCTAGACCTGGGTTCAAATGTTATTTGAGGCTTGAGCATACCCAGCGTGCAAAATTGACGGGGCCTGCACTTTTGGGACTATTTCATTCATTCATTCGTCTTACCCGGATGTACAATAGCATACACATTGGATGATGTAACTTACCATACATCTTGGAGGATGTGTAGTAATATGTGTCTTTCTCTGAGACCAGATTGCTTTTGTGTCGTGGGAACAACAAAGGAGAATTAGGATGTGGTTAGGAGAATTAACGACAAAGGTTAGGATAGTTTACGTAAAATGTTAGGAGAATTAGATTAAGGTTAGGAAAAGGGTTTGGGGTGTTAGCTAAAAATTATACAGTTGTCCCTGATGCGACTCAAATACGCAACCTTTGGATTGCTAGACGGTCACGGTATATATAATATATATACAGAGCATTCGGAAATGATTCAGACACCTTAACTTTTTCCACATTTTGTTACATCACAGCCTTAATCTAAAATGGATTAAATACACACAATACCCCATAATGACAAAGCAAAAACGGTTTGTTTTTTTGTGCCAATTTTGTAAAAAATAAAAAATAAATGCCTGATTTACATAAGTATTCAGACCCTTTGCTAGGAGACTCAAAATTGAGCTCAAGTGCCTCCTGTTTCCATTGATCATCCTTGAGATGTTTCTACAACTTGATTGGAGTCCACCTGTGGTAAATTCAATTGATTGGACATGATTTGGAAAGGCACACACCTGTCTAAATAAGGTCCCACAGTTGACAGTGCATGTCAGAGCACAAATCGAGCCATGAGGTCGAAGGAATTGTCCTTAGAGCTACGAGACAGGTGAATTATGTCAAGGTTAGGATAATTATGTCAAGGTTAGGAAAAGGGTTTGGGGAAGTGTTAGCTAAAATGCCAACCTCCCTCTCTCCCCGACCAACCTCCCTCTCTCCCCGACCAACCTCCCTACCCCTCCCCACCAACCTCCCTACCCCTCCCCACCAACCTCCCTACCCCTCCCCACCAACCTCCCTCTCTCCCCGACCAACCTCCCTACCCCTCCCCACCAACCTCCCTACCCCTCCCCACCAACCTCCCTACCTCCCCGACCAATTGTATTTCTTATTTCACTTTTGTTTATTATCTACTTCACTTGCTTGGCAATGTCAACATATGTTTCCCATGCCAATAAAGCGCTTAATTTAATTTAATTGAGAGAGACGTTAACTATTTCCACATCGCTACAACGCCGTATATAGACAAAATATGACATTTGAAAAGTCTTTATTCTTTTGGAACTTGTGTGAGTGTAATATTTACTGTTAACTTTTTATTGATTATTTCACTTTTATTTATCCATTTCACTTGCGTTTGCAATGAAACATTTGTTTCCCATGCCAGTAAAGCCTCTTTAATTGAATTGAGAGAGAATGTGTTTCCTGAAGGATCCAGCTGCCCTACAGGTGTGTGTGTGTGTGTGTGTGTGTGTGTGTGTGTGTGTGTGTGTGTGTGTGTGTGTGTGTGTGTGTGTGTGTGTGTGTGTGTATGCGTGCGTGTGTGTGTGTGTGGTGTGAAATTGCAAGAGGTTGTTTCACTGTTGGCCAAAATGCAAAAATCAATTCCAGTGGGTTTTTGTTTCTCTCTGGATACTCTTTCATTTGTTTAACTGCAGGACATGGAGCTACTGAAATCCAGTTAGATCGTCAATCAAGACTAGATTCTTTGCACCTATCAGGGAAAATAACTCTACTTTTTATTATTATTATGTTATTTATTTCACCTTTATTTAATCAGGTAGGCCAGTTGAGAACACCTTTATTTAACCAGGTAGGCCAGTTGAGAACACCTTTATTTAACCAGGTAGGCAAGTTGAGAACACCTTTATTTAACCAGGTAGGCTAGTTGAGAACACCTTTATTTAACCAGGTAGGCCAGTTGAGAACACCTTTATTTAACCAGGTAGGCTAGTTGAACACCTTTATTTAACCAGGTAGGCTAGTTGAGAACACCTTTATTTAACCAGGTAGGCTAGTTGAGAACACCTTTATTTAACCAGGTAGGCCAGTTGAGAACACCTTTATTTAACCAGGTAGGCTAGTTGAACACCTTTATTTAACCAGGTAGGCTAGTTGAGAACACCTTTATTTAACCAGGTAGGCTAGTTGAGAACACCTTTATTTAACCAGGTAGGCAAGTTGAGAACAAGGTCTCATTTACAATTGCAACCTGGCCAAGATAAAGCAAAGCAGTTCGACACATACAACGACACAGAGTTACACATGGAGTAAAACAAACACACAGTCAATAATACAGTATAAACAAGTCTATATACAATGTGAGCAAATGAGGTGAGATAAGGGAGGTAAAGGCAGAAAAAGGCCATGGTGGCGAAGTAAATACAATATAGCAAGTAAAACACT
The DNA here is from genome assembly GCF_013265735.2 of Oncorhynchus mykiss. Lineage (NCBI taxonomy): Eukaryota > Metazoa > Chordata > Actinopteri > Salmoniformes > Salmonidae > Oncorhynchus > Oncorhynchus mykiss. The sequence goes on from NC_048573.1 coordinate 67,667,738, forward strand.
GGAGTGGTAGATTTGCAGTGGAAGAATGTGTAAAGTAGAGATAGAAATAATGGGGTGCAAAGGATTAAAATAAATAAATAAATACAGTAGGGAAAGAGGTGGTTGTTTGGGCTAAATTATAGGTGGGCTATGTACAGGTGCAGTAATCTGTGAGCTGTTCTGACAGCTAGTGCTTAAAGCTAGTGAGGGAGATAAGTGTTTCCAGTTTCAGAGATTTTTGTATTTCGTTCCAGTCATTGGCAGCAGAGAACTGGAAGAAGAGGCGGCCAAAGGAAGAATTGGTTTTGGGGGTGACCAGAGAGATATACCTGCTGGCGCACGTGCTACAGGTGGGTGCTGCTATGGTGACCAGCGAGCTGAGATAAGGGGGGACTTTACCTAGCAGGGTCTTGTAGATGACCTGGAGCCAGTGGGTTTGGCGATGAGTATGAAGCTAGGACCAGCCAACGAGAGCGTACAGGTCGCAGTGGTGGGTAGTATATGGGGCTTTGGTGACAAAACGGATGGCACTGTGATAGACTGCATCCAATTTATTGAGTAGGGTATTGGAGGCTATTTTGTAAATGACATCGCCGAAGTCAAGGATCAGCAGGATGGTCAGTTTTACGAGGGTATGTTTGGCAGCACGAGTGAAGGATGCTTTGTTGCAAAATAGGAAGCCAATTCTAGATTTAACTTTGGATTGGATATGTTTGAGTCTGGAAGGAGAGTTTACAGTCTAACCAGACACCTAGGTATTTGTAGTTGTCCACATATTCTAAGTCAAAACTGTCCAGAGTAGTGATGTTGGAAGGGTGTGCAGGTGCAGGCAGCGATCGGTTGAAGAGCATGCATTTAGTTTTACTTGCATTTAAAAGCAATTGTAGGCCATGGAAGGAGAGTTGTATGGCATTGAAGCTCGTCTGGAGGGTTGTTAACACAGTGTCCAAAGAAGGGCCAGAAGTATACAGAATGGTGTCGTCTGCATAGAGGTGGATCAGAGACTCACCAGCAGCAAGAGCGTCATCATTGATGTATACAGAGAAGAGAGTCGGTCCAAGAATTGAACCCTGTGGCACCCCCATAGAGACTGCCAGAGGCCCGGACAACAGCCCTCCGATTTGACACACTGATCTCTATCAGAGAAGTAGTTGGTGAACTAGGCGCGGCAATCATTTGAGAAACCAAGGCTATCGAGTCTGCGAATGAGGATGTGGTGATTGACAGAGTCGAAAGCTTTGGCCAGGTCAATGAATACGGCTGCACAGTATGGTTTCTTATCGATGGAGGTTAAGATATCGTTTAGGACCTTGAGCGTGGCTGAGGTGCACCCATGACCAGCTCTGAAAACAGATTGCATAGCGGAGAAGGTATGGTGGGATTCGAAATGGTCGGTAATCTGTTTGTTGACTTGGCTTTCGAAGACCTTAGAAAGCCAGGGTAGGATAGATATAGCAGTTTGGGTCAAGAGTGTCTCCCTCTTTGAAGAGGGGGATGACCGCAGCTGCTTTCCAATCTTTGGGAATCTCCAACGACACGAAAGAGAGGTTGAACAGGCTAGTAATAGGAGTTGCAACAATTTCGGCAGATAAATTTAGAAAGAGAGGGTCCAGATTGACTAGCCCGGCTGATTTGAAGGGGTCCACATTTTGCAGCTCTTTCAGAACATCAGCTGACTGGATTTGGGAGAAGGAGAAATGGGGAAGGCTTGGGCGAGTTGCTGTGGGGGGTGCAGTGCTGTTGAACGGGGTAGGGGTAGCCAGGTGGAAAGCATGGCCAGCCGTAGAAAAATGCTTATTGAAATTCTCAATTATAGTGGATTATGGTGGTGACAGTGTTTCCTAGCTTCAGAGCAGTGGGCAGCTGGGAGGAGGTGCTCTTATTCTCCATGGACTTTACAGTGTCCCAGAACTTTTTTGAGTTTGTGTTGCAGGAAGCAACAAAGCCAGGATTCAGACACGCAAAGAACATCCGGGTTGGCAGAGTGTGCTAAAGCAGTGAATAAAACTAACTTAGGGAGGAGGCTTCTATTGTTAACATGCATGAAACCAAGGCTATTACAGTTACAGAAGTCATCAAAAGAAAGCGCCTGGAGAATAGGAGTGGAGCTAGGCACTGCAGGGCCTGGATTCACCTTTACATCATCAGAGGAACAGAGGAGGAGTAGGATAAGAGTACGGCTAAAAGCTATGAGAATTGGTTGTCTAGGAAGTCCGGAACAGAGAGTAAAAGGAGGTTTCTGGGGGTGATAAAATAGCTTCAAGGTATAATGTACCGACAAAGGTATGGTAGGATGTGAATACAGTGGAGGTAAACCTAGGTATTGAGTGATGATGAGAGAGATATTGTCTCTAGAAACATCATTGAAACCAGGTGATGTCATCGCATGTGTGGGTGGTGGAACTGAGAGGTTGGATAAGGTATAATGAGCAGGGCTAGAGGCTCTACAGTGAAATAAACCATTAAACACTATCCAGAACAGCAATGGACAAGGCATATTGACATTAAGGAGAGGCATGCTTAGTCGAGTGATCATAAGGGTCCAGTGAGTAATGAGGTTAGTTGGGGTCACGGCGATTCAGACAGCTAGCCGGGCCATCGGTAGCAAGCTAGCATAGGATGGAGGTCTGTTTTTAGCCACCTCGTGCGTTTCCGTCGGTAGATTAGTGTGGTTCTGTGTGGTAGAGGGGATCAATCCAATTGGCAAAATAGATATAGTTATAGTGACCCAAGAAAAAGTGTCCGATAGACTTATTCAGATAGCAGCCGATAAGACAGCTAACGATTAGCGGGCCGCAGATGGGCGTTCAGGTAACGTCGCGACGGAGCTGCCAGTTGGATAACTCCCTCGGGCAGATAACGTCGGTAGTCCAGTCATGAAGGTCCAGTGGGGCTCCGCATCGGCAGTAAAACGAGTCCGGATAGGTGATTGTAGCCCAGGAGTGGCTGATGAAACTCTTCAGCTGGCTAGCTCCGGAATAATTGATGTTTGCTCCGGGATAGACGTAAGCCAATAGTTACACGGATAGCAGCTAGCTGCGAGATCCAGGTGTTAATGTCCAGAGCTTGCTGTTGAAATCCGGGATAGGGAGAGAAAAATAGGTCTGGTATGTTCTGGTCTGAGTCGCGTTGTACAAAACTGGCGATAGCTTTTCGAGCTAAAGGATAGCTGATGACCACAAACAGTGGTTAGCTGAATACTAACATTAGCCAGTAACCTGGCTAGCTTCTGGCTAGCTTCTGGCTAGCTTCTGGGTTAGCTTCTGGCTAGCTTCTGGTTAGCTTCTGGCTGGCTTCTGGTTAGCTTCTGGCTAGCTTCTATTGTGGATTTCAGATTTGAGGTAAGTAATACTTTCTTTTTTTTTTATTGGTGAGGCCGGTTGCAGTAGAGTGTTTTGAAGTTGAGTATTTGGAAAAGAAAATATATAAAAGATATGCGAAGAAAGATGTAAATATATATATATACACAGGACACGACAAGACAAGGACAAAGGACGTCTGACTGCTATGCCATCTTGGTAATGACAAGGTAATGACACTCATCTTGGTACTTTACACCGACAGACAGAGTGATTGATAGATAGATAGGTAGAACAGAGCAGTAAAACTGGTCCTTGACGGTCCCCTCCGTCTGTCTTTGCCCTGGTTACCAGATCAACCAGACCCAACTCTGATTCAGAGAGGTTGGGTTAAATGCGAAAGACACATTTCAGTTGAAGACATTCAGTTGTACAACCGACTAGGTCTCCCCTTTCCCATCTGTGATAACCCCAAAACCAATTATCCCCAATCACGTCCACCCTGCCTCTGTCCACCTCACAGCTGCAGGTCTGTATTAAACACACACACACACACACACACACACACACACACACACACACACACACACACACACACACGCGCACACACACACACACGCACACACACACACACACACACACACACACACACACACACAGGAGTACATGTATATTAAAAACTATCCCACAACACCTGAAATTAACCTAGGGTCCCCTACCATCTCCATTCCATTTTCTCTCTCTCTCCTCTCTTGCTCCCCCAATCTCTCCTCTCATCCCTCTCTCCTCTCACTCATATCTACTCTCTCTCTCCCCCCGTCTCCTCTCTCCCCACTCTCTTCTCTCTATCACCCCCATGTCCACGGCACTCGGCAGGACCAATGGCACAGGGTTGCTGGTTCGTAGTCAATGGTCCACATCAATGTCCTCCTGGTCCCCAATCACGGGTATGAGTACCATAAAGAGACCCACAGCTGAGCATGGCCATTACACACACACACACACACACACACACACACACACACACACACACACACACACACACACACACACACACACACACACACACACACAGCCATCACAGAGAGCAGAAGCATTAGTACAGGCTGTAAAAGCTTCTCATGGTCTTCAAAGAGCCCTGAAGGTCAGCCAGCACAGAGCAGATTGGCTCAGTGTGTGTCAGGGGGTTGGGGGGGGTGGGGTGGGGGGGTTGGGGGGGGGGGGGGGGGTGCAGTCCAGCTGTGGTCGCCATCCCTTACTTACTCTGAGTGTGTGTGGTATCCCTAACCCTAATAGCAACCCTAACCCTTTTCAACTCTCTACTGCATCCCACAGTTCAGGGTTGATCAGATTTTATCTCAGAAACTGTGCATTGAACAACAAAAAATAAGATAATTATGATGAAATTCAAATAATTGAACCAACGTTGGTCAGTTCAGAAAAATAACCTACATTTTGGTCAGTCGCTCAATACACACACACACACACACACACACACACACACACACACACACACACACACACACACACACACACACACACACACACACAGTGCTCTGCTGTCACTACAGAAGATGACCTTGGAGGTGCAGATGGCACAGTTCCCTGCAGGTCAAACAGTACTGAGCTGTCTGGACTCAGTGGGTTAGGTACTGGCTGAATGGACCAAGGAACGTTAGTATGGGGGGGGGGGGGGGGGGGGGATGCGCGCGTGTGTGTGTGTATGGAGTGGCCTTCATCATAATCATAGCTGTGCTCTTTGTCCCCCTGTGATACACAGAGGACAACCACCTTCTCTCTTTCTCTCCATCCCTCTCTTTCACGCTCTCCATCGCTCTGTCTCCTGTCCCTTTATGTACAGGCAAAATGGAGCAGAGCTGAATAGATAGACCGAAGAGAGAGATTGAATTGACTCTAATGTACATTGCAGAGTAGCAGCACCTATTGATGCATTGTGTCCGTTTTTCTCTAATGTTCAAGGCACCGGACAATGACTCAAGGTTGTGGCCCTTGTGTCTGTCTGTTGGCCTTGTTTGCCACCACTACAGCCTGTGAAAGGTAAAGGCCCTGAACCTCTGTAGCCAACAAAGACCTATTGTACCTAGTGGAGAGAAAGGGTTGTATTGGCACGTAGTGGAGAGAAAGGGTTGTATTGCCACGTAGTGGAGAGAAAGGGTTGTATTGCCACGTAGTGGATAGAAAGGGTTGTATTGCCACGTAGTGGAGAGAAAGGGTTGTATTGCCACGCAGTGGAGAGAAAGGGTTGTATTGCCACGTAGTGGATAGAAAGGGTTGTATTGCCACGTAGTGGAGAGAAAGGGTTGTATTGCCACGTAGTGGAGAGAAAGGGTTGTATTGCCACGTAGTGGAGAGAAAGGGTTGTATTGCCACGTAGTGGAGAGAAAGGGTTCTATTGCCACGTAGTGGAGAGAAAGGGTTCTATTGCCACGTAGTAGAGAGAAAGGGTTGTATTGCCACGTAGTGGAGAGAAAGGGTTGTATTGCCACGTAGTGGAGAGAAAGGGTTCTATTGCCACGTAGTGGAGAGAAAGGGTTGTATTGCCACGTAGTGGAGAGAAAGGGTTGTATTGCCACGTAGTGGAGAGAAAGGGTTGTATTGCCACGTAGTGGAGAGAAAGGGTTCTATTGCCACGTAGTGGAGAGAAAGGGTTGTATTGCCACGTAGTGGAGAGAAAGGGTTGTATTGCCACGCAGTGGAGAGAAAGGGTTGTATTGCCACGTAGTGGAGAGAAAGGGTTCTATTGCCACGTAACAAGAACAGACAGCACAGAACTCAATCAACATTCCCTGGGTTTTAAATTCATTTAACATGGAGAATACCTTTTATGTTGTAACTCCCTACGGTTCTCTCTCCGCTCCGCACTGTTTTGTCCAGAGCCCTATGGATCCTGGTCAAAAGTAGTGCACTACATGCAGAATAGGGTGCTGTTTGGGACGCAGGGCCTGTCTCTCCCAGCTCAATGTTCTCCTCAGCTAGGGGCATTAAGCTATCAAGGATGTGGCCTGTGTAGAAATGGACCACTGGCAGAGGTTGCAGTGTGTGTGTGTGTGTGTGTGTGTGTGTGTGTGTGTGTGTGTGTGTGTGTGGAAATGGAACACTGGCAGAGGTTAGTGTGTGTGAGTGAACAGTAAACATTACACTCACAAAAGTTCCAAAAGAATAGAAACATTTGAAATGTCATTATGTCTATCTACTGTATTGAAACTATGTGCAAATAGTTAGATTTGTGTTTGTCATTTTAGGCAAAAATTGAAATAAAGGAGCCGATACTTAAAGTAAAAAAGGGAAAATAAATCAACATAATTATGGGTTATATATACAATGGTGTTTGTTCTTTTCATATGGCAATAGGTCCTACAATCTGCTGTGATGGCACAGTGTGGTATTTCACCCAATACATATGGGAATTTATCAAAATTGGATTTGTTAATATGGTCATATATTTGGCAGGTTAGGAAGTACAGCTCAGTTTCAAAATCTCTCTCTCTCTCTCTCTCTCTCTCTCTCTCTCTCTCTCTCTCTCTCTCTCTCTCTCTCTCTCTCTGAGACACAGCAGTAGAGAACACATAGAGCCTTATCCATGCAGCTGTATCCCACACATACACCGTGAGCAGGATACGCTACTAACCTTCCAATAATACACACTACCATTCCACTGAAAGGTCTATGGTTTCAATTGGCTCTGAAAGATGATTAATTAATGTTAAACATGAACGATTCTCTCTAAAATAACACTGAATAAACTGACTTACATGGTTCACTGCGTGTAGCCACAGTATGTACAGATATGACATCTGATTACATACTAGTCAAGTGTTCTTTCTGCCATAACCCTTTGATGACCTCTGCCAAATGAAAATCTCTATCTATTTAATGGGTGTTCAGTCCACCGGATGGGTTAGGATTAATGGGTGTGTGTTCAGTCCACCAGATGGGTTAGGATTAATGGGTGTGTGTTCAGTCCACCAGATGGGTTAGGATTAATGGGTGTGTGTTCAGTCCACCAGATGGGTTAGGATTAATGGGTGTGTGTTCAGTCCACCAGATGGGTTAGGATTAATGGGTGTGTGTTCAGTCCACCAGATGGGTTAGGATTAATGGGTGTGTGTTCAGTCCACCAGATGGGTTAGGATTAATGGGTGTGTGTTCAGTCCACCGGATGGGTTAGGATTAATGGGTGTGTGTTCAGTCCACCAGATGGGTTAGAATTAATGGGTGTGTGTTCAGTCCACCGGATGGGTTAGGATTAATGGGTGTGTGTTCAGTCCACCAGATGGGTTAGAATTAATGGGTGTGTGTTCAGTCCACCGGATGGGTTAGGATTAATGGGTGTGTGTTCAGTCCACCGGATGGGTTAGAATTAATGGGTGTGTGTTCAGTCCACCGGATGGGTTAGGATTAATGGGTGTGTGTTCAGTCCACCAGATGGGTTAGAATTAATGGTTGTGTGTTCAGTCCACCAGATGGGTTAGGATTAATGGGTGTGTGTTCAGTCCACCAGATGGGTTAGGATTAATGGGTGTGTGTTCAGTCCACCGGATGGGTTAGAATTAATGGTTGTGTGTTCAGTCCACCAGATGGGTTAGGATTAATGGGTGTGTGTTCAGTCCACCGGATGGGTTAGAATTAATGGTTGTGTGTTCAGTCCACCAGATGGGTTAGGATTAATGGGTGTGTGTTCAGTCCACCAGATGGGTTAGGATTAATGGGTGTGTGTTCAGTCCACCAGATGGGTTAGGATTAATGGGTGTGTGTTCAGTCCACCAGATGGGTTAGGATTAATGGGTGTGTGTTCAGTCCACCGGATGGGTTAGGATTAATGGGTGTGTGTTCAGTCCACCAGATGGGTTAGAATTAATGGGTGTGTGTTCAGTCCACCGGATGGGTTAGGATTAATGGGTGTGTGTTCAGTCCACCAGATGGGTTAGAATTAATGGGTGTGTGTTCAGTCCACCGGATGGGTTAGGATTAATGGGTGTGTGTTCAGTCCACCGGATGGGTTAGAATTAATGGGTGTGTGTTCAGTCCACCGGATGGGTTAGGATTAATGGGTGTGTGTTCAGTCCACCAGATGGGTTAGAATTAATGGTTGTGTGTTCAGTCCACCAGATGGGTTAGGATTAATGGGTGTGTGTTCAGTCCACCAGATGGGTTAGGATTAATGGGTGTGTGTTCAGTCCACCGGATGGGTTAGAATTAATGGTTGTGTGTTCAGTCCACCAGATGGGTTAGGATTAATGGGTGTGTGTTCAGTCCACCGGATGGGTTAGAATTAATGGTTGTGTGTTCAGTCCACCAGATGGGTTAGAATTAATGGTTGTGTGTTCAGTCCACCAGATGGGTTAGGATTAATGGGTGTGTGTTCAGTCCACCAGATGGGTTAGAATTAATGGTTGTGTGTTCAGTCCACCAGATGGGTTAGGATTAATGGGTGTGTGTTCAGTCCACCGGATGGGTTAGAATTAATGGTTGTGTGTTCAGTCCACCAGATGGGTTAGAATTAATGGTTGTGTGTTCAGTCCACCAGATGGGTATTGGTTTCACAGGGAGAATCTCAATTGCATTTCCTTTATTCCCCGTATTTTCTCTCCTCGCCTCTTTCTTAAAACTCATTGGATGAGAAGGTCAGAGGTCCCTCCCCTCCTCAGTTTCTCTCCTGTTACAATAAAGTATGTTTGGTGGTTAATATGTATGGGCCTATCAGAGAGCGGCTCCGGTTAATTGACCAGGGCAGCACTCCATCACTCCATGGGGTCACGGGCCTTGGCCTAGCCGACAGAATTGGGCCTCCAGTCCACGGTCCAGCTTCATTTCCCTCTAATAGACCAAGCAAGCTCCAAGCCCTGCTTCCCACTAGTGTTAAATCACAGTGAGAGAGACACCTCGTAACAATCTGATGGTGTATTTCTCTGCTGCTCCGCTCACAGTCTAAGAAACACAGCATTCGGTCACTCAGAGCTTTGGCTGTCCATTACACTGCAGCAGGAAATTATATCAGACAAATGACATGGAAATAGATTCTGTTTTCGATTGCATTTGACTTTGTTTAAGGCTCTTACTGTTCTCCCTCAATACTGTGCTCCTTATCCCAAACACAAATGTTTTTACTCTCTCACTCTTTCTATCATTGCCAAAGAGTGCTTTGGAGATTAAATGATACATTTACAGTATTAACATAATTAAAATAATAATAATAATCATCAAGACTGTCAACGGGACAACAGTAACAACAACAACGAAGGGTCAAAATAGCTATACATTGAACAATAACAATAAGCATACAGTAGCGGACATGTGCAGGTTGGTTGGTCTGTCTCTTTCTATGTTTCTGTCTATGTATCTCCCCTACCCTATCGCTCTCCCTCCCTCCCCCCTCCCTGTCGAACACGTGAGCCGCTTCTCGCCACCGGCGCCTGGCGGAGATCATTTTGGTTTGTTCCTCTCTCTCCTCCACCACAGGAACAAAGGGAGAAACATTCGATAGTTATTGATTTTGAGATGGACGTACAACTTGTACTGGAGATCCCATTTAATCACAAAAGCTGATTTATTGTTGCCTGCTCTGACAATCACATTAAATTGCTGTCTAAATAATCAAGTCCATTCTTTCTCCTGGAGGACTAATCTTTTATAGGGCTAGCAGAACAAATCTCCATGGTAACAGGATTGAAGGGGAGGCAGGACTAGAGGCTGACAGTAGAAGGCCCAGTTATACTGACGTGCTCTTCTCTGCTCTTCTCTTCTCTGCACTTCTCTGCTCTGACTAAAAAATAACCATCACAAGACTTCATGACGCTTTCTGCCTAACATCGCCAAAACCACAACACAATTTGTCATGTGAAAAAATGAACCATACAAATGCATTCCAGTAAGCTTTGATTAGTTAGGAGAAGACAGTCCATTGGTTTTGTACCCAGGCAGTGTAATGTTGACAGTACTGTCGCTCACACACACTGACTGTGAACATAATCTAAAGTTTCAATCTGTGTTGTATTTCTGTGGGTCAGACTCCAGATAGATAATGCTGTAATGTTGTAGTGAGATGAAGCATAGTCTCCAGCTGTCTTCAACAGTATTATAATCAACAGATCAATGACCGTCTGTGTAGGTATTTCAATACCTGTCCCGTGTGAATTATTCTGTATATCTGTGAAAACCATCTTTATTTGAGGCATAGCTACTGTAATTTTAACACAACCACAGCCTGGTCAAAAGCAGTACACTATAAAGGGAAAGGCAGTTGTATTCCAGACTCTGTCTGTCAGTCAGAGGCTGGTTGAGCCAAATGTGTGTTCCATGCTTGGCCTACATTCTGTTGGCATTCTGATAAGACATTATACACAGGGTGGGTGGATGTTAGGTGTGATAGCATAGCCGACATGTCTGCATCAAGAGCAGTAGTGTGTGTGTGTGTGTGTGTGTGTCTGGTTTTACTAACCTTGTGGGGACCAGAAGTCCTCACAAGGACACAAGGACAGTAAAACTAGGAACATTCAGACAAGTTGGGACATGTTGCCTGTCCCCACAAGGAAAAAGGCTATTTTAGGCTTAGAGGTTAGATTTAGGGTTAGGGTTACGTTTAGGGTTAGGGTTAGGGTTAAGGTTAGGGTTAGGGGTTAGGGTTGGGGTTAGGGTTAGGGGTTAGGGGTTAGGGTTAAGGTTAGGAGTTAGGGTTAGGGTTAGGGTTAAGGTTAGGGTTAGGGGTTAGGGTTAGGGTTAAGGTTAGGGTTATGGAAAATATAATTTTGAAGGGGACTAATTGTTTGGTCCTCACAAGGATGATAACACAAACCTGTGTGTGTCTGTGTGTACACTGTGCTGTTATGCATGTGACTGACTATTTATACATTGACAGAGAGATTTTCATGAGAGCATTTCACAAACAAATTATTTTTTAAGAGAATGTGTTTTGTACGTGTGTGTGTGTGTGTGCCATTGTGTACTGCATGCATGCTTGTTTGTCTTAGAAGTGCATGTTGTTAGAGCACACAAGCATGTGATGCAGAGATCCTATTGGAGCTGAAATGAATTGATCCAACTGAAGGCCACAAAGGGCCCTAAACCTTGTCATAATGAAATTGTACTATTTAACCCTTGTGTGATTGTGTCTGTGTGTCTGTGTTTAACGCAGCCAGACCCTGCTTTATGAGTCAACCTTTTCATTGTGTTGTTCTCTATACATGAAATGAAGTGGAGACCCACCAGGAATCATCAATAAATGGAGACCCAACAGGAATCATCACTTAGGAATCATCACTAAATGAAGTGGAGACCCAGCAGGAATCATCACTAAATGAAGTGGAGACCCACCAGGAATCATCACTAAATGAAGTGGAGGCCCACCAGGAATCATCACTAAATGAAGTGAAAACCCAGCAGGAATCATCATTAAATGAATTGGAGACCCACGAAGAATCATCACTAAATGAAGTTGAGACCCACCAGGAATCATCACTAAATGAAGTGAAAACCCAGCAGGAATCATCATTAAATTGACACCCAACAGGAATCATCACTAAATTAAATTTAGACCCAACAGGAATCATCACTAAATGAAGTGGAGACAAGAGACAGTTGTTTGTCTTTTATGAGTCAGCACAGATACATTTCACTGGCTGGGCAGTAAAACAAGGAACATTGATACAAGTTGGGACATTTCGCCTGTCCCCACAAGGAAAAAGGATATTTCAGGCTTAGGTTTAAGGTTAGGGTCACATTTAGGGTTAGGGAAAACGTCATTTTGAATGGGACTAATTGTTTGGTTCCCAACAGGATAGTAACACAAACATGTGTGTGAGTACACTGTGCTGTTATCGCACTGCTTGGTAACCTACTGCTGCATGTGACTGACTATTTATACATTGACAGAGACATTTTCACAAGAGCCCTTCACAAGCTAATGTTTTTTTAAGAGAATGTGTTTTGTACGTGTGTGTGTGCGTGTGTGTGTGTGTGTGTGTGTGTGCCTTTGTGTATGGCATGCATGCTTGTTTGTCTTAGACGTGTATATTGTAACAGCACACAAGTGTGTGATGCAGAGATTCTATTGGAGCTGAGACGGATTGATCCAACTGAAGACCACAGAGGGCCCTAAACCTTGTCATAATGAAATGATACTACTAAACCCATGGTGTGTGTGTGTGTGTGTGTGTGTGTGTGTGTGTGTGTGTGTGTGTGTGTGTGTGTGTGTGTGTGTGTGTGTGTGTGTGTGTGTGTGTGTGTGTGTGTGTGTGCGTGTGTGCGTGTGTGCGTGTGTGCGTGTGTGCGTGTGTGTGTGCAACGCAGCCAGACCCTGCTTTACGATTCAACCTTTTCATTGTGTTGTGCTCTATCAACTAAATGAAGTTGAGACCCGACAGGAATCATCACGAAATGAAGTGGAGACCCGACAAGAATCATCACTAAATGGAGACCCAACAGGAATCATCACTACATCGAGACACACCAGGAATCATCCTAAAATAAAGCAGAGACCACCCAGGAATCATCACTAAGACCCAGCAGGAATCATCACTAAATGGAGACAAAACAGTAATCATCACTAAATGACGTGGTAACCTACCAGGAATCATCACTGAATGAAGTTGAGACCCAACAGGAATCATCACTAAATGAAGTGGAGTCCCAACAGGAATCATCACTAAATGGAGACACACAAGGAATCATCCCAAAATAAAGTAGAGACCACCCAGGAATCATCAATGAATTAAGTGGAGACCCAACAAGAATCATCACTAAATGGAGACCCAAAAAGAATCATCACTAAGTGAAGTGGAGACCCACCAGGAATCATCACTAAATGAAGTGGAGACCCAACAGGAATCATCACTAAATGGAGACCAAACAGAAATCATCTCTAAATGATGTGGAGACGCAACAGGAATCGTCACTAAGTGGAGACCAAGCAGGAATCATCACTCAATGAAGTGGACACCCAGCAGGAATCATCACTAAATGAAGTGGAGACACAACAGAAATCATCACTCAATGAAGTGGAGACCCAGCAGGAATCATCACTAAATGAAGTGGAGACCCAGCAGGAATCATCATTAAATGGAGACCCAGAAGGAATCATCACTAACTGAAGTGGAAACACAGCAGGAATCATCACTAAATAGAGACACACCAGGAATCATTCCAAAATAAAGTAGAGACCACCCAGGAATCATCAATAAATTAAGTGGAGACCCAACAAGAATCATCACTAAATGGAGACCCAAAAACAATCATCACTAAATGAAGTGGAGACCCACCAGGAAGCATCATTCAATGAATTGGAGACCCAACAGGAATCATCACTAAATGAATTAGAGACACAACAGGAATCATCACTAAATGGAGACCAAACAGGAATCATCACTAAATGAAGTGGAGACCCAACAGGAATCATCTCTAAATAAACTGGAGACCCAACAGGAATCATCACTAAGTGGAGACCCAGCAGGAATCATCACTAAATGAAGTGGAGACCCAACAGGAATCATCTCTAAATGAAGTGGAGACCCAAAAGGAATCCTCACTAATTGGAGACCCAGCAGGAATCATCACTAAATGAAGTGGAGACCCAACAGGAACCATCACTAAATGAAGTGGAGACCCAGCAGGAATCATCATTAAATGGAGACCCAGCAGGAATCATCACTAAATGAAGTGGAGAGCCAGCAGGAATCATCACTAAATGAAGTTGAGCCCCACAAAAATCATCACTAAATGGAGACCCAACAGGAATCATCACTAAATGAAGTGGAGACCCAAAAGGAATCATCACTAAATAGAGACACACCAGGAATCATGCCAAAATAAAGTAGAGACCACCCAGGAATCATCAATAAGTGGAGACCCAACAAGAATCATCACTAAATGGAGATCCAAAAAGAATCATCACTAAATGAAGTGGAGACCCACCAGGAATCATGATTAAATGAATTGGAGACCCAACAGGAATCCTCACTAAATGAATTAGAGACACAACAGGAATCATCACTAAATGGAGACCAAACAGGAATCATCACTAAATGAAGTGGAGACCCAACAGGAATCATATCTAAATGAAGTGGAGACCCAACAGGAATCATCACTAAATGAAGTGGAGACCCAGCAGGAATCATCACTAAATGAAGTGGAGACCCAACAGGAATCATCACTAAATGAAGTGGAGACCCAGCAGGAATCATCACTAAATGAAGTGGAGACCCAACAGGAATCATCTCTAAATGAAGTGGAGACCCAACAGGAATCATCACTAAGTGGAGACCCAGCAGGAATCATCACTAAATGAAGTGGAGACCAAACAGGAATCATCACTAAATGAAGTGAAAACCCAGCAGGAATCATCATTAAATTGACACCCAACAGGAATCATCACTAAATTAAATTTAGACCCAACAGGAATCATCACTAAATGAAGTGGAGACAAGAGACAGTTGTTTGTCTTTTATGAGTCAGCACAGATACATTTCACTGGCTGGGCAGTAAAACAAGGAACATTGATACAAGTTGGGACATTTCGCCTGTCCCCACAAGGAAAAAGGATATTTCAGGCTTAGGTTTAAGGTTAGGGTCACATTTAGGGTTAGGGAAAACGTCATTTTGAATGGGACTAATTGTTTGGTTCCCAACAGGATAGTAACACAAACATGTGTGTGAGTACACTGTGCTGTTATCGCACTGCTTGGTAACCTACTGCTGCATGTGACTGACTATTTATACATTGACAGAGACATTTTCACAAGAGCCCTTCACAAGCTAATGTTTTTTTAAGAGAATGTGTTTTGTACGTGTGTGTGTGCGTGTGTGTGTGTGTGTGTGTGTGTGCCTTTGTGTATGGCATGCATGCTTGTTTGTCTTAGACGTGTATATTGTAACAGCACACAAGTGTGTGATGCAGAGATTCTATTGGAGCTGAGACGGATTGATCCAACTGAAGACCACAGAGGGCCCTAAACCTTGTCATAATGAAATGATACTACTAAACCCATGGTGTGTGTGTGTGTGTGTGTGTGTGTGTGTGTGTGTGTGTGTGTGTGTGTGTGTGTGTGTGTGTGTGTGTGTGTGTGTGTGTGTGTGTGTGTGTGTGTGTGTGCGTGTGTGCGTGTGTGCGTGTGTGCGTGTGTGCGTGTGTGTGTGCAACGCAGCCAGACCCTGCTTTACGATTCAACCTTTTCATTGTGTTGTGCTCTATCAACTAAATGAAGTTGAGACCCGACAGGAATCATCACGAAATGAAGTGGAGACCCGACAAGAATCATCACTAAATGGAGACCCAACAGGAATCATCACTACATCGAGACACACCAGGAATCATCCTAAAATAAAGCAGAGACCACCCAGGAATCATCACTAAGACCCAGCAGGAATCATCACTAAATGGAGACAAAACAGTAATCATCACTAAATGACGTGGTAACCTACCAGGAATCATCACTGAATGAAGTTGAGACCCAACAGGAATCATCACTAAATGAAGTGGAGTCCCAACAGGAATCATCACTAAATGGAGACACACAAGGAATCATCCCAAAATAAAGTAGAGACCACCCAGGAATCATCAATGAATTAAGTGGAGACCCAACAAGAATCATCACTAAATGGAGACCCAAAAAGAATCATCACTAAGTGAAGTGGAGACCCACCAGGAATCATCACTAAATGAAGTGGAGACCCAACAGGAATCATCACTAAATGGAGACCAAACAGAAATCATCTCTAAATGATGTGGAGACGCAACAGGAATCGTCACTAAGTGGAGACCAAGCAGGAATCATCACTCAATGAAGTGGACACCCAGCAGGAATCATCACTAAATGAAGTGGAGACACAACAGAAATCATCACTCAATGAAGTGGAGACCCAGCAGGAATCATCACTAAATGAAGTGGAGACCCAGCAGGAATCATCATTAAATGGAGACCCAGAAGGAATCATCACTAACTGAAGTGGAAACACAGCAGGAATCATCACTAAATAGAGACACACCAGGAATCATTCCAAAATAAAGTAGAGACCACCCAGGAATCATCAATAAATTAAGTGGAGACCCAACAAGAATCATCACTAAATGGAGACCCAAAAACAATCATCACTAAATGAAGTGGAGACCCACCAGGAAGCATCATTCAATGAATTGGAGACCCAACAGGAATCATCACTAAATGAATTAGAGACACAACAGGAATCATCACTAAATGGAGACCAAACAGGAATCATCACTAAATGAAGTGGAGACCCAACAGGAATCATCTCTAAATAAACTGGAGACCCAACAGGAATCATCACTAAGTGGAGACCCAGCAGGAATCATCACTAAATGAAGTGGAGACCCAACAGGAATCATCTCTAAATGAAGTGGAGACCCAAAAGGAATCCTCACTAATTGGAGACCCAGCAGGAATCATCACTAAATGAAGTGGAGACCCAACAGGAACCATCACTAAATGAAGTGGAGACCCAGCAGGAATCATCATTAAATGGAGACCCAGCAGGAATCATCACTAAATGAAGTGGAGAGCCAGCAGGAATCATCACTAAATGAAGTTGAGCCCCACAAAAATCATCACTAAATGGAGACCCAACAGGAATCATCACTAAATGAAGTGGAGACCCAAAAGGAATCATCACTAAATAGAGACACACCAGGAATCATGCCAAAATAAAGTAGAGACCACCCAGGAATCATCAATAAGTGGAGACCCAACAAGAATCATCACTAAATGGAGATCCAAAAAGAATCATCACTAAATGAAGTGGAGACCCACCAGGAATCATGATTAAATGAATTGGAGACCCAACAGGAATCCTCACTAAATGAATTAGAGACACAACAGGAATCATCACTAAATGGAGACCAAACAGGAATCATCACTAAATGAAGTGGAGACCCAACAGGAATCATATCTAAATGAAGTGGAGACCCAACAGGAATCATCACTAAATGAAGTGGAGACCCAGCAGGAATCATCACTAAATGAAGTGGAGACCCAACAGGAATCATCACTAAATGAAGTGGAGACCCAGCAGGAATCATCACTAAATGAAGTGGAGACCCAACAGGAATCATCTCTAAATGAAGTGGAGACCCAACAGGAATCATCACTAAGTGGAGACCCAGCAGGAATCATCACTAAATGAAGTGGAGACCAAACAGGAATCATCACTAAATGAAGTGGAGACCCAACAGGAATCATCTCTAAATGAAGTGGAGACCCAACAGGAATCCCCACTAATTGGAGACCCAGCAGGAATCATCTCTAAATGAAGTGGAGACCCAACAGGAATCATCACTAAGTGGAGACCCAGCAGGAATATCACTAAATGAAGTGGAGACCCAGCAGGAATCATCACTAAATGAAGTGGAGACCCAACAGGAATCATCTCTAAATGAAGTGGAGACCCAACAGGAATCCCCACAAATTGGAGACCCAGCAGGAATCATCACTAAATGAAGTGGAGACCCAACAGGAATCATCACTAAATGAAGTGGAGACCCAACAGGAACCATCACTAAATGAAGTGGAGACCCAGCAGGAATCATCTCTAAATGAAGTGGAGACCCAGCTAGAATCATCACTAAATGAAGTGGAGACCCAGCAGGAATCATCACTAAATGAAGTGGAGACCCAGCAGGAATCATCAGGATGGAAAAAGAAGCAAGAGACACTTGATTGGCTTTCATGAGTCACCACAGATACATTTCACTGGCTGAGCAGTAAAACAAGTAACATTCGGACAAGTTGGGACATTTCGCCTGTCCCCACAAGGAAAAATTATATTTTAGACTTAAAGGTTAGGTTTAGGACTAGGGTTTGAGGTTAAAGTTAGGGTGAGGTTAGGGTTAGGGAAAATATTATTTTGAATGTGACTAATTGTTTGGTCCCCAAAAGGACAGTAACACAAATGTGTGTGTGTGTGTGTGTAGACTGTGCTGTTATCACACTATTTGGTAACTTACTGCTTGCTGCCTGTGACTGATTATTTATACATTGACAGAGAGATTTTCACAAGAGCCCTTCACGAGCAAATACTTTCTTAAGATAATGTGTTTTGTACGTGTATGTGTGTGTACCTTTGTGTACTGCATGCATGCTTGTTTGTCTTAGAAGTGTATGTTGTTAGAGCACACAAGCGTGTAATGCAGAGATTATATTAAAGCTGAAGTGAATTGATCCAACAAGTCCACAGAGTGCCCTAAACCTTGTCATAATGAAATGGTACTACTAAACCATTGGTGTGTGTGTGATTGTTTGTTTGTTTGTGTGTTTGTGTGTGTGTGTGTGTGTGTGTGTGTGTGTGTGTGTGTGTGTGTGTGTGTGTGTGTGTGTGTGTGTGTACGAGTCAACCTTATCGTTGTGTTGTGCTCCATCCACTAAATGAAGTAGAGACCCAGCAGGAATCATCACTAGATGAAGTGGAGACCCACCAATAATCATCACTAAATGAAATGGAGACCCACTAGGGATCATCACTAAATGAAGTGGAGACCCACCAGGAATCATCACTAAATGAAGTGGAGACTCACCAGGAATCATCACTAAATGAAGTGGAGACCCACCAGGAATCATCACTAGATGAAGTGGAGACCCACCAATAATCTTCACTAAATTAAGTGGAAACCTACCAGGAATCATCACTAAATGAAGTGGAGACCCCCCAGGAATCATCACTAAATGAAGTGGAGACCCACCAGGAATCATCACTAAATGAAGTGGAGACCCACCAGGAATCATCACTAAATGAAGTGGAGACCCACCAGGAATCATCACTAAATGAAGTGGAGACCCACCAGGAATCATCACTGAATGAAGTGGAGACCCACCAGGAATCATCACTAAATGAAGTGGAGACCCACCAGGAATCATCACTAAATGAAGTGGAGACCCACCAGGAATCATCACTAAATGAAGTGGAGACCCACCAGGAATCATCACTGAATGAAGTGGAGACCCAGCAGGAATCATCACTAAATGAAGTGGAGACCAAACAGGAATCATCACTAAATGAAGTGGAGACCCAACAGGAATCATCTCTAAATGAAGTGGAGACCCAACAGGAATCCCCACTAATTGGAGACCCAGCAGGAATCATCTCTAAATGAAGTGGAGACCCAACAGGAATCATCACTAAGTGGAGACCCAGCAGGAATATCACTAAATGAAGTGGAGACCCAGCAGGAATCATCACTAAATGAAGTGGAGACCCAACAGGAATCATCTCTAAATGAAGTGGAGACCCAACAGGAATCCCCACAAATTGGAGACCCAGCAGGAATCATCACTAAATGAAGTGGAGACCCAACAGGAATCATCACTAAATGAAGTGGAGACCCAACAGGAACCATCACTAAATGAAGTGGAGACCCAGCAGGAATCATCTCTAAATGAAGTGGAGACCCAGCTAGAATCATCACTAAATGAAGTGGAGACCCAGCAGGAATCATCACTAAATGAAGTGGAGACCCAGCAGGAATCATCAGGATGGAAAAAGAAGCAAGAGACACTTGATTGGCTTTCATGAGTCACCACAGATACATTTCACTGGCTGAGCAGTAAAACAAGTAACATTCGGACAAGTTGGGACATTTCGCCTGTCCCCACAAGGAAAAATTATATTTTAGACTTAAAGGTTAGGTTTAGGACTAGGGTTTGAGGTTAAAGTTAGGGTGAGGTTAGGGTTAGGGAAAATATTATTTTGAATGTGACTAATTGTTTGGTCCCCAAAAGGACAGTAACACAAATGTGTGTGTGTGTGTGTGTAGACTGTGCTGTTATCACACTATTTGGTAACTTACTGCTTGCTGCCTGTGACTGATTATTTATACATTGACAGAGAGATTTTCACAAGAGCCCTTCACGAGCAAATACTTTCTTAAGATAATGTGTTTTGTACGTGTATGTGTGTGTACCTTTGTGTACTGCATGCATGCTTGTTTGTCTTAGAAGTGTATGTTGTTAGAGCACACAAGCGTGTAATGCAGAGATTATATTAAAGCTGAAGTGAATTGATCCAACAAGTCCACAGAGTGCCCTAAACCTTGTCATAATGAAATGGTACTACTAAACCATTGGTGTGTGTGTGATTGTTTGTTTGTTTGTGTGTTTGTGTGTGTGTGTGTGTGTGTGTGTGTGTGTGTGTGTGTGTGTGTGTGTGTGTGTGTGTGTGTGTGTACGAGTCAACCTTATCGTTGTGTTGTGCTCCATCCACTAAATGAAGTAGAGACCCAGCAGGAATCATCACTAGATGAAGTGGAGACCCACCAATAATCATCACTAAATGAAATGGAGACCCACTAGGGATCATCACTAAATGAAGTGGAGACCCACCAGGAATCATCACTAAATGAAGTGGAGACTCACCAGGAATCATCACTAAATGAAGTGGAGACCCACCAGGAATCATCACTAGATGAAGTGGAGACCCACCAATAATCTTCACTAAATTAAGTGGAAACCTACCAGGAATCATCACTAAATGAAGTGGAGACCCCCCAGGAATCATCACTAAATGAAGTGGAGACCCACCAGGAATCATCACTAAATGAAGTGGAGACCCACCAGGAATCATCACTAAATGAAGTGGAGACCCACCAGGAATCATCACTAAATGAAGTGGAGACCCACCAGGAATCATCACTGAATGAAGTGGAGACCCACCAGGAATCATCACTAAATGAAGTGGAGACCCACCAGGAATCATCACTAAATGAAGTGGAGACCCACCAGGAATCATCACTAAATGAAGTGGAGACCCACCAGGAATCATCACTGAATGAAGTGGAGACCCAACAGGAATCATCACTAAATGAAGTGGAGACCTACCAGGAATCATCACTAAATGAAGTGGAGACCTACCAGGAATCATCACTAAATGAAGTGGAGACCCAACAGGAATCATCACTAAATGAAGTGGAGACCTACCAGGAATCATCACTAAATGAAGTGGAGACCCACTAGGGATCATCACTAAATGAAGTGGAGACCCACCAGGAATCATCACTAAATGAAGTGGAGACCCACCAGGAATCATCACCAAATGAAGTGGAGACACTTCTTTGAGTCACGACGGATACATTTTCACTGGCTGGACCTCCCGTCTACTGTCTCCAAACCCCAATATCTTTCTCAGAAAATAACTTGTGTCTCTGTACTACCGTATGTATTTCCTCTTTGAATGACATGATGTCATTGCAATCAGTTTTGCCCGCTAGGATGATATATGGACAGAGCTGGGCTGAACAGAGACATTTTAGGTTCTTTAGTTACATACAGATGTAGGATCTTAATTTGAGCCAGTTTGCTGAAGCAGGAAAATTATTCTGAAGAAACAGGAAATGTGAATTATTATGTGGATTATAATTAATGGACATTTTTGTTGTGAAATATCAAAGTTGAAATTATACACTTTTAGAAGCTTTTTCAAAAATGAAATACACTACAATTTTGCAGGGAAATGCTCAGCAACAAAACAATGATCAAATTAAGATCCTACATCTGTAGGTTGAGTTCCTGCCTGACAACATTGCAGATACATGCCAGATCTTACAACGCCTGGATAGGTATTTAACATATCAGTTTATCACATCATATGATATATCAATCTGATTCCTAACTGCACAGGCAATGTGCAACCAGAGGGAAAAAACACTTTAGACCACCTTTACCCCCCACACAGAGACGCGTACAGAGGTCTCCCTCGCCCCCCATTTGGCAATTCTGACCAAAATGCCATCCTCCTGATTCCTGCTTACATGCAAAAATTAAAGCAGGAAGCACCAGTGTGACTGTACGTGCATACCCCAACCTGAAACCATGGATTACAGGCAACTGAGCTAAAGGGTAGAGCTGCCGCCATCAAGGAGTGGGACTGTAACCCAGATGCTTATAAAAATCCCGCTACGCCCTCAGACGAACCATAAAACAGGCAAGGCACCAATACAGGACTAAGATTGAATCGTACTACACCGGCTCCGATGCTTGTCGGATGTGGCAGGGCCTGCAAACTATTTCAGACTACAAAGGGAAGCACAGCCGCGAGCTGCCCAGTGACACGAGCCTACCAGACGAGCTAAATCACTTCTATGCTCGCTTCAAGGCAAGCAACACTGAGGCATGCATGAGAGCATCAGCTGTTCTGGACGACTGTGTGATCACGCTCTCCGTAGCCGACATGAGTAAGACCTTTAAACAGGTCAACATTCACAAGGGTGCTGGGCCAGATGAATTACCTGGACGGGTGCTCCGGTGCTGACCATCTGGCAGGTGTCTTTTTCAACATGTCCCTGATTGAGTCTGTAACACCAACATGTTTCAAGCAGACCACCATAGTCCCTGTGCCCAAGTACACTAAGGTAACCAGCCTAAATGACTACAGACCCGTAGCACTCACGTCTGTAGCCATGAAGTGCTTTGAAAGGCTGGTAATGGCTCACATCAACACCATTATCCCAGAAATCCTAGACCCACTCCAATTTGCGTACCGCTCAAACAGATCCACGGATGATGCAATCTCCATTACACTCCACACGGCCCTTTCCCACCTGGACAAAATGAACACTCACGTGAGAATGCTATTCAACACCATAGTGCCCTCAAAGCTCATCACTAAGCTAAGGATCCTGGGACTAAACACCTCCCTCTGCAACTGGATCCTGGACTTCTTGACGGGCCACCACCAGGTGGTAGGGATATGTAACAACACATCTGCCACGCTGATTCTCAACACTGAAGCCCCTCAGGGGTGCGTGCTCAGTCCCGTCCTGTACTCCCTGTTCACCCACGACTGCATGGCCAGGCACGACTCCAACACCATTGTTAAGTTTGCAGACAATTAAACAACAGTGGTAGGCCTGAATAGCGACAACAACGAAACAGCCTATAGGGAGGAGGTCAGAGACCTGGCCGGGTGGTGCCAGAATAACAACCCATCCCTCAACGTAATCAAGACAAAGGAGATGATTGTGGACTACAGAAAAAGGAGGACTGAGCACGTCCCCATTCTCATCAACAGAGCTGTAGTGGAGCAGGTTGAGAGCTTCAAGTTCCTTGGTGTCCACATCACCAACAAACTAGAATGGTCCAGACACACCAAGACAGTCGTGAAGAGGGCACGACAAAGCCTATTCCCCCTCAGGAAACTAAAAAGATTTGGGTCCTCAGATCCTCCAAAGGTTCTACAGCTGCAACATCGAGAGCTTGCTGACTGGTTGCATCACTGCCTGGTACGGCAACTGCTCATCCTCAGACCACAAGGCACTACAGAGGGTAGTGCGTACGTACAACCCAGTACATCACTTGGGCTAAGCTGTCTGCCATCCAGGACCTGTATACCAGGCAGTGTCAGAAGAAGGCCCTAAAAATTGTCAAAGTCTCCAGCCACCTCAGTCATGGACTGTTCTCTCTGCTACCGCATGGCAAGCGATACTGGAGCTCCAAGTCTAGGACCACAAGGCTTTTACCCTCAACCCTTAAGACTTCTGAACAGCTAATCAAATGGCTACCCCGGACTATGCATTGTGTGTTGTCACCCCCCCCCACTCCAACCCCTCCACCCCCAGACCAGAGCCCATCTCAGAGTCCAGAGCCCAGCCCAGAGCCCAGAGACCAGAGCCCATCTCAGAGCCAGAGCTGAGACCAGAGCCCATTCCAGAGCCCAGATCCCAACCCAGAGCCCAGCCCAGGCCATGAAGGCCAGGACAGGACATATTGCTGCCTCTGAAGAGTGTCTGTCTGTCTGTCGTAAACCACCAACTCAGCACCTCTCTAGATATCTGTGGACTCACATTGATTAGATCTGATCTCCTGAGTTCTTCCTCTCTGACTTGACAGAGATACACCAAAGATACACAAGAGATACACCAAAGATACACAAGAGATACACTAGAGATACACTAGAGTTACTCTATATCACAGTTTCTCAATGGAGATCGCGACATCATAGGTGAGTCTAAACGGGTTTGTTGTGAAGTGAAATTCAACAGAATGTAGAGATTGTCTTATTAGGCATTTCCCTGATTTTCCTTAACACTATTAAAACGAAATACTTCTTAGTATCTAGATTGTGAATTCATTTCTCTTGACTCATTTACACAATAAAGAGTAGTTTCCCACTAACAAGGATCAAGCCAATCACTGAGTGGACGATGGTGGACCCCTACCAGTAACACTATGGTGGTGCCCCAAAGGGCACCCTATTCCCTAAACCCTAGTCCCTACACCCTATTCCCTATATTCTCTACACCCTATTCCCTATATTCCCTACACCCTATTCCCTATATTCTCTACACCCTGTTCCCTATAATCCCTACACCCTATTCCTTTCACCCTATTCCCTATATTCTCTACACCCTGTTCCCTATAACCCCTACACCCTATTCCCTACATCCTATTCCCTACACCCTAATTGTAACGTTCGTCATCCTCGTCTGAGGAGTATGAAGGATCGGAGGACCAATGCGCAGCGTGGTACATTTTCATAATGATATTTATTAAACTCAGAACACTAAAACAAAAATAATAAAGAGAATGACACAAAACTAAACAGTTCTGTACGGTGACAAACACTAAACAGAAAACAATCACCCACGAAACACAGGTGGGAAAAGGCTACCTAAGTATGATTCTCAATCAGAGACAACGAACAACACCTGCCTCTGATTGAGAACCATACCAGGCCAAACACAAAACCACAATATTGAAAAAAGAACAGACTACCCACGCAACTCACGCCCTGACCATACTAAAACAAAGACATAACAAAAGAACTAAGGTCAGAACATGACACTAATGCCTATATTCTCTACACTCTATTCTCTACACCTTACTCCCTACACCTACAGTTGAAGTAGGAAGTTTACATACACCTTAGCCAAATATATTGTTTTTCACAATTCCTGACATTGAATTATAGTATAAATGATCTTTTTTTAGGTCAGTTAGGTTAACCACTTTATTTTAAGAATGTGAAATGTCAGAATGATAGTAGAGAGAATGATTCATTTCAGCTTGTCTTTCTTTCAACACATTCCAAGTGGGTCAGAAGTTTACATACACTCAATTAGCATCTAGTAGCATTGCCTTAAAATTGTTTAACTTGGTTCAAATGTTTCGGGTAGCCTTCCACAAGCTTCCCACAATAAGCTGGGTGAATTTTGGCCCATTACTCCTGACAGAGCTGGTGTAACTGAGTCAGGTTTGTAGGCCTCCTTGCTCGCACACGCTTTTTCACATACATCTTTTTTACATACATCTTATTGCCAACACCATATTCCCTACACCCTATTCCTTACACCCTATTCCCTATATTCCCTGCACCCTATTCCTTACACTCTATTCCCTTTATTCCCTATACCCTATTCCCTACACACTATTCCTTATATCTATTCTCTACACCCTATTCCCTACACCTATTCCCTACAGCTATTCCCTACACCTATTCCCTACAGCTATTCCCTACACCCTATTCCCTATATTCCCTACACCCTATAACCTATATTACATACATCCTATTCCCAACACCATATTCCCTGCACCCTATTCCTTACACTCTATTCCCTTTATTCCCTACACCCTATTCCATACACTCTATTCCTTACATCTATTCCCTACACTCTATTCCCTACACCCTATTCCCTTACACCCCATAGGGCTCTAGTCAAAGTAGTGTACGTAGGTAACAGGGTGCCATTTGGAAGGCAACCTGTCGATTCCATTAGAAGTGGGGCCAGATGTTTGTCATTAACCTTATGAATAAGCAAACAAACACACACACCTACACAAACACACACACACACCTACACACACCTACACACACCTACACACACACACACACACACACACACACACACACACACACACACACACACACACACACACACACACACACACACACACACACACACACACACACACACACACACGCACACGCCTACACACATCCTTATTGATATGCACAGGGTCAATACTGTGATTTATTCAGCTGGGAACAGACTTAAGTTTTAGTCACAAGTTTCAGCAGGACCCTGAGGAATAGTACACGATAGACTAGTACAACACAACCACACATGAACTGCTGAGAAGAGGACAAATATAATGGAGCACAGGAGCAAGCAGAGGAGCCCGCACACAAGGATGAATATCATGAAAGCAGTATTAAAATGGCTGTAGCAAATTGAGTTATATGCACACACACACACTCTACACACCATTCCAGTTATTTGGGAGGACATACACACACATAGTGCTATTGCGAGACCGCATTACCGCCACTTAGGAGGTCACGAGTGAAGGCAGCAGTCAAATTACACATGACTGTTTAGTCCTAGTAACTAGGCATCTCCGTGCATGATAATGGTCCATTCTAAATCAAAACAAATTTCACACATATTATTTAGTATATATAAAGACAAGATTAAATCAATAATAGTCTGATGCGTCACAATATTAGCCTATCATTTGTGAATGATATACTATCACTTGTGAATGATATACTATCACTTGTGAATGAAGCCCTGCTTGTGTGCAGTAAGGCAAGAAACAGTGCATGCCTTTTTTTGGTGACTTTTTCAAATCATAGTCACACACCTCATGTAGCCTAGCCCATAGGCCTATATGTTTTAATAAGGTCAGTATCACACCTCATGTAGCCTAGCCCATAGGCCTATATGTTTTAATAAGGTCAGTATCACACCTCATGTAGCCTAGCCCATAGGCCTATATGTTTTAATAAGGTTAGTATCACACCTCATGTAGCCTAGCCCATAGGCCTATATGTTTTAATAAGGTCAGTATCACACCTCATGTAGCCTAGCCCATATGCCTATATGTTTTAATAAGGTCTGTATCACACCTCATGTAGCCTAGCCCATAGGCCTATATGTTTTAATAAGGTTAGTATCACACCTCATGTAGCCTAGTCCATAGGCCTATATGTTTTAATAAGGTCAGTATCACACCTCATGTAGCCTAGCCCATAGGCCTATATGTTTTAATAAGGTCAGTATCACACCTCATGTAGCCTAGCCCATAGGCCTATATGTTTTAATAAGGTTAGTATCACACCTCATGTAGCCTAGCCCATAGGCCTATATGTTTTAATAAGGTCAGTATCACACCTCATGTATCCTAGCCCATAGGCCTATATGTTTTGATAAGGTTTGTATCACAAGTAAATAACTTCTTAAAATGAAGCTCATTAATCTGCTTTAAAACCGGTATAGAGCCTAACTGGCAGACAAAGGCGGCGCGCGAGTTATTAGTTTGGGGAAGATCATTTTCACCATAAAAATTCACCTTTATAATAAAGCATTACATGCATAATCGCATTTGCGGTCATTTTTGAGAATGTTTTTTCCCTCTAATTGATTGCATTTTGGAGTATTCACTTTCCTGCACTTATAATGTGAAGAAATAGCCTAATACTTGATAAACTTTTAGAGCTAAGCGTTCTGATCTGTTGCATCAACCTCACTGTTTAAAAAAAAAAAAATGTAATGCTTGTGGTTGTATTAATTTGGGATCTATCACATCCCACAACTATCCCAGACTATGTTTGGAAATTTGATTTATTGCACAGAAGTACAATTTGACCAATAGAATAGGTCAACTGTTGTACTATGGGGGATTGTAGATTGACATACAATAGGCCGAATGCTTTTGCTGTTTGTTGGGCCAACTCATCTTGTAGGCTGACAAAAAGTAAATGTGGACAGTTCTTCCAACATCTTCAATATGCACCTCAGAATTCGATAAGGACGTGAGATGCCTGTGAGAAGGACCCGATCACGTGATGGGCATTGGCTCATAAGAAATTAGATATCTGAGAGCCACTTTGGAGCACACAGCAGGTAGAAGGGAATTATAATTATTATATTCAGCCCAGGGCACAACGGCCACTAGCCGCAAAAGGCATGGATTTTTGTAGGGGTCATTGCCGCCACACAAAGAGGATGCCGCCGGGAAATTTGAGGCATTATCATGTGCTTGTCAAATTGTGAATAAGAGACTGATGAAGTGTGTGCAGCCTGTGCAAAAAAATAAACAGAACTCATGCCTTTCATGCAACCTTTTTCAAACCATCATTAGAGTTGCATCATGCAGACTTACAATGTCTTAAAAATCTAAACATATAGCCCAACGTTTGTATCACAACTAAAGTAGCATAAATAACTCTAAATTATGTATATAGGAGGACCTATTTCTTTGTTTACTGCTCAACATAGAATAGCTGCATGTGCGCACTCCCTCAAATCGTTTGGAGAAAATAACCTGTCTATTTTATTCAGCTATGTTCAATTGTATTTTTCACACTATAAAATATTGGCACGGAATTCTAAGCAAATCTTGTCTGCTAAATGAACTAGTGTTGCCCACAGCCATATGGCATAGCCAGATCAGGATCTAACATAAGGACAACACATAGTATGCTATTCTTTTCTTCTGAAATAGACATTTTCTTCATCATGTTTCCTGAGACCTGTCTAAAATAAAGAATGGATTGTGATGGTGTTGTGATGGTGTCGAGTATATTCAATTGATTTATTTAAGTGTAGATGTTCCAAAGGTCTGCATCAATGAGTTGAAGGCTATGTGTGGATGCCAGGAGATGCTTAATGTGTTTACGTTAATAGCAGTCAATTACCGTGAGACCAACGGTTATTTGTTTGACAATCACCGGCTGACAAAATGTCATGACCGCGACATCCTACACACACACAAAACACACACACACTCTACACGTTATTCATTTAGCAAATAATGGCAAAGGAACAAACAGAGAAGACTGGAGCGGAAGGTAGGGAGGGAGGTTAAACCCCAGGTGACTGAGACTGGAATTGAGATAAGAACATTTGTAAAGGCAGAGCGGAGCTGTAGAAGGAAGCGAGGTAGCGAGGGAGGAAGGAAGGTGATTAAATGCAGTTATCCACAAAGGTGTTATGTATTATAGATTACCCTGTTAGGCTGGCCAGCCGGGGAGTGTGTGTGTGTGTGGGTTCAAACACTTTATTACATAACTATAATACTAAATAAACACGTATTAAAGAGGCTGAATAGGATCAGAAGCTCATACAAATTCCTCACCTATGGTACGAATTGGAATTCAGATTTTAAAAAATATATATATATTTAAAAAAGCAGGACGTAACATATCATATGAAATAGAAGATGTTGTACACAAATGTGCACTTTTTTTGGCTGTTGAATTACTTTAAAAGCAGTAGGTCTCCTTTCATGTGTCCTGTAAATAACGAGTGGTTGATAAAAAATTCTAACTGACGCAAAATGGGACCTTGCATACCGTGGGAGTTGGCAACTTGACACTGACATTAATATACATAAAACAATGACTTAATGAATATAATTTCCTGAAATAATATCATGCATTTATTCACTGCCAAAGAGGTCAGCTACACATTGCATGAATTTATTCATGATTTCTGACAGACATCTTCCTATGGATTCTCTCTCATGAACCTAAGATTTAGCAACGATTGCATCCCTAATGGCCCGTAGTTCTCTGATCTAAAGTAGTGCACTACATAGGGAATAAGGTGCTATTTGAGACACAGACAAAAACTTTCAGAGCAGAGCTAACTCTGTAAATTTTAGCCAGCTCAGCCATTTGAAAACTTTCTGTGTGTCCTCCTCACAAGATCTGATGGTAGAAAAACTTCGAATAACTGCAGTCCAGTCACAGACAGACAGCCAGACAAACAGCAATGGCAACCTGTCATTCAGGGTAGGTGGGGTAGAGCCCCACCAGTTTTGAGCCCCACCTGTTTAGCTAAAAACAAATATATGCCTGATTTACATGTTATTTTGTAATTAATACCTGTCACATATCAGTTTGCAAATGATTTTTTTTTTTACTAAAAAAAACATTGGGTTATTAAAGCCGCATGTAAACTTGGTCTTTTTTGCTGTCTTGAGTAAGGCATCTCCAAATTGCAGGTGTTTCAGCCTAGCTCAGTGTTTTCTGTGGTGGTG